>NC_133456.1:107673225-108030725 GCF_048565385.1 Saimiri boliviensis | reverse complement strand
GCAGGGCCTCCATGTTACTTTCTCCTTTTAACATTGTTTTTCTTTTAAATATGAATATATTTATATCGGGAATGACCAATCTCCAACCTGCGAAGTAAAGGTAGAAGTTTTAGACCAATTTCTTTCGTTTAATTCCCCTATTCCAAAGGCTTTGGAAACAGGTCTGAAAATTATAGGAGCCACAAATTTAGAAAGTGTTAGTTTGATATGTCTGAAATTAATGCCTTAATTTATTCACCACAGAATGTCTTCACACATCGCTGTTTTCTGTAATTTACACCATATATACTGTCTACTCAAGCTAATGTGTGAAGCATAGTTAAATTTTACCCAAAAAGGAATATGAAAATTATCTACAAGACGGTGATGGGAAGAGGGTCTAACTAGGAGTAATGGGGCAAAATTTCAATGAGACAAATTGAAATAGAAGTTTTAGAAAAACTGTCAGGTATTTCAGATGTGCCTAACTGGAATAAGCTCCTCAGAAAAAGACTTCAAGACATTTAGAGTCCTGGAGCTGGAATAGACAAAGCTCTAGAAAAAATATGTATGTGTGTGTATAAATATATGACAGAGTCTTGCTCTGTCGCCCAGGCTGGAGTGCAGTGGCATGATCTTGGCTCACTGCAACCTCCCGGGTTCAAGTGATTCTCCTGCCTCAGCCTTTCGAGTAGCTGGGACTAGAGGTGCCCACCACCATGCCTGGCTAATTTTTGTATTTTTAGTAGAGATGGGGTTTCACCACATTGGCCAGGCTGGTCTCAAACTCCTGACCTCAAGTGATCCACCCTCCTCAGCCTCCCAATGCGCTGGGATTACAGGCGTGAGCCACTGTATCCAGCCTAGAAAATATTTCTGTAGGGAATGTGTAATTGTTCATGTGGCCTCAAAACCAGAGTAGGTAATCAAATAATCTTTTATGTGTCTCATATCTTCAGTTTTCAATCTGTGTTTAATCATGTCAAGGAAGGTTTGGGACAAAGATCAAATGAACAATTCTAGAGAAAAGAGAGAGAGAGATTTTGTCAATATGATTTCATTTTGTTCTTTTTCCTGATGTGTAGAGCACGGTGGCAGACTTTCATTATTTTCTTATGGCTAATTTAACGCTGGTGGAGGTTGCCAAACTGTTAACTCCGGAGACCCAAGTCTAATATACATTTCCCTGACTTTGCGCTTCAATCTCGGTCTAGAGTCTGCGTGAGAACTGTCAAGGCAAGAGGATCTCTATGACTCCGTTCTGTTTTATTTTTTAGAGTAATCATATTATGCTAATTGGTGTCCTTTCCTCCCTTCCTTCCTTCCTTCCTTCCTTCCTTCCTTTCTTCCTTCGTTCCTTCCTTCCTTCTTTCTTTTTGAGACAGGATCTTGCTATGTCATCCAGGCTGGAGTGCAGTGGCGCGATCTTGGCTCATTGCAATCCTAGGCTCATTGCCTCCTAGGCTCAGGTGATCCTCCTGCCTCAGCCTCTGGAGTAGCTGGGGCTACAGGTGTGCCCCACCACACCTGGCTAATTTTTTCATTGCCCTGAAGCCCCAACCTGCCTCACTTCTCTGAACACACCCCAAATGCCTCTCCTTGTTTCTCTGCTCTGATCTCTAAGAAGCTCCAAGTTCACTCAGGCTCCATCTCATCATTGACCCAAACTCCTTGTTCGGGGCCCCCTATGATTCAGGCAATGGGGAACGGCTGTGCGATTCCAGCACCGTGGTGACTGCTGTTGAACTGAACGAGCACACTCCTTAGTCTGGACTCACTGCGGAGACCAAACAGCCTCTCATTCTCACACCGTCACCAGTGCAGTGGCGCCATCTCAGCTCACTGCAACCTCCACCTCCCAGGTTCAAGTGATTTTCCTGCTTCAATTTCCTGAGTAGCTGGGACTGCAGGCACACACCACCATATCCAGCTTATTTTTGTGTTTTTAGTTGAGACAGGGTTTCACTACACTGGCCAGGCTCGTCTTGAACTCCTGACCTCAAGTGATCTGCCCGCTTTGGCTTCCCAAAGTGCTACGATTATAGCTGTGAGCCACTGTGGCCAGCGAATGTTTTAAAATTGGAAGGAAATCTATATTGCCAAACTGAGAAAATGTAAAGACCATAGATACTACAATAAAATATAACTATAATAAAATGACTAGGAAAATTTGAAGACTGATAGCAGTAGGCATCACAGAAGTGCACAAAAGCTCATGATTTTTTTTCTTGAAAAATCTAATACCGTTTGAGTAGAAAAGTGAACATTCAAAGTGATAAATACAGTCTAATGTGGCTAACTCACTTTCTTATCTTAGATCCTGATCATTCTTAGAAAAAAAGAAAAAAGGACTCTCACCCCAATTCTTAGCAGATATTGAAACTACAGCAGTGTAACGTCATATGACTAATCGTTATTTAAAAGCTAAATGGGGCTGAGTACGGTGGCTCACTCCTTTAATCCCAGTACTTTGGGAGGCCAAGCTGGGAGGATCACCTAAAGTCAGGAGTTCAAGACTAGCCTGGCCAACATGGTGAAACCCTGTCTCCACTAAAAATACAAAAATTAGCCAGGCAAGGTGGCACCAGTCTGTAATCCCAGCTCTCCGGGAGGCTGAGGCAGGAGAATTACTTGAACCTGGGAGGCCGAGGTTTCAGTGAGTAGAGATCACGCCATTGCACTCCAACCTGGGCAACAGAGCAAGACTCCGTCTCAAAAAATAATTAATAAAATACGATAAAATAAAACATTCCTGCAATTATTTTGCTTTGAAATTCCCAACGCCTTTTCCAGGAAATGAGAAGAGACTTTGAACTCATCTACACAAGTAATGGTGCCAAGCAAATTTTTGCAGGGTTACAACCTCATGTGCTTTTTAAGGACAAGCTGACTTGGTCTCTGTCTATAGTAAAACACTCTCAGATACTTAAGCATCTTCATGCTTCAGACTGCCTCTGTCTGCCCTACTGTACTTAGAGGCTGACTTTTAAATATTCTGATGTTTTAGGTACATTTTTGTGGGCAACTCAAGAGGCACTATATACCTGAGAATTCTTATTTTAAGCATGAGGTATTCCTGGTTGATAAGCTGTAACTGAATGTCATAAATTAGGGTTACCCGATCTAGGGAGGGAATCAAACAGAAACACCCAGTTAAATATGAATTCTACACAATGAATACTTTTTTAAAAAAGTATATGTATGTCCCATGCAACATTTGGTTCATGCTTTATACTAGTAAATCATGCATTCAAATTTAACTGGGTGTCTTGTATTTTATTTGGCAACCCTGTCGTAAATGGGAGTTTCTACTCTGTATCTTGCTGCTGCTCACCTTTCATTTCCCAGAACGTCACCCAGGGCTCAGAGTTCACAGTGAGGTAGGGTTGGGGAATAGAAGAGAGAATACTGAATACTTGACACTCATTGCCAGGTCCTTGGCAATTTCCAGGCCTGTGAAATTGGTGCTGAGATGTCAGGTCGAAGGAGGGAGACCCCAGGAATAAGGTAGCCCCAGTGATGAGATAGCTCTCAATTGGAGTAGATACCCATCCATTTAAATCAATACCAATTTTTCCAGGTCTGCAGCAATATATATCAGTGAATAGGTGGTTCCTGAACTGTTCATTTGGAGTCAGGCCACGGTGTACTTTTTTTTTTTCCTGCTCTGTTGCCCAGTCTGGGGTGCAGTGGTACAGTCTTGGCTCATTGCAACCTCTGCCTCCCGGTTCAAATGATTCTTCTGCCTCAGTCTCCTGAGTAGTTGAGATGACAAGTACACACCACCACGCCCAACTAATTTTTAGATTTTTATATTTTTAATAGAGATGGAGTTTCATCATGTTGGTCAGGCTGATCTCGAACTCCTGAGCTCAAGTGATCTGCCTGCCTCAGCCTGCCAAAGTGCTCAAATTACAGGCATGAGCCACCACTCCAGGCCTAGATCATGGTGTATTTTGTGATGTCCTGACTCTAGAGATAGGGATAAGGTTACCCATACTACTACTACTATTTAGGGAAATGTAATTCCATAAGATGTTGTTATGATAATATATACGTATGTATTATGTATATGTATATGTGGCTAAGGATCACAGGTTCTCCCCCTCCTTGCCTTGAAAAGGAGAATTCTATTGTCACCCATGCTGTGCTTCTGGGCCCAGAATTGTACAGGACCGGGTTAATGTAAGAGGGAGGGAATTAAATGAAGTCAAGGCCAGTTGAGTTGATAGAAAAAAGGCAGCAAGCTAGTCCAGGAGACAAGAACAATTCAGAAGATGAGACGGGTAGGACAGAAAGAAGGACACATTGGGGGGTGTGTGGGAAGGGGAATGGGAGAGAGAGGGGTAGAGAGAGGGATTATGAAAGAATAGGAAGAGAAAGAAGGGGTTGTGCTGCTGGACTCTGTGCCACATCAGAGAGAAGGCAAAGGTGAAATCAGCTTTTCAAGAACTTCTGCTGTGGGTTGAAAGATTCATCCCCTCTTTGGCATCCTTTTGAGAGACTGTGTTTATATTTATCTCAACAACTCTTTTTTGCTTTTTGCCATCATATTGATGTTTCCTCTGAACGTGAATGACGCTGAGCTGCTCTTCCGTGCAACCCCCTTCAAACCCTTGACTTAAAGTGAGGAAGGAGGAAAACCGGCTAGCAAGGATTCATTAAAGTCAAACCAAACCAATGTTGGGCAGCAAAACTGTAAAAGTAGTGCCTTGTTTATTCCATCATTCAAACATTCCCAAGGAAGAGCTAAAGTAGGGGATATGGTTTGTGCCCCACCCAAATCTCACCTGGAATTGTAATAATCCCCACATGTCGAGGGCAGGACCAGGTGGAGATAATTGAATCATGGGGGTGGTTTTCCCCAGACTGTTCTCATGGTAGTAAATAAGTCTCAGGAAATCCAATGGTTTTATACGTGGGAGTTCCCCTGCACGTGCTGTCTTGCCTGACGCCCAAATCCCTTGGCTTCTCCTTTGCCTTGTGCTGTGATTGTGAGGCCTTTCCAGCCACGTGGAACTGTGAGTCCATTAAACCTCTTTCCTTTAAAAATTACCCAGTTTCTGGTATGTCTTTATTAGCAGCATGAGAACAGGCTAACGCAGTAGGTGTTCCCAACAGGAGCATTAACTGAAGTTACCTATTCATACCTTAATGACCTTATGGACTTTCTCTTTATCTCCTTTCCTCCCTTTCTTTTCATAAAGTTAGATACATGTGTGTTATGATATGTGGTCATGAGATGAATAAACTGACATTTTTGTCACGCAAAGTAGAATTTACACTCCAAACTGGTGGGGTTTTGTTTCTTCTAAAGGCGTCAGCTTGGATGCCGATGTCTCTGCATCAGCATATAGCGTTGCATGGCGCTTGAGCACCGCATTGTTCAAAAACAATGCAATCTCCTGTTTTGGAATCACCTTGAGAGTTTATTTCAAATTATTTTTATTATTCTAAGTAATAGAAAAACATTCATCCTTAAAGATGCATTTGATTTTTTGGAAACAGCCAAGGATAATTTGGAATGTACTTTGATGGATAAAATACATAATCATAATAGATAATATTGTAGGATAAAAACAAA
Source organism: Saimiri boliviensis (assembly GCF_048565385.1). Lineage (NCBI taxonomy): Eukaryota > Metazoa > Chordata > Mammalia > Primates > Cebidae > Saimiri > Saimiri boliviensis. The sequence continues at coordinate 108,025,162 of NC_133456.1, read as the reverse complement.
ATAGAAAAGCGAATGAAACTTTTTTAGGTTTTATAAACCGAAAATAATTGTAAAAACAAGACATTGTAGGTTATTTTTGGGCAATGGATTGAATTGAATAAAGTATAGACTCCTAAACAATTATTTTGAAATAGCCGCTTGTTCGGAACTGTGTTTTTTTCTTTGGTTTATTCTTCTATTAGTTCAACAAACATGCCTTGAGGACCTACTAACTCTCAGACCTTGGCTCTGAGAATACTAAGATAAAAAAGACAGTTCTTGTCTTCAGAGAACTTCTAATTCCACTGAAAAATAGATATACAAATGCATGATTATAGTGTACACATCTTATCTGAAAACCTTTGGTAGGTTTTGGAATCAAAAATTGTTCACACCTTAAGGTAAGAGGATGGTATTCTAGTTACTATGACTGCATAATAATTACCCTAAAACTTAGTGGGTTTTAATAAAACAACAAAAACATTCACTTTTCTCATGAATCTGCATTTTGGGCAGGTCTTGGCGGCACTAGCTTTTCTTTGCTCCATTTGGCCCATATACTTATGTACATATCTATGAATATGTGTAAATACTTGTAGATATATATACACATACGTGATATTTCTAGTTCTGCCCTCTGACAAGACTTGAAAATATCAATACTCCAATAGTACTGAGCATACCTAAAGACTCAATCTTGCTTTCTGAAAACCATTCTTAACCAAAAAAAAAAAAAAAAAAAAAACCAAAAAAACAAACCTGAGGCTTTTTGACAAAATCAATGATTTGAGGACTGGGACAGGGGATGTACAAAATGAGCCAAAGTTTTGTGCAAGGAAATAAGGAAGTCCCCAAATAATGATGGGGCTGTTAAAGGGGCATAGACTCCACCTGGAATGGGCTCCCCAGCCAAATCTGGGACAAGTGACATCCAAATTAATAGTAACCGTAACAAACTGTGGCTGGACACAGTGGCTCATGCCCATAATTCCAGCACTTTGGGAGGCCAAGACGGGCAGATCACTTGAGGCCAGGAGGTTGAGACCTGCTTGGCCAATATGGTAAAAACCCTGTCTCTACTAAAAATACAAAAATCAGCTGGTTGTGGTGGCATGTGCCTGTAATTCCAGGTACTTGAGAGGCTGAGGCAGGAGAATCGCTTGAACCCAGGAGGTGGAGGTTGCAGTGAGCAGAGATTGCACCACTGCACTCCAACCTGGGCAACACAGAGTGAGAATTTGTATCAAAAAAAATTGTAATAAATTAATAACTCACCAGATAAAACAGGAATCCATGAGTCCATATTTGGTATAAAGAAATGTGTGAATTAATTGAAAGATGAGGAACAGATATTTACAAAGGTTTACTTTACCTCTTTAAAAACTCATGTTTTCAGGTAATTAAAACATTAATTCCATAGAGAAAAACAGTCACTTTACAGTGGAGAATTGTGGCCAACACCTTCTTAATCAAATGATCAAACATAATACTAAAGCAGAACAGCCAAGCCCCAACATTGAGGCTTAGCCCGAGAGGGTTCTTGGCTTTGCCTGGGAAATAATTCACAGGTGAGCCAGTGATATTAAACAGCAATGTGGCAGTATATGGCAGCAGGAAAGTACAGCTCCTTGTGGAGCAGGGTCACCCCACAGGCAGTGTGCCCAGAGAAGCAGCTCAGAGGTGAGTATGTACCCGTATTTCTACCTATTTTAATTATATGCAAATTACGGGGTGGTTTATGGAGAAATGCCTAGGATGAGGGTGGTAACTTCCACGTCATAAGGTCGTTGCCATGGAAAGGCCTTGTAACGTCCAGGTGTTGCCATGGCAATGGTAAATGGATATGGCATACAGGTGGGTGTGCCTTATGGAAAGCTGCTTCCCCTGGAAACCTCTTTTAGCTAGTTCTCAATTTGGTCCGGAATCTGAGCCCCACCTCTGGAGTCAAGTTTTGCCTTCTACCTCAATATCACTGTTTAATAGGACAAATAGAAATCAGAACCCCCGTTAGAAGAATACCATGAGAACACATCACCTCCGCGATATTCCTGTCAAAGATTCACAACCCAAATCTAATCATGAGGAAACTTTGGAAAAACCAAAATGATAGGATATTCCTAAAAGTAACTGTTCTATAGTCATCAGAACTGTCAAGGTCATGAAAATCAAGGAAAGAATAAAGAATAACTTCAGACTGAAAGAGACTAAAGAGGGCTGACCAGTAAATGCAATGTATAATTGTGGACCGGCTCCTTTTGTGTGAAAGACATTATTGGGACAACTAGAAATTTAAATAGGGTAGAAGGATTAAGTAGCAGTAATGTATTAATGTCAATTTCCTGATTTTGATGGCCCCGCTTTGACTGTGCAGGAGAATATCCATCTGCAGGAAATATAAACAAAAGAATTTGCTAACAAAGCTGTAGGTTTTTGGCTTTCTCCTGTCTGCTTTTACCACGCAATCATCTGTTTTCCATTTTCCTAAATTTTATTTTATTGATTTATTTTATTGTTAATCCTTATCTGTTATTTCCCTCCTGTTCAGTCTTCTTTTTCTTCTTCTCCTTCTTTTTTTTTTTTTTGTGAGACAGAGTTTCGCTCTTGCTGCCCAAGCTGGAGTGCAATGGCACGATCCTGGCTTGCTGCAACCTCCGCCTCCCGGGTTCAAGCGATTCGCCTGCCTCAGCCTCTTAAGTAGCTGAGATTACAGGCACACCCCACCATGCCTGGCTAATTTTTTGTTATTTTTAGTAGAGACAGGGTTTCACCGTGTTGGCCAGGATGATCACAAACTCCTGACCTCAGGTGATCTGCCTGCCTCGGCCTCCCAAAGTGCTGGGATTACAGGCATGAGCCACCACGCCCAGCCAGATATCATTCTGTAAACAAAACTCTACTACTTTATATCCTTGTGTATGTAGTCCTACTGAACATGCTTGTTTAATCATTCTGCTATATAGAAAATGCAAAAAACTGTTTTGCACAAACCGATGTGGATGGTTATAAAATGTTTTATTGCTGCTTAAACACCAGTCCTTTTCAACAAAATATTAGCAAATCAAATTCGACAATGTCTAAAAATTATATACTAGGTGCCTGCCACCATGCCTGGCTAATTTTTGTATTTTTAGTTTTTTAGGTGAGATGGGTTTTCAGCATGTTGGCCAGGCTCATCTCGAACTGCTGACCTCAGGTGATCCAGCTACCTTGGCCTTCCAAAGTGCTGGGATCGCAGGCATGAACCACTGCACCCGGACCTCTGTATATCTTTTAACAATGATAATGCCTTCAAAAGAAAGGAATGCTAATAAAGTTTATTCCACCAGGTTGGTGGACTGTATCATACATACATATTTGATTCTATATACATAGATATATGTTTTTATTTATTTTGTGTTTGGTTGGAGGGTCACTCTGGATGTCAGTCTCTGCCTGCTACAGATAGTGGACACCTACCTCCGCAGGCTGTCTCTTGCAGACTCTGGATAACAGATTTTTTCAGATTCAGAACACATGTCCACTAGCCGTAAACCTGGTCTGTGGCTCTAAGACAGTCATTTAATATTGATGAGTCCCTCCAACCTGACTCCTTATAAGCCTGCTTGCGGCTTGCAGTCTGTGACCTTCCCTAGCTTATACAACTGGGCTTCAGCCCTGGTTTCCTGTTTGCATTTTAGCAACCTGGTGGTTCTGGAGCTGTGACACAAACCTAGACCTATTCAGCTAGTTTGTGATTTCCTGTCTAGCTTTTGCCAACTTCTGTGCCCCAGGATGTCTGACACCGTTCCTTCTAGTTCTAAGTCTATTGCAACTTGAATAGACTTCCCTTGGACTCTGATTCTGGTTCTGCCTGACTAAGTTGCTGCTGCTACTCAGTGACAATCACTTAGCAAGAGAGACTTCCGGGGTGGATCCAACTTGAACTTCCGGGGTGGATCCAAGTTTCTCTTGCTCTGGTGGATACTGTGACGTGAATCCTGGAACCCAACCTTGTTTCTGGGTTGGTTCCAGTCTCCCTGTTTCCATTGCATTCCCTGGTCCCTGATGGGGAGCCTCTGGGGTCCAACATGCTTCACATTTTGGTTTGCAAGTGTTAGGAAAGAGTAATCAAATCATAGCACACAGAAGATAGATAAGCATAAAGAATATCTTAAGTAAAAACGTGACAAGACGAAAGAGGCGTTTGGGATGATTAATCTCCTAGTGCTGTGTGGGATAGATCAGAAACCAGGCCAGGTGAGGTGGTGTATGCCTGTAATCCCAGCACTGTGGGTGGCCGAGGTGGGTGGATCGCTTGAAGTCAGGAGTGCAAGACACCCTGGCCAAAATGGTGAACCCTCATCTCTATTAAAAGTATAAAAAGTTAGCCAGACATAGTGTTGTGTCTCTGTAGTCCCTGCTACTCGGGAGGCTGAGTCAGGAGAATTGCTTGAACCTGGGAGGTAGAGGTTGCAGTGAGCCAAGATTGTGCCACTGCTCTCCAGCCCGGGCGACAGTGAGACTCCATCTCAAAAACAAAACAAAACAAAACAAAACAAACAAAAAACAAACAAACAAAAAGAAGCAGCAGGGGACACTGGCTCACATGTTAATCCATTAATTGAGGTATTTCATGCTTAAAACCTGGCCTAGGGTAGTAGTAAACATGAGCAGTAATGAATCTAAAATACTTTATGCAAATAAGATGTTATTTGCATAAAGACGTTCATTTCAGAATAACTTGTAATAGCAAAAGCTTGCAATGACCTAAATATCCAGCAACACAGGAATGATTTGAATAAATTCTGGTTATAGTCCACTTAATGAAATATTGCATAACTAGCGAAGCCACGATGAAGACTGTGAATCAAAACGGGAAATGGATGTGATATGATATTAAGTAAAAGGCAAAAGCAGGATGCAAAATAATAGGTCGCACAGTTATTACAAAATTCAGACACATGCAATTACAATATACACCCACCTTTTATCAAGTGCTAACAGTGATTGTGTGATAGATTAGAATCATGCATGACTTTATTTGCTCTAGTTTCCAAATTCCTATAATATGGTTATATTAGTTGCAAAGATTCTGTGATTCTAACTTCCTATTTGGAGTCATTCTATCTCTAATTTGAGTGATCATTTTGGTAAATTTATTGGTGCCCTGATATCTCCTAGGTCCTAGAATGAACCTCAGGAGAAGGTAAATAGCCATGCCGAGAAAGTCACGTTGTTTGTTTTTCTTTTTTCACCAAGAGCCAAGCCAAACCTGCCTTTGGCAGTTGAGGCCCTTGATGAGAAAAGAAAAAGAGACAACAAAACATCGTCTTCCAGGCACCCCAAGAAGACTTACTTACCGGAAATTTATGCATTGGATTTACGTTGATTTCTAGCATGGCTGGGCCCCAGCTGCCTCCCAGGCCACCAGGTGCCCATACTTTGTACTCATTTTCCCTTTCTCTGGGGGCGGGGGGGGGCACCATAGGAACTAATGTTGAAATCAATAAGCCCTAACCATTGTTGAAATCAACAAGCCCTAACCATAACTGGTATGTTTCCCCCACTTAATGTTGCTTGTTTTTCATCTCTACTTTGAGGCAGTATTCGTTTACAAAATCATGGACAGACCTGTTTTGAAGTTCTAGGTCTGGTGCTGATAGCTGTGCGATCATGGGCAAGTTACTCAACCATGCTGTGTCTCAATCAGCTCAGGGTATGATATGGCCACTTTGTAGGATCGTGGAATCGTTGCAAGGAGGTCAAGGAAGAGCTATCAGTAGAGCTATTTTGCCGTCATTTAACCTTACCAAGTTGCTGCTGAGGAAGAAGGGTGCTGGCCTCTCAGTGGATCCTGTACCTGTTTGGGGGAGGTCAGGACAGGACTGTACATGAAGACACTTTATGTTACAACTTGACACGTCTGAAATGCTGTCTGCATTCATGGCTCTCCTAAGACAGTTTAGACACCACTGTCATCCAGCATCTACATGCTCTTAGGCAGCTACAGAATTTATTGAGGTAAACGTGCAACAATTTTCAGAAGAGGCTGGAAACAGCATTCTTTGTATATCTGAATAATGGCAAAGATGAACATGTCTTAGTCCATGTATGTTGCTATAAAGGAACACCTGACTGGATAATTTAGAAAGAAAAGTTTACTTGGCTCTGCAGGCTGCAGTTCTGCAGGTTGTACAAGAAGCACGGCACCAGCATCTGCTTCTGGTGAGGCCTCAGGAAGCTTCCACTTACTGCAGGAGGGGAAGGGGAACCAGCATGTGGCGATCACGTGGTGAGAGAGAAAGCAGGAGAGAGGAGTTGCTGGCTCTCACGTGAACTAATAGAGTGAGAACTCTCATTACTGGAAGGATGCACCAGGCCATTCATGAAGGATCCACCCCCATGACCCAACCATCTCCCATGAGTCTCCACCTCCAACGTTCGGGATGAAATTTCTACTTGGGCAACAAACATCTAAACTGTAGCAAACGGGTAAGTGGGAAGTTCAGAAATAATTAATGAATTTCTAGATAACGGCTCTCAGCCCATCTCTCCTGAATACTCCCTTTTGTGGTATCAGTGGTTTTTCCACCACCTTTTTCCAGTAACATCCAGAACCTCTGTGAGGCTGGCTACTGGTTAAATCTATGTGGGCTCTCAGGCTGCCAAGCGACATGTACAGGCCTCCCTTGAGCACCACAAGGGACTGGACAACCCAAGGCCGCAGTCAACTAGTACCAAATAGCAAGGGGAATAATTCAGACAGGTGGTCTCCCAACTCTCTTTCCACATAGCTCACACCTGTCCTTGCAAGAGAGTCCAGAACTCTTCATGATCACAAAGTTTACAGCTGTTACTGCGCCCCATGTTCAGTTCCCCTCATGCATGCTATGCCACCCCAAATTTCCACATCTGTCCTCTGTAGTACACTCTGAACAACCACCCTAGCAATCTCATGTGTGACTCCAAGTAAATGATGAGTGAGATCGATGCAGCTCACAGCTGCCAAGACCACTTACAACTCTGGTTCAGTGAGTGTAGGGGCACAGGTTAGAGGCTGCTCGCAGAATACTCATATGCACCTCAGAGAGCAACTCCAACTTCCATCAAGAAAACTCAGACTGGAAACCCTGTCTAATGGGAGGAACCTATTGGGGGAGATTACCTGACAGTGTGACTTTCAGCTGGCCAGGTACCCCTAGCACATGAGTCCAATGCTCAGTGCGAATAGACTCCTGCTCTGATACTTTGTGCACAGCCTAGAATGCCAAGTATTTCTCTCATGATTGCATTCTGCTTTGTGAAAATTCTTCTAGTCCCATCAGATCTTGATCCCTTTGCCCTTCCTCCTGTTTATGGTCCTGAACTTGTCCTCTTTTTTCTTTTCTTTTCTTTTCTTTTTTTTTTTTTTTTTTTTTTTTTGAGACAGAGTCTTGCTCTGTCACCCAGGCTGGAGTGCAGTGGCACAGTCTGGGCTCACTGCAACTTCTCCCTCCTGGGTTCAAGGGATTCTCCTGCCTCAGCCTCCCTAGTAGCTGGGATTACAGGCATGCACCACCATGCCCAGCTAATTTTTGCATTCTTAGTAGAGACAGGGTTTCGTCATGTTGGACAGGCTGGTCCTGAACCCCTGACCTCAGGCAATCCACCTGCCTTGGCCTCTCAGAGTACTGAGATTAAGAGTGAACCACCGTGCCCAGCCTACTTGTCCCTCTTAGGTCATGAGCGATGCTGCCCTTCGGGCACAGACTTCAGAATTCTCTTCACAACTTGGATTTGCTCCTTGCGTTATTTCTGCTTCTGCCTCTTTGAATTAACATTCTGCCTGGTCCCACCCAGCTCCGACAGCACCTGGCATTACTCCTCAGGTTGGAGAGTTTCACCCCGATCCTGCTAATAGGAATCACAAATAAGAAACTAACACATAGCCCACCATCTACTGTAGGAACTATAGCATCACAGCAATTTTCACCTTTTTTACCCCACAAAGTCTGTATCTAGTGACAGGAGAAAAGTCTATAGAGAACACAGTCAGGAAGCACTTATATATGAATGCTTTAAGACAGACAGGGTACAGCAAAAAATGGGTGTCAAATATCATTAAAACCAAGAAGCTGTAAAGAATACATTTGTCTGTCTTGCTCATGGATTCTGATGCCTGCTTTTTTTTTTTTTTTTTTTGAGATGGAATCTTGCTCTGTGGCCCAGGCTGGAGTGCAGTGGTATGATCTCAGCTCACTACAACCTCCTCCATCTCCTGGGTTCAAGCAATTCTCTGACTCAGCCTCCTGCATAGCTGGGATTACAGGTGCCCACCACCACAGCTGGCTAATTTTTGTATTTTTTTTTAGTAGAGACGGGGTTTCACCATCTTGGCCACAGTGGTCTTGAACTCCTGACCTCATGATCCACCCGCCTTGGCCTCCCAAAGTGCTGGGATTACAGGTGTCAGCTGCCATGCCTGGCCTGATGTCCACATTTTTTTAACCTATGTTTCCTCTCTCTCTGTCCCTGACTCTAACATGTCTCCTCTTGCCTGAATCCGTGAACTTGCAGGCTGTTCTTGACTTACCTCTTCCACTTGGATTTTTTTTTTTTTTTTGAGACAAGGACTCATTTTGCCATCTAGACTAGAGTGCAGTGGTGCAATCATGGCTCACTGCAGCCTTGACCTCCTGGGCTCAAGCAATCTTCCCATCTCAGCTTCCCAAGTAGCTGGGACTGCAGATGTGCATCACCACACCTGGCTAACCTTTAAGTATTTTGTAAAGAAGGGGTCTCACTCTGTTGCCCAGGCTGATCTTGAACTCCTGATCGCATGCCATCCTCTTGCTTCAGTCTCCCAAAGTATTGAGATCACAGGCATGAGCCACTGCACACAGTCTGTTTAGCATTTTGACAATGGTCCAAATTCTCTATTGCCTGTCTGTTGCTAACCCCCCTTGTTCAGTATGGAAGACACGTGTGGGTCTTCCTCCTCAACTGTTCTCACCTGACCACTTCTCCAATGCTGACAAGAAACTGCTGCTCAGCACCCAGCTTCCTCCCACAGGCAATAGAGATCGTTCAACAGGGCTAAAACCCACTATGGGAATTCAGAAGAAAGCTGGGCAAGTGATAAACGGTGAGGGAATGAAGCCAAGAGACAGCAGAAAGTGGGAAAGTGTGGAAACATCAGGGAAGGATCACGGAGGGAGAGGAAGAACCGTAAAGTCATTCAGGTAACAGTTGGCGGATGATATGGTTTGTGCAAGAGTTGAGGAAGGAAGAAAGCAGCACAAAAAGTGGTTCAACAGTCAAAGACAGGTTTATTTTAAAGGATAAACCTGAGAAGGGCTTCTGGCCGAGTTAGATCAGGAGCACTCTCTCTTACAGACCAAGAGTTTTTAAGAGTTCAGGGTGGGAGAGCATATCCCAGGCTGGGAATGTGTCTGTGTCTCTTTGTTTTGCTTACGTAGGAGGGAGAGTTTTATGTCTGTTCCGATACGTCTTTCTGCAGCTGCAGGCATACTCCTCCTCCCTCCCACCAGGCTGCTTTTAGCTTGCCTATCTTAGTGCACCTAAAGGGAAGGGAATGTGCTTATTAGGGCCCACTGTTTTACTGGGGCCCATTGTATGACTGTGAAGTTTGGTGTTTATCCAAGAGACTTTCCCCACTCCTTCTGGGCCTGAGCTGTCTTACCTGTGTTTTACTGTCTGCCCTTTCTGGCTGCTTGTTGTTAGAAGTGATTTCCTTGAAATGGATGAGGTTAGAAAGGGAGCTGGAACTGAAAATGGCAGTGTTTGTCCAAGATGACGGTGCTCCTGCTCTGTCAGTCTGGATCTGCATCCCCACCAAATCCCCTATTGAATTATAATCTCAAGGGTTGGAAGTGATAGGAGGTGAATGTATCACAGGGCTGGATTTCTCATGAATGGTTTAGCATCACCCCCCTTGGTACTATCCTCAGGATGGTGAGTGAGTTCTCGTGAGATCTCGTTCTTTAAAAGTGTGTGGTACCCACTCTCACCCCTGCTCCTGCTCTAGCCATTTAAGATGTGCCTGCTCCCACTTTGCCTGCCACCATGATTGGAAGCTTCCTGAGGTCTCCCCAGAAGTCGAGCAGATGCCAGCATCATGGTTCTTGTACAGCCTGAAGAACTATGAACCAATCAAAGCTCTTTCCTTTATAAATGACCCAGTCTCACGCATTTCTTTACAGCAATGCAAGAACAGACCAATACAGGCGATAAAACACTAGAAAGAATAAGGTTGAGTGGTAAATGAAGATCTATGAAGAAGAAAAACAAAGTGCGTGGTGGTTACAGTTGAAAATAAAAAAAGAAAATGGGTGTAATGTCTGGAGGGAGGTGTGCAGCGGCGGTGGAGGTGGAAAGCTGGGGTACGGAGCCACTTCACGGCAGGATCATGAGGTGGGAACTCAGACCATCAGCCTATTACTGCCGTTATAGAAAGGCATGATTCAAAAGGTGGCTTAAACAAATACAAAAATATATAAAATAAGGTAGACTATTAAACACAGTAAGAGAAGTACAAATAAAGCATAGTGGGATCAAGCATGATGATATTCATATGAATGTCATGATATTCAACATTCTGTCCCTTATCTCTGAAGAATTTTGCGACTGAAATTTGGGGATTCTTTTCTTTTTCTTTTTTTTTTTTCTGAGACGGAGTCTTGCTCTGTCGCCCAGGCTGGAGTGCAGTGGCATGATCTCAGCTCACTGCAACCTCGCCTCCCAGGTTCAAGCAATTCTCCTGCCTCAGCCTCCTGAGTAGCTGGGATTACAGGCGTTCATCACCACGCTCAACTAATTTTTGTATTTTTAGTAGAGACAGTGTTTCACCACATTGGCCAGTCTGGTCTCAAACAGCTGACCTCGTGATCTGCCCATCTCTGCCTCCCAAAGTGCTGGGACTCTCGGTGTGAGCTACCTGGGAGTTCTGGCCTTGGGAGTTCTTTAGTAGAAAGTTACTACGTAAATATATTAAATTATTAAACGTCTTCAGCAATCAAAATTATGTTTGATAGCAGAAACTTACTCTGATTTAGGGTCTATTTATAATATTAAATGTATACATTTTGAAATACTTTATCTTGTTTTTTTTTGCATCAAAATCTCTGTTGGTTAAGTAAAGTACGATCTGTATTTTGCAAATTACTGCCCTAATATTACACCTCTTTAAGTGACAAAGCCATATTCTACTTCTCTTTTTTTCAGTCTTGTGTGTTTTTCTAGATAATTGTTGACATACTAAAATCTGGTATTTTCTGTGATGAATCAGTAGCATTTTTTTTTTTTTACAGTAAAGAGTAGAAACTCTGGCCCTATTTTAACTAATCTTTTCACTGGTAGGAGGATGAAACAGAAATAAAATATACCGAGGAGGGTAAGTAGGAATTATGAGAAATTGGCATTTGGCATTGGTCGTTTCTGAGGAGATTTAAAAAGACATAAACATTAACAAAATGCAATGAACTATTCAGCTCCTAGCATCGTCAGTGCTAAATAAATGTTTGTTGAAATAATGAAAGAATGGATGGATGAACTGTAAAACACAGAAATGAATATAATCATACATAAAATTATTGAGTATTTACCATATGCCAGGCACTGTTTTAGCCCACTATAGGTATCTTTTTTTTTTTTTTTTTTGAAATGGAGTCTCACTCTGTCGCCCAGGCTGGAGTGCAGTGGTGTGATCCTGGCTCACGGCAACCTCTGCCTTCTGGGTTTAAGCAGTTCTCTGCCTCAGCCTCCCAAGTAGCTGGGATTGCAGGCGCATGCCACCATGTCCGGCTAATTTTTTGTATTTTTAGGAGAGACGAAGTTTCACCATCTTGGCCAGGCTGGTCTTGAACTTCTGACCTTGTGATCCACTTGCCTCCGCCTCCCAAAGTGCTGGGATTACAGGTATGAGCCACCACACCTACCCCTAGATATCTCGTTTTAATCAACACCCTAATTCTCTTACGAAGGTACTGCTACTATTTCCCATTCTGTAAAGGAAGAAACTGAAGTACAAAAAGATGAAGTAATTATAATACTGAGGCCCTGTCTCATTTATAACACTGCAGCAAGTTCCCGATTTCATAAGATCCCTGTGGCAAGTTACCTAATTTCATAGTGCAATTAGCCAGCCTCACTCTTCCTAAGCCAGCCAAGCCCAAGGCCATCCATTGGTTGTTTCTGTTTGTGCTGCCACCTGCGGCTGGTGAAACCTGCTCTTGTTCCCTTACCCTTCCACCATCAATTTCAGCTCTGTCTGTGACTTCTTACTCCAAAGGCTGTTGGTACCAATTCAGCCCTAACTGGAGATAAGAGTAGGTGGAAACAAGGCTATTAATTTCAAACAAAACATGGAGATCCAGGACTTGGGTTCCAGGCTTCCATTTCTGCCTTGATTCTCACCTCTGCTTTCTTACCCTTGAAAGCCAAAGCAAAATTCTCTGCATCTTCTGGCCAGCCATCCTGTATTTTATTGACTCTATGACAGCCATTTATTCAGAGATTCTGATGTAATTGGTCTGGTATAAAAAGAAGTGTACCATTAAAAAAATTCATCACTAAGAAGGAAAAATAAACATTCCCAATTATAACTGGGCGATGTTATCAATTGGAAACATGTGTCCCCTTTTCAGAGAAGTTAAAATGTGGAAAAAGGGATGCTAAACTGGGTGAAATGTGGTCTACAACAGTGTCTTGAGAGATATTTCTGACATTTGGGGACATTCATAGTCAGGGTGCCAAGAGTTTTTATATTGTCGGGTGCTACATTCCACTGTATTCCTTTAAAAATATTTGCCTTTGATCTGACATGTAGTTAAGTCACTTGGAATTTGATCCTTTTGAAACGTGCTTTTAAGCTTTGTTAGGATGCGTTGGAACAGCAATTTAGTCTAAGGATAATTTAGTCCCATTGCTTGGGTAATTCCCTTTGGAGTACTCTGTCCTATGCCTCATATATGCCTATTCCTAGGTGAGCTCTGGACACGGTGTGTCCCATTGCTGAATTATAGTTCTTGATCTGGTCTTTGGAGTTTCGCCCAAACATATGCATCTCAGGATTCAGTGACGGATTTGAAGGTACCCCCAGTGGAGATCTCTGGAGATCTTCCTCCATGCCCCTCTCTCGTTTCCAGTACTCTGCCCCAGATTTCACCTCTTCAGGTCTCCCAGAACTGTGATGTCTTTTCCCTCTGTTCAGTGAGACAAGTGGGTTCTATTTGGGTTTCCCCTATCTGTACTGTATCCCGGAAACTGCTTCAGGATTCCAAGAATCCAGGAATCCATGAGGTAGGGGTCCCCGTATGTGTTTTCTCTTCTCTCTGGGAAGAGAAGAGAAGCCCTTTGCTGTTAGCTATCAAACGTCTAAAAACAGTTGTTTTATATATTTTGTCTGTGTTTTTTGAGTAATTGTTTATGGTAGGAGAGCAGTTCTTACAGCAGTTAGCCTTCTATCTCAGAAGCAAAAACTCACTGCTTTTCCATAATTTTTATGACTATTATAGGAAATTTATACTTCCATATGATCTTTAAAATCAGTTTCTTCTATTACAAAACTGTGTGCCATAAGAATTACAAGTGTAGCCGGGCGCGGTGGCTCAAGCCTGTAATCCCAGCACTTTGGGAGTCTGAGGCGGGTGGATCACGAGGTCAAGAGATCGAGACTATCCTGGACAACATGGTGAAACCCCGTCTCTACTAAAAATACAAAAAAATTAGCTGGGCATGGTGGCTTGTGCCTGTAATCCCAGCTACTCGGGAGGCTGAGGCAGGAGAATTGCTTGAACTCAGGAGGCGGACGTTGTGGTGAGCTGAGATCGCGCCATTGCACTCCAGCCTGGGTAACAAGAGCGAAACTCCGTCTCAAAAAAAAAAAAAAAAAAAAAATAATAATAATAATAATTACAAGTGTAACATGGACTCTCTATATTACTTTTTAGAAATTTGACTTTATGTTGTTTTGCCTTCTTAGCTAATAGCATTTTGCTATTCCTTTATTTGGGTATTGCGTTATATCCTTCAATAGTTTTTATAAATCTTTCCCCATGTAAACCGGGCACAGTGGCTCACGCCTGTAATCTCAGCACTTTGGGAGGCCAAGGCGGGCAGATCACTTGAGGTCAGGAATTCGAGACCAGGCTAGCCAACATAGTGAAACCCCGTCTCTGCTGAAAATACAAAAATTAGCTGGCGTGGTGGCGGGCACCCGTAATCCCAGCTACTTGGGAGGCTGAGGTAGGAGAATCGCTTGAACTCGGGAGGGAGAGGCTGCAGTGAGCCGAGCTCCACCACCGCACTCCAGCCTGGTGACAGAGTGAGACTCCATCTCAAAAAAAAAAAAAAAAAAAAAAAAAGAATTATAACGGAAACATGGACTCTCTATATTACTTTTTGGAAATCTGACTTTATGTTATTTTGCCTCCTTAGTCAATAGCATATTTTGCTTTTCCTTTGTTTGGCTGCTGCTTTATATCCTTCGATAACATTTCATAAATCTTTCCTGTGTAATCTGGACTTTCTTTGTCCTTTATTTCCACGATTTTGTAGTTTTTAACTGTAACATTTTTCTATTGCTACCTTTATCTCATTATTTGCATACACAGAAAAAACATCAATTTTAAACTTGTTTTGATTACAGTTACGTTAGATTTCCATGTTAATTCTAGTTTAAAAAGACAATGGCTTGTAGGGTTTTCTTGGAACATGACTGAATCGTTGGCAGAATGCAATAATGTTATCTCCTTTTTTCCAGTATTTCTACTTACTTTAATTTTTTTCTTGTATCTCTCATAGGATATCCAAAACAAGATTGAATTATTATGGGGACAGTGATGAACCACATCTTATTTTAGTATTTCACCATTTAGAATGGTGTCTACTGTTGAATATTGTTAAATAATCTTATCGTATTTAAATGAATCATATTTAAATAAATATATTCCCTATATTTATTTTACTCAGAGTTTTTCAAAAAGTTAATAATGATCCCTAAAATTGAATTAAATGCCTTCTCAGGATTTTAAAAAATATAATTGTTTATTTTTTCTCTTGTAATTTGTTGATATAATTAATTATTTAGGTAGATTTCCTTGGAATAAACCCCACTCAGTCATAGCATGTTTTTTAATGCACTGCTAGATTCTATTTGCTAATATTTTAAGCACCAGTTTTCAATCTACGTTCATGAATGCAATGAGGATACATGCATGTTTTCTCATGGGTCCTATATCAGGCTTCAGTGTTAACTTTAGAATGGCTTCATAAAACATGCTGGAGAGCTTTCTAAATTTTTCTGTGGTCTGGTATAGTTTTAGAGCAGCAATTCTCAAAAGTGTGGTCCATTTAGAGGATTGGTGAGGTCAAAGCTATTTTTACGATAACAGTAGCATTATCTGCCCTTTTCACGACGTTGACATTTGCACTGAAGGTAGGTACAAAAAGCAACAGTCAGCGTGCTGATACATTAGCGTGAGTCAAAACACCTGCACCAAACCGTCAGCGTCTTCACTGCCACAGGCTCACAGAAAAAAAAAAAAACAAAAAAAAAAACCAGTTTCACTTAAAAATGTTCTCAGTAAAGCAGTAGAATTTACTAATTTTATTAAATCTTGACACTTGAATAAGCATCTTTTTAATATTCTACGTGATGAAACAGGAAATACACATAAGGCACCCTGCTGCATACAGAAGTGTAATGGTAGGCTTTAGAAAAAGCATCGTGTGATTGAATACAAACAGAACTAGCTTTTTTCCCCCATGGAATATTGCTTTGACTAGAAAGAAGAAGCAAGAGACAAACTATGGTTACTCCGAGTTGAGTATCTGCTGGACATTTTTTTGCAAATGAACAAAGTGAGCCTATCATTTGAGGAAAACACCAGACAATATTTGCTGCTAGTGGTAAAAGTGAGCTTTCGGTAAAAATTAGCATTTTGGAAAGTTGTTATCTGTCACCATGAGCTTGATGTCTTCCCAGGGAATAAAAGGCTTTTCTGGCTGGGCACGGTGGCTCACGCCTCCCCTCCCCTTCTCACATTTCCCTTCAAGCACTTTTGCATTTCTTGGTTATTTCCCCTTCCCTCCCCTCCCCTCCCCTTCCTTCCCTTCCCTTCCCTTCTTTCTCTCTTCCTCTCTGTCTCTGTCTCTGTCTAGCTGTCTGTCTGTCTGTCTCTCTCTCTCTCTCTTTCTGAAACAGAGCCTCGCTCTGTCATGCAGGCTGGAGTGCAGTGGTTCAGTCTGGGCTCACTGCAACCTCCACCTCCCGGGTTCAAGTGATTCTCCTGCCTCGGCCTCCTGAGTAGCTGGGATTACAGGTGCGTGCCACCACACCCAGCTAATTTTTTATATTTTTGGTAGAGACGAGTTTTCATCATTTTGGCCAGGCTGGTCTCAAACTCCTGACTTCAAGTAATCTGCCTGTCTCAGCCTCCCAACGTGCTGGGATTACAGGCATGAGCCATGGTGCCCGGCCTCCTTTCTTAATTTAATCTTGAATTTTTTCTCTATTTTTTTTCTCTTGCCCTCCCTCTTTAATTCATTTATTTCAAGTATACCGCTAACAAAATGGTATAAAATCTTTGAGAGAAAGATAATAGAAGGACAGATAATAGAAGACAAGAAATGGCACGGAATGAGAAAAGGGCACTGGCTATGGTATATGGGCTGCTCCCCATCTGATCACTGTCAATGTTCAAGAAAAGGAGGTGGCGCTGCGGGTTGTCAGCTGGTGTCAGCCTCAGTCTGGGCTTCACTGGGCTCACTGGTATTTGCAGATCTACTAGGATCCAAGATCTTCTCAACTTTTAGCATTCTTTTTTTTTTGAGGTGGAGTTTTGCTCTTGTCGCCCAGGCTGGAGTACAAAGGCGTAATCTTGGCTCACTGCAACCTCCACCTCCTGGGTTCAACGCATTCTCCTGCCTCAGCCTCCAGAGTAGCTGAGATTACAGGCGCCCACCACCATGCCTGGCTAGTTTTTGTATTTTTAGTAGAAACAGAGTTTTACCATGTTGGCCAGGCTGGTCTTGAACTCCTGACCTCAGGTGATCCACTGGCCTTGGCCTCCCAAAATTGCTGGGATTACAGGCATGAGCCACTACGCCCTGATCAACTTTTAACACTCTTGAATTCAATTCTGTTCGTGTTAGCAGACTTGGACCACGCCAGGGAGTAACCGTCATTAGCCATTTTCACAATAACTGATGTAAAAACTAGAATGCCAATTTAATAATTTCCTACCAAATGGACAAGCATACCTATGAGTTTGGAACAAAGCATTTCTTTACTTAGCAAGCAAGTGGTTGAATTTCTTAGGGAATGCTCTTGGAGATGCATCTGTAAGGAAATGAGGAAGGCTGGGTTTGGCAGAGAGAGAAGCTAAACTTCAAAGAAGTGGCAACTGAGACTGTCTGTCATGCTCCGGGGGCATGCTCTGGGGCTAGATAGAATGACCCTTTAGAGTTCAGTTGAGGCAATGGAGCCGGGCTTTTCAGTCTCTACATCAGTCACTGGTTGGGGATGCCCCCTGGAGCGGTCCCTTGGCTGAGCCTGGGGTCATGACAGGGCAGGGTGTAGCTATGTGACCTCAAACCCCTGTTCCCAGCAGATGGGGGACAGGTGCATTGGCCTGAAGAGAATATCTGGACAGAACATCACCCCAAACATATTGGTTGTAAGACGCATCCTAAATACAGATACATTAAAAAGTAACAAATGAGAGCATCTTAAAAATGCCAAAATACGGTAGAAGGGTTTGGTGGTATTTTTGGGGCCGGGGTACAAGCCAGACTCTGGGAAAAACCAGAGTAGAGAATCGGAAATCCAGGGGGGCCCCAGAGATTATTCTTCATGGCTTACTCTTCATGTGTCTTCTCGCGAATCTGTTTCACTCTTTTTTC
Source organism: Saimiri boliviensis (assembly GCF_048565385.1). Taxonomy (NCBI): domain Eukaryota; kingdom Metazoa; phylum Chordata; class Mammalia; order Primates; family Cebidae; genus Saimiri; species Saimiri boliviensis. The sequence goes on along the minus strand of NC_133456.1, from coordinate 108,007,300 downwards.
TTGATATTCCGACTGTCTTTGCTCAACAGTTTTCCAGTAACCAGCCAATATGGGAGGTGGATCATGGTTCGCACTGTGCTGGAAATGTTTAAAGTATGGCCTCTCTGGGGGAAGAAAAGCTGTGCACATGTATACATTTGATTTTTAATGACATAAAGCATGCAGAGGACACAATTTACAAATACTAACAAACTGCACAATACTCTTTATTGTAAGTTCCATACAGTCCATTGATTGTCCCAGAATGCTTTCATTGATTTTTGCAGCACTCCTGCCTCCCTAGCCAACCTACGGTTTTAATTGATGAACATGTCCAGCTCCATCTGACGTGAACACTGGCTGATAAACTTCACTTGTTTATCAATGACAGGAGAGACTCAACTGTATCAGATGATGGTTTTCAAATACTAGAAGAATATTTCCTTAACCTTTTGGTCCTATTTACTAAGTCATGGGTACAGATACAACACTTTTAAATTTAATGTTTCTTTGGGAGGCCGAGGTGAGCAGATCACTTGAGGCCAGGAATTCAAGACCAGCCTGGCCAACATGGCAAAATCCCATCTCTACGAAAAATACAAAAATTAGCCAGGTGTGGTGACGCAGGCCTGTAGTCCCATCTACTCGGGAGGCTGAAACGTAAGAATCGTTTGAGCGCGGGACGTGGAGCTTGCAGTGAGCTGAGATTGTGCCACTAAACTGTAGCCTGGGTGACAGAGGGAAATTCTGTCTCAATAAATAAATTTAATTTTTATCAGTGGTTCTCCACTAGAGTGAGATTTGGTTTCTCAAAGGACATTTGGCAATCCAGAGATTTTTTTTTTTTTTTTTTGGTTGTCACAACTAGGAAAGGATGTGACTGGCATCTAATGACATGAGGCCAGGGGCATCCCTCGAAAAGAAATTATGTGGTCCATGTTTGAAAAATCCTGATCTGTATTATGAACGTTTTCTCCAGAAACTTTAAAGTTTAGATAGTCAAAGAAACAATAGCTCAAGCTTGCCAATTTCCGTGGTGTAAATGCTCTCACTGTGATGGTTAATTTTCTGTGTCAACTTGAGGATCCTAAGGGATGCCCACCCAGATCCCGGTAAAACATTATTTCTGGGTGTGTTTGCGAACATGTTTCTGGGAGAGATTAGCATTTGAATCGGTGGACTGAGTCATGAGTGGGCATTGTCCACTTTGTTGAGAGCCAGGAGAGATGAAGAAGGGTGAATTCTCTCTCTCTTTTATTTATTTATTTTATTTTTAGTAGAGATGGGGTCTTGGTATGTTACCCAGGCTGGTCTTGAATGCCTGGCCTCAACCGAGCCTCCTGCCTTGACCTCCCAAAGTGTTGGGATTACAGGCATGAGCCATCATGCCCGGCCTCACTCTCTTCTTGAGCTGGACATCACCTTTTATTCCCCTTGGACATCAGAATTCCTGGTTCTTGGGTCATCAGACTCTAGGACAGGCGTCCCCAAACTGTGGCCCCCTGAGGCCATTTATCCGGCCCCCCGCCGCACTTCAGGAAGGGGCACCTCTTTCATTGGCGGTCAGTGAGAGGAGCACAGTATGTGGCGGCCCTCCAACGGTCTGAGGGACAGTGAACTGGCCCCCTGTGTAAAAAGTGTGGGGACGCTTGATTTAGGACTTATACTAGCCCGGCCAGCTCAACCTCCCATCTGCCTGTTCTCAGGCCCAAGGCCTCCAGCTGAATTACACCCCCGACTTTCCTAGTTCTTCAGCTTGCAGATGGCAGATTGCAGGACGTCACCACTTCCATAAGTGCATGAGCCAATTCCCATAATAAACCTTTTCTGATAAACACCTATATATCCTAGCGGCTCTGTTTCTCTGGAGAACCCTGATTAATATAGCCACTAATGCTGATTTCCAGTTACCAATGCGGGGTCCTCAAGCCTGGAACTGATAAGGGGAGTGCAGGTACCACCATTTCATAGCATTTCCACCACAAAGATAATGTACAACAGTCCTAAATAACTCGGAGAGCATAATGGTAACAATGCATTAAAAGAAGAATTAGGTTCCGTGTATTTATTATCTTCGTGTATAATATCATTGATTTGATTATAAATAAACTCATTTGATTTTTGATAATGGCCATGTTTAACAATGACACAAAATTCTCAAAAACGTAACAGCTGGCTCTTGCGGAACAGTAAGCACTAGCCTGGCGGAAGTGTGTGTCACTCTGGAATTCACGTTTTATCTGTCCTGCGCCTTGGAAAGATTCACTCCATTCCTTCCAATTTTAGTTTTTTAGGGAAGAGACTCTGATTGTCCCAGATTGGATCAGGCATTTGCTGTGGTCTAACCCTGCAAAGCGGTTTTTTAAATGTGGCTGGATCTGGAGGGAGCCTGCCTCCTTCCCGTTTGGAAATTCCCAGAAGCAGCATTACTGGGCGTGGATAAGTTGCCTTCCAGGGACCTGCGACAGCTGTGACAGTGCTGCAGGTAACACTTCCCCTCTGCCTCCATTCGCAGGACTCGTGCAGACGGCATTTCAGATGCAAACGCACTTTCGCCCCCAGGAGATGACAAAATTATATATATATATATATATATATATATATATATATATATATATATATATACATTTTTTTTTTTTTGAGATGGAGTCTCGCTCTGTCACCCAGGCTGAAGTGCAGTGGTGTGATCTCGGCTTACTGCAATACCCGCCTTCTGGATTCAAGCGATTCTCTTGCCTCGGCCTCCTGAGTAGCTGGGACTACAGGTGCACACCACCACACCCAGCTAATTTTTGTATTTTTAGTAGAGACAGGGTTTCACCATGTTAGCCAGGCTGTTCTCGAACTCCTGACCTCGTGATTCGCCCACCTAGCCTCCCAAAGTGCTGGGGTTACTGGCATGAGCCACCACGCCTGGCCGACAAAATAATATATTAGGTTGCCAGTTCTCAAAATGTGGTCCCTGGATCAACAGCATCCACTTCCCTTGGGAGTCTGTTCAAAATGCAAATTCTTGGGTCCCACCCCAAGCCTATGAAAGGACCATTTCTGAGGTTGGTCTTTTCAAAAACTCCTCCAGGTCATCCTGAAGCATGTGAAGAACTGAGAGCCACCGTGTTGAGTCACAGAGCTTTTCTTTGCTGTTTAAGTTACATTCCATCTTTTAGGGCAGCAACGAAACAAATCCAGGTCATGCTGATTCAATCTGGCACTTCCCTTAAGTCTCCAGAAATGACAAAATGACAAATAATTTTCTACAACGGGTCACCTCCACAGAGGAATATCTCATCAATCCAGTACCAATGTTTACTCTTCAGAGGATGACTGATTTTTAATTTCTGCAATTATAGCCATAATTACACTGATAAATCATATATAACTTACAGTGTTTAACACTTTAACTTTTCAAGATACTGTATATTTCTTGATTCCCCCACTAGCTGGCTATCTCTTTGTGGGCAGGGTTTATGCTTTGGTTTACGTCACAGAAGCTAATGCAGTTCAGAGCTCACATATAAGATTGTTAAATATTGGATTGAATAACTACAGAGATTTAAAAAATTCTTTGTCTAATCCTTTATTTTATAGGTATTCTTCAAAATTTGTCATATACAACGTCTAAAGTAGACATGCTAGAAAATTTATAAATAGTCTGAATAATAATTAAATAGAAAAGGACTGATATCGGTACCTTCCCCTCCATATTATGAAATTTGTACCAAATTGTGGTATAAAGCAAGACGTAAGGGTCTCCAGCTGTTCTGTGGTCCAGATAAAAATATTTTGGTACATTTCCTTCCAATCAATGTTTTATTGTGTCTGTATGTTTTTGCTAAAAAGCATACATCTATGTTTTTGGTAAAAAGCAGAGCCCATGTGCTATAAAGTTTCATTATTCTACTTTTGGACTGAACATTGTATCATGAGCATTCCCATACCACTGAATTTTTAAAAACATGGTTTTAATGATGCCATGTTACTTGGTTGTATGTATGTATGTAAACTGTATTTCTTTTTTCTTTTATTTAGGTCATTTATTTTCCTTCTAGTCCTGGGTTCAGTACATAGATGGCTTCTCTTCACCCTTTGGGTTGACAGTTTTCTCCAGGTTACTGCTCATAATACGATAAAGCTCAGCACAGAAGGCTCTCAGGTCTAGCGCCACGGCCCTGAGCTCCCCACAGGCTGCCTCATCTCGCTGGTGCCCAAGGCCCGGTAATCCATCACAGGAGTCTCCTGGGAGGCCTTGGCCACAGCATCCCCACGTTCCGAGAAGCACTTGGAAATGGTTGTCTGGAAAGCTTCCACTTTGGTCTTGATGGCATTCATCCTCTCCAGCACTTTCTCCTGGATTGCTACCCCCAAATCATTTCCATCTTCAATCCTGGGGATCAGGTGCTGGATCCATGTGATCACCAGAATGCATTTCTCTTTGAGAGTCCAGACTTCTGGCTTAACCAGGGTAAGCAGGGACAGGACCTTCTCATTCGCAGGGAGGAATCCACACGTAGGGACTTCTTTCTTCTCCTGCGTATCTGTTTCCATGTCATCATCCTTGGGTGGAGGATCTGGCATGGGGATGTCCAGTGGGGCTGGAGGGAAGTCATGTCAGCCACATTGAGGGAGTCCTCTCGCAAGAGCTGATTCAGGTATATGATTTTCTGTGGCAAGAATCCGTAGAGGAATTCCTCAGCCTCCTGGAAAAGATTCTGCCCGAAGACCTCCACCTGTTTGCGGGCCTTCCCACTCAGGTGCGCCCCACAAGGCTTGGCCATGCTGCTTCAAGTCGCTAGATCTCTGGTCTGTATAGACTGTATTTCATTTAACTATTCCTCCACTTAGGACATTTGGGTTGTTTCCAGTTTTTCACTTTTATTTTTTATTTTATTTATTTTTGTTTTAGAGACAGTATGTCACTCTGTTGCCCAGGATGGAGGGCAGTGGTGCGATCATTGCTCACTGCAGGCTCGAACTCTTGGGTTTAAGTGACCTTCCTGCCTCGGCCTCCCAGAGTGCTGGGAATATAAGTGTGAGCCAGCATTTCACTTTTTAAATAATGATTATGATGAAATAGAATGCACGTTTTTAAAAATGAATATGGTCTCTTTTAGGGTCAGGGTGATTTTTTTCTTTTAATTGTTTCTAAATGCATCTGGATATCTTTTTTTTTTTTTTTTTTTTGAGACGGAGTTTCGCTCTTGTTACCCAGGCTGGAGTGCAATGGCACGATCTCGGCTCACCGCAACCTCCGCCTCCTGGGTTCAGGCAATTCTCCTGCCTCAGCCTCCTGAGTAGCTGGGATTACAGGCACGAGCCACCATGCCCAGCTAATTTTTTGTATTTTTAGTAGAGACGGGGTTTCACCATGTTGACCAGGATGGTCTCGATCTCTTGACCTCGTGATCCAACCGCCTCGGACTCCCAAAGTGCTGGGATTACAGGCTTGAGCCACAGTGCCCGGCTACATCTGGATATCTTTTTTCCTCCCTTTTGAATTGAAAAGCTTGCTTGTCAGTTGCTTGTTCAAGTATTTCTCTCTGTCATTCTTTGATCTCAGGCCTTAATCAGGATTTAGTGCACGTTTACATAAACACAGAAATCAACAAAAGTCTAAAATGTAACAGGAGGGTGTTAACTGTAGCTGGTACCTTCTCTGGTTTACACATAGTTTCCCAGCTGGCCAGGTGTTGTGTTCTCTGTAAACTTCCATTGCTGTCACTGTCATCTCTCTTAACCCTTCAGGTTTTTTCATGGCTAACGATCCCTAATGCCTAAATCAGGAAAATGTTGATAAATTATTATTTGCTCATTGAATTAGTGGCCTGGGAAACCCACATTCATGTAGGAGTGTTGCCATATTTACTTCAAGGAACTTTTCCTGTGTTGCTTTATTTCTGGCAAAAGTCAGGTATATTTTCATTTATTTTTGAGACAGCATCTTGCTCTGTCACCCAGGCTGGAGTGCAGTGACACAATCCCGACACACTGCAACCTCCGCCTCCCAGGTTCAAGCAATTCTCTTGCCTCAGCCTCCTCAGTAGCTGGGACTACAGGCACCTGTCCCCACACCTGGCTAATTTTTGGTATTTTTAGTAGACATAGGGTTTCACCATGTTGGCCAGGCTAGTCTTGAACTCCTGACCTCAGGTGATCTGCCTACTTCAGCCTCCCCAAGTGCTGGGATTACAGGGGGAGGCCTCAGATATCTTGTAGATAAAATATTGCCACCCCCCCACCAAAAACTTTCTCAATTGAAATGAACAATCCAGTTGTTCATTTTTTGTTTCGATAAGGCAACTTACCCATTATCAACGGACTGAACAGAATATTTCTTACCTTTTTTGAGTGAGAAAACAAAATGTCAAATATTGTTCAATTATGCTTTAACAAAAACAATTTTCTTTCTTTCTTTCTTTCTTTCTTTCTTTCTTTCTTTCTTTCTTTCTTTCTTTCTTTCTTTTTTCTTTTTTTTGAGACAGTCTCCCTCTGTCACCAGGCTAGAGTGCAGTGGCACAAGCTCGGCTCACTGCAACCTCCGCCTCCCGGGTTCAAGCGATTCTCCTGCTTCAGCCTACCGAGTAGCTGGGACTACAGGCACAGGCCACCACGCCCAGCTTGTTTTTGTATTTTTAGTAGAGATGGGGTTTCCGCATATTGGCTCAGATGGTTTGGATCTCCTGACCTCACGATCTGCCCGTCGTGGCCTCCCAAGTGCTGGGACTACAGGCATGAGCCACCACGTGGCCCAAAAACAATTTTTAAACATGCTTCAATGATATAAAACAAATAAGTCCAATGTAAACAAGTTTTAGGATCTTAAAAAAATCTCTGACATGATTTTTCTTTCCAATTTAACATTTTTTCCCCGTTGAGTTGGACTTATATATAAAAAAAGGAATTTCTGATTACATCTCCAGTCATGTCATTGAAAAATCTTGATTGCTAAACACATGACCAAGAAAGTGATTAGTTAGCTTGAGGTAAGTGCTCAATTATCACCAAGACTGATAAGCAATCTAAAACAGAGGGAGTAGAGATAAATTGACTTCTAAAATGCCTTAAATGGATATAGTCATGTAAGTTCACAAGAAATTTAACGGACTAGTAATGAACACTGCCCTTTCACTCTGCAGTTACAAGCTATTATTATTATTTAGATTTTTCTCATTCTTTGGCACACTAATTTTGCAAGCAAGTAACTTCAGAAACCCTGATGTGAACTTCCAGTTGATAAAAATCTAGATTTAACTGGCATAATTGAGGTGTTCTTCGAGAAGGCTTTTGGAACTGAATTAGCAGGTGCAGAGGGTATTATTATAAGCCCCAGGTTTCCGTCCACGTTCACGTAAACCTACGAGGGAAAACTGCAGGCACGCTGCCGGAGGGAGCCGCCAGGTGGCACTCACGCACAGCTGCTTTGGCCACCACAGGCGCCCCGGGGCGCTCTCTTCCCTCTTCTCGCTCATCCCAGCTTCCGCCGGAAGCGGCTCTTGTCTGTTGTTGTCCTCAGGTGCTTGGGCTTGTTGGGCTGCACATCCAGTAGGTTCGCGGCCGCCGGCCCGGTCGGGCTGTGTCCGAGGAGGTGGAGCGGGAAACTGGAGCTTCAATTCTGTCGGCGAGATGGACATTCTGAAATCGGAGATCCTTCGGAAGCGGCAGCTGGTGGAGGACAGGAACCTGCTGGTGGTGAGGACCCTGTGGTCGTGGGGGTCGGAATGGAAGAACGAGACTGTGTGTTTCGGGGTGTCGGGGTTTTGGGGTGAGGGCGATGATACTCAGAGGATTTGGGGCTGGGAAGGGGCTTAGCGAGAGTCCTGCCACCGCCCCTGGGAGGCCCCCTTTACGTCCAACCCTTGGCGTCTCGCTGGGGCTGGAGAACAGGGTCTGGGTGCAGGAAACTTGAGGCCGATTCGCGCTGACTTCCCAAAGCGGATCAAAAGGAAAACACCTGGGGCTGGGGGCGGGAACCTGAGGCCCACGAACGCTAACGTCCGAAAGCCAAACCGAAAGCAGAAGCTCCATCTTCCCCCCACCGAGGATCCGAGGCTCCAGGTGCCTCTCCCGGATGGGAAGGGAGCGTGCCCTCCGCTGGCCGCAGGCCAAACACGGGCCATGCCTTGGTCTGCAAAGGGGCGCCAGTTCACGAAAGCCCTCAATTAGCCACAGACCAAACCTGCATCCAGATAAGGGGTAACTGATAGGGACCTCAGAAGGAGTACCCGGCACCCAGAAAACTTTGTAACCGGGCCCTCGAGCCGCTGGCTCGGGCTCACGCGCACCCTGCGGAGCGCTTTCTCGCTTTGAGAAGTCCCTGCTTTTGCTGCTTCGTTCGTGTGTTTTGTCACTTTCTTTGTGCGCGTTGTCAAATTCTTTGTTCCAAACGCCAAGGACCAGGACAGCTCACACTCACAGCCTCCCATCCTGCAACGTCTTGGGAGCCTTAGGGATGGAAGTGTGGGAGTTGGAGGAGAACCCCAGGCTTTGGCTTTTCCCTCCTCTGACTGCCCCCGTTCCCCTCCAGTTTACCTAATTGCCCCCATCCCCACTCCCACCTGTCGGCATTCTGCGGACGTGCCCTGTTCTCCTCAGAGTTCTCTTCTGCCGCCTAACGAAGGATTTGTGCCCAATTAAAACATGGAGGAAGGGCAGCCGGGCGCGGTGGCTCCAGCACTTTGGGAGGCCGAGGTGGGCGGGTCACCTGAGGTCAGGAGTTGGAGACCAGCCTGGCCAACATGGTGAAACCTCTTCTCTTAAAAATACTAAAATTAGCCGGGCGTGGTGGTTAGCGTTTGTAATCCTAGCTACTGAGGAGGCTGAGGCAGGAGAATCGCTTAAACCCGGGAGGTGGTGGTTCCAGTGAACCAACATCACACCCCTGCACTCCAGCCTGGGCAACAGAGGGAGACACCATCTCAAATTAAAAAAAAAAAAATTGCCTCTGGCTAGGCGTGGTGCGCATGTCTAGAACCAGCTGTGCTCCGGAGACCAAGGCGAGGAGGATCGCTTGAGCCCAGGAGTTCAGGCTGCAGTGAGCTGTGGGACTTGCTCTCTTGCCCACTGCACTCCAGCCTGGGCAAGAGAGCAAGTCCCTGTCTCTAACAATAAATAATAAAACTTCCTTTCTAATATTAAATCTCAATCTTTTTATTCTATTCCTCCTCCTTCCCTCTTCCTCAACACATGCAAATTTACCACTGCTTTTCACTCACAGCGCGGATGTCATTAGAGTGAGCAGGCAGATAATGCCTTACTATAGAAAACAGTTTCTACGTTATGAGTCCTCTCAGAGGGTCTTCAGGACGCTTAGAAATCTGTGCATCACAGGATATCTGACTTAGTTACTTGGACTTTGTGTACTATTGATGTATATGATGTAGTGTAAGTAAGAGTTCTTAGCTTGGTAGGTGGCAAATTCCATGGTCATTGAAACTTTAAAAACGATTAGAAAAGTGGAGGTAATAGAATCCCATTTGGTAGGTAAGGGGAAAGCTTGTTCATATCTGTAACTTCATGTTTTTATGTCTACTGCAGGGACTTACTCCATAAGTGGTTTGGGAGTATTTTAAATTTGGGTGTTGGAATAGATAGTTGATGTTAGGAAGGGCCAGAGTGTTGAAATCTAAGTGCTTCAGAGGGAAAAGTGAGTCACAAAATACCGAGCCCATCCTGACGGTTTACGAAATAAATATTTGCATAATTATGTTCTTTGTCGTTGAAATGGATCAATCTATAAAAAATCTAAAAAAATTTGAAAAAAAAAAAAAAAAACCCTAGATTCTTCAGGGTCGTTTATAATTTATAATATACAAACTTTTCTTGGCTGTCTTTCATTTTTTAATTTAGCAGTTGGTTTAATTATCACATAATTTTAATCCGAAGATAAGATTGGTTTTTCCAATCACAGAGCAGTCCAGACCGACAAAGGGGAATGGGAATTAAAATACTGACATTCATAGTTTCTATTAACAGTAATGTTAGGCATCACGTAACATGTGAACAAAGGGTTTGAGGACCAGAGTCCTAGCTGCTACTCATCATTCTTCCTGAGTTCTGGGAATGTCACCTAACCTAATTCTTGGCGTCTCACCTCCAAAAAGGGGTGAATGCTATTCCCTCCCCACCCCATTCTCAGGATAGTTTTCATGTTCAGATGGTGCCATCGGTTCCTTACCCCAGATAATAGCTTCATCTTTATATCGAGAAGGCTGTGCTTGTTGTGTGGTAGATAAGTCTGGAAATACTTATTGAGTTAATGAACTTAGAAAAACTTTATTCTGAACGTTTTAAACATAACGCAAAAATAGAGAAAATTGTATGATGAGCCCCTGTATATCCTCCTCCTGACACATGTAACTCTAAAAAATGACATGTCCTTTTATAACTAAAATCTGATCACACCCAACAAAATTGAAATTAGTTTGCTAATCTTATCAAATACTCTCCTCACATTCATATATTTTCTGACTGAATTAAAATATATACATATTTATACTTTTACAGTGCTTTTTCAAATCAGATCAACATAAAGTTTGCTCATTACATTTTTTTATTTTGAATCTTGGCTTCTTTTAATGACGAACATTTTCATTTTCCCAGTTTCCTCAGTTTTTTTCCATGCCATTGACTTGCTGGAGAAATTGGGGCTAGTTTTGTAAAATGTCTTCAGTTCGTCTGCTTGCGCCCTGGCATGTTGCCACTTAGTTAATTCCTCTGTTCGCTATATTTAAAAAGAGTACTTCATAGATGATGCTGGGTAATTCCTATGGTATAACCTAGGTGGTACGTAATCTTTGACTGATGCCAAGCTCCATCTTTGGGTTCAACTGTTGGCAGGCTGATCTTTCCCTTGTCACCATCAGCCCTTTTCATAAGGTTTCAGCATCCGTTGATGATCATTGCCTGAGTGAATGAGCTTTGGAACTATAAGTGCTAAATAACATGTGTGGAGGTAGTATAGAGGTAGTAGCATATCATTACTGTTAATACAGTAGGGCAGTACCTTCATTTGAACAAAGTCATCAGTTGAGTAATATCCAAGAGCCAGAGCTGAGATAGCAGCAGGCCTCCCAATTACGGACTGTAGATGCAACAGTAAGGATAAATTTATGTATCGTGTGGAAAGGACTGACATCTTTGTAGCTGCAGACAAGACTTAGAACTTGTCTCTTCACATCAAATCATATTAAAACAAATACCTTGTGAGGATCATCGGAGCCCAGGAGGTCAAAGTTGTGGCCTTAATTGTGCCACTGCACTCCAGCCTGTGTGACAGAGAGATACCCTGTCTCAAAAAAAAAAAAAAAAAAAAAAAATCAAATCAGAGGCCGGGCACGGTGGCTCAAGCCTGTAATCCCAGCACTTTGGAAGGCCGAGGCGGGTGGATCACGAGGTCGAGAGATCGAGACCATCCTGGTCAACATGGTGAAACCCCGTCTCTACTAAAAAAAAATACAAAAAATTAGCTGGGCATGGTGGCGCGTGCCTGTAATCCCAGCTACTTAGGAGGCTGAGGCAGGAGAATTGCCTGAACCCAGGAGGCGGAAGTTGCGGTGAGCCGAGATCGCACCATTGCACTCCAGCCTGGGTAACAAGAGCGAAACTCCGTCTCAAAAAAAAAAAATCCAGAAAAACACACAAAGCCACAAGTATCCTTAAGTTCTTTTTTAAATAAAAAGGTTCACCAGGACCACCCTATATCTAGACTAAGCTTCCAGGTAACAAGAAAGAACTTAGACTCTTGGAGTTCCCTTGTTATGTGGGATTTCAGATGTAGGCCATGTATGTCACACCTTTGTTTGTGTTAGGAAAAATAATTGAGATAAACCAGTTTATGTGGTTCTTAATGAATCCATTTGAAGAAATTACCTTTGAACTCAAATATTAGGAAATTAAAACAGTGTGGACACGTGGAAAATATTCTTGGCCTCCTCTTTGCTGATGAACATGCCTACTAATATGATACTGCAAGAAAAATCCTTGACCTTATCACGCATCAGTGCCCATAGTCGCTGTGGGGGGTTGGTGATGTGTTTGGGGAGTCAACGTATTTATCTCTGGAACAAAAAGAATTTCTCAAATTCTTTTTTTTTTTTTTTTTTTTTTTTTTTTGAGACGGAGTTTCGCTCTCGTTACCCAGGCTGGAGTGCAATGGCGCGATCTCGGCTCACCGCAACCTCTGCCTCCTGGGCTCAGGCAATTCTCCTGCCTCAGCCTCCTAAGGATTACAGGCACGTGCCACCATGCCCAGCTAGTGTTTTGTATTTTTAGTAGAGACAGGGTTTCACTATGTTGACCAAGATGGTCTCGATCTCTTGACCTCGTGATCCACCCGCCTCGGCCTCCCAAAGTGCTGGGATTACAGGCTTGAGCCACCGAGCCCGGCCAAATTTCTCAAATTCTTGAGAGACTGAAGAATGTTTTCAAAAGGTTTCTAAAGGTACTTGTTGACTATGGGACATGAATTTTGCCCAACGATATATTACTAACATAATTTTTTTCTTTAACAGGAAAATAAAAAATATTTCAAGCGTAGTGAACTTGCCAAAAAAGAAGAGGAAGCATATTTTGAAAGATGTGGCTACAAGGTAGGAATGCCTGCTTTTATGTTAAATTGTATGTTTCTGAGTTTTAATTTATACAGCTGTTATTAAATGACAATCATTGATCTCTGTTCAATTTATCAATGTTATACGTTAGCCTATAAATGAGAAGCCATCTGGAGAGGTATGAGTTTCTGGTTTTTTGGTTTTGCATTTAAAAACAAATCTTGAATTCAGGAAAATACATGCATGACTTTTGGCTTGGAATGGTTTGGCTTTTTGTGGACAGCATGAAGTGGCTTGACACCAAAGCTTGAATTTTTTTTTTAATTAAGTCCTGAATCTGAGACTGCCTTATTTTCAACTCCACCACCACTCCTCTCCCCCACCTCTCCCAATAAAATAACCTGTTGGAAAGAGTTCAAAACATTTATGCATCTAGCCACAGCAGTATTAGTGGTGGTAATTTCCCTGCCTTCTCCGGAATATTTTAAGCTATGGATTTTTATGTTTGCATTGTTAATACGTCCTTTTGGGTCCTAAGAACCTCTGCCTAAAATCTAAAGCCAGATATATTTATATGCTTTTGTTGAAATAAGGTATCACATTTCAAACAGTGTTTAGTTTATCAGATAGAAAATGTAATCTTGAAATATTTCTTAGAAACAACTAAGTTGAGGCTGGATGTGGTGGCTCATGCCTGTAATCCCAGCACTTTGGGAGGCAAAGGCAGGTGGATCACAAGGTCAGGAGTTCAAGACCAGTCTGGCCAACACAGTGAAATCCTGTCTTTACTAAAAATACAAAAATTTAGCAGGGCAGATACTTGGGAGGCTGAGGCAGGAGAATACTTGAATGCGGGAGGTGAAGGTTGTAGTCAGCCAAGATCACACCATTGCACTCCAGCCTGGCAACAGAGCAAGACTCCATCTCAAAAACAAAAAACAAACAAACAAACAAAAAAATGAGTTGTCTGGAAGGCTTTGCTTGTATATTTTAGAACCATGACTGAAATTGTCTTTGAGATTATCTAGTTGATAATGTATTGTGGTTTTATTGGGAGGGGTTAAAGGGTATGAGGTGGAGAAGTTTAAATTATTTTGAAAGAAGACTTTATCTAGCTTAATTTTTAACTCAAAGCTCAGAGATTCTATTGAAATACTTTTGCCAAGTCATAAACTTGTAATGAACATTTTGCTTGTGAAATATCAATATAAGATAATACTTTTGTGCATGTAATGAGGAAAGTTCTGGAAATGGATTTATCCTGCATAGCATTTTTAGAAGGAAGCATGAGGAATGCACATGGTATGTATATGCATTTGGTTTTCTTTGTAGTGCTGGCAGAAGACACATATTAAAGAAAAATGTAATTTTCAAAAGATACTAACAAGTGACTTAAAAGTTATTTAAAAATGTAATCATATTTCTGATATGTTTTTAAAATATGGGAAAGTTGACACTTGTATTTTGATTTTTTTTCCACAAAGGAATTTTATTTGCTTAATTAGGAAATGAAAATAAGTTTTCTGTTAACCATTGAGTAGGTAGATAATCAGAAAGGAGCTGTCATTTTTGCCTTGCCCAGTGTTGTCTACCTCACACTTGGTCTGGAATAAGAATCACTTGCGTAGGTTTACTCTGCTGGCGTGTGGCATTCCCAGAGTCCTAAATTTGAGCCTTTTCAACTTTTTTATAAGGCAGGAAAGTAATTTAATATAATGGCAGTTTTTGCTTTGGTTTAGTGTGCTTTGGTTTATATAGAGGAAAGCATTGAAGAAAATAATTACTGAAAAGATACTTGCTTATAACTTTGAGTTTGTCTGATGAAATGACTTAGATCATTTCCCCAGAGCCATTAACTGCCATTATATAATTAAATGTGTTTTTAATCCTGAGATTTTTGGGGAAATATGTTTCTGTGCTTAAAAAGTAAAGCACAGGTGTTCTTTCTAATCTTTCTAAAGGTTTTTTAATATTTCTGTCTTGGTAGTAATGACATAGTATTCATTACTTTTATTCTTTTGTAGAAACTAGTTAGCATTTTTTAAGGCTTGATGCTGATTTGACCTGTGAAAATATAAAGGCTTAGTTTGTTACCTTAATTTTACCTCAATATCAATTAGTTCTGGTAAACATAAATTTAACCGTAAGCTGTAGAATCATGAATTATATAATTTTCACCATATAGCCTTTCTCAATGTGAGTTTCTTTCTTAATGTTGATCGTCTTTTATGTTCATTTGATCTTACTACTTTCAGCATTTTAGATTTATCTTATGGTCAGATGGAAAACCACGTTTCAGTATCTTTTTTGCAGACTCCATAATGGGGCTTATAAATTGCTGAATTCAGTTTTCCTAAACTGAGACTTGAGCAACAGATTTGAGAAAATATGTGAAGAGATTTTGTTTTTTCTACAGATTCATATGAACAAGAATGCCCTTTCTTTCCCTGGGTGGCATGAGTAGAGAGGTGCTCTGCAAGATGCATAGCTCGGGTTGTGGACCAGCCCTGTATAGCATTAGGAATTTTTCTGTATGTCCAACAGTGATTTCCATACATTTGAAATAATATGTTTAGAAAAGCAGCATAGGAAAAGCTAGAGCTTGGAGTTTCACAGGTTGCCAAGTTGCAAAGAAATTCTTTTGTCTTCATTTTAAAGCTGAGCAAGAGTCAAATAACCCTCTAAGATGATTTAAAGAGGAAAAGCAAGTCGATTGTTTTTAAGGAAAAAGTACAGTTCTTTAGAATCTGGGGAGAAAGAGACTGCTAACTTCAGTCCTGTTAAATTTGGATTTTGGAAACCATAATAGTCGTATCACTCTTCTATAGCAAGAATGCTGATTCCTCTGTGCATGCTCTGCACTTGTGATACCCCTGACGTGAATATGTTTGACTCTCTCTTATAAGCATGCACATGTATTATGAGCTCTTTCCTCAGAGGAACATTAGAAAACCTTCAGTGTTGAAAACATGTTTAATTTCCATGAATAGCTAAGGTAATAGAATGGTAAATATTAACTATATTTTTAAAGCTGAATTTCATTTCTTTTGGCAATTAATATAGATACAGCCTCAAGAGGAGGACCAGAAACCATTAACTTCATCGAACCCGGTGTTAGAACTTGAACTGGCGGAGGAAAAATTACCCATGACGCTTTCTAGGCAAGAGGTAAGTTTAACTGTGGTTGTTTCATGATAAAAAGTAAGATCTCTTAGCTGGGCATGGTGGCGCATGCCTGTAATCCCAGCTACTCAGGAGGCTGAGGCAGGATAATTGCCTGAACCCAGGAGGCGGAGGTTGCGGTGAGCCGAGATCGCGCCATTGCACTCCAGCCTGGGTAACGAGCGAAACTCCGTCTCAAAAAAAAAAAAAAAGGAAGATCTCCACAGTGTTTACATTTATCTCCAGCTTTTCCAATAAGTTAAATGTCATTATTTCTTGTATAAAGTGACTGACCTAAAAATACTGTGTGGCTGATTTTCTTCTTGAAGTTCCAAATTACTCACTGCTTCTTAATATTATTATCTTACTGTTTTTTTAGAGCCTACCCTTCTAAACTTTAAAAAAAAAGAATATTCAAAAATAAGTATAACTAAATGCATTTATGCTACTTGTTTATGGTTAAATTATTTTAATTATTATATTGTTTTGTAACATACTTCCCTTTCCCTTATTTAATAAATTGTACATCTTTCCAGATTAAAATATGGAGATCTGCATAATTTTGAATGAGTATATAATTTTCCATTGCTTGTTTGCACCATAATATTTATATATTTATTTTTGAGACTGAGTCTCACTGTGTTGCCTGGAATGTGGTGGTGCGATCTTGGTTCACTGCAGCCTCCGCCTTCAGGTTCAGAGGATTCCCCTGCCTCACCCTCCTGAGTAGTTGGGATTACAGGTGCCCATCACACCCGGCTAAATTTTTTTTTATTTTTAGTAGAGATGGGTTTTCATCATGTTGGCTAGGCTGGTCTCAAACTCCTGACCTCAAATGATCCGCCTGCCTTGGCCTCCCAAAGTGCTGAGATGACAGGTGTGAGCCACCCCGTGCCTGGCCGCACCATGATATTTTAAAAATAATTTATTAATGATAGTTTAGATTGCTTCAGCATATCCTTATTATAAATAATACTAAGATGAACATCCTTATATAGACATCATTGCATACATAATGTGTAATTATTTCCTTTGGAAACATTTCTAGAAGCGTGATATTTAGGGCAAACACGATGTATATTTCTAAGACTTTGCTACATATTACCAGACAGGTCTTAGGTGTTAGACGTGTGTCACTTTATACTCTTAGCTGTCGTGTTTATAGTGTTTGTCTATACCTTCATCAGTATCAACTATTATTACTTAAAAAAAAAAAATTTAAAAATATTCATGTGGCCGGGCGCGGTGGCTCAAGCCTGTAATCCCAGCACTTTGGGAGGCCGAGGCGGGTGGATCACGAGGTCGAGAGTTCGAGACCATCCTGGTCAACATGGTGAAACCCCGTCTCTACTAAAAATACAAAAAATCAGCTGGGCGTGGTGGCGTGTGCCTGTAATCCCAGCTACTTAGGAGGCTGAGGCAGGAGAACTGCCCGAACCCAGGAGGCGGAGGCTGCGGTGAGCCGAGATCGCGCCATTGCACTCCAGCCTGGGTAACAAGAGCGAAACTCCGTCTCGGGAAAAAAAAAAAAAAAAAAAAAAAATTCATGTGATACAAAGAAATGAAATGAGTACAGAAGGCTGTAAAGCAAAACTTTCTTCTCTCTTTTCTGTCTTCCATCCCCCCACTTCCCCTCACTCTGCCCCCCGGTCTCCTCTCAGTCCTTCTCCTGCTCAGTACAAGCATCAGTGTGTATGTGTGTACTGTTTTCCCCTTTCATACAAACGAGATTATTTATATGCATTTGTGCCTTAGTCTTTTCACTGAAAATAGATTTTGAAGGCCATTTTGTGTTGGAGGGGTGCGTGTGAACGTTTTTCACAGTCCATGTGATTTAGGCAGGTTACCTGGTTTGCTTCTCCATTTCCTTATGTCTGAATGAGGATGATAATTGGGTCTACCTCAGGAGACTTTCATCATAAAATGAGGTAATACATGAAGAAAACAGTACTTAATAGTGAGCTACTCAACACATTCAGGTATTGTTTTTAGTAGTAGGTTTGTTATTTATTAAAATTAGTCCTTTACTGATGGAGATTTAGATTAATTATTTGCCATTACATACAGTGCTAAGGAGAACCTCCTTATACGTATTCTTGATATTTGTATGAGTTTATCAGTAGGATAATTTCCTAGGAAACGAATTTCTAGTCAGAGTGTGTCTATGGTATGTCAAATTGTCCTTCGAAGAAGCTGTGCCAATTTACGTTCCATCTCGAAGTTTGTAAGACCATTTTCCTAGCATTTCAGTCAACTATTTTCAAATGTTTTAGCCTTTGCCAGTCCGAAAGCAATATTATTTTAAATTTTTGCCAAACTGATGGGTAAAATAGGTATCTTGTGTTAACTTGAAACTTTGTTAGTGATTATTAGAATTGAACATGTTTTCATGTGTTCAGTGGTCATTAATGTGTCCTTTTTTGTGGAATTGCTGTTTTTATTTTGTGAAATTTGTCTTTATTTGTAAATTAATATGTTTATATGTTAAGGGTGTTAACCTGTGTTCATAAGTGTATATGTATCAGATATACATACTATATATTTATGTCAGTGTATTCGTGTTTTGTCATCCAGAAGTTTTAAATTTTTATGTGATGACATCAATCTTTTACATTATGTTTTTTGTCTTGGGCATCATGCTTAAAAAGATTACCTCCATTCCTAAGAGTTAAAAAAAAATGTGTATTATTTTCACTACCTTTATGAACTCATTATGTATAGAAAATATTATTATTATTACTTTTTTTTGAGACGGAGTTTCGCTCTTGTTACCCAGGCTGGAGTGCAATGGCGCGATCTCGGCTGACCGCAACCTCCGCCTCCTGGGTTCAGGCAATTCTCCTGCCTCAGCCTCCCGAGTAGCTGGGATTACAGGCACGTGCCACCATGCCCAGCTAATTTTTTGTATTTTTAGTAGAGACGGGGTTTCACCATGTTGACCAGGATGGTCTCGATCTCTTGACCTCGTGATCCACCCGCCTCGGCCTCCCAAAGTGCTGGGATTACAGGATTGAGCCACCGCGCCCGGCCCCCGAAAATACTATTTTCTTTATATTTTAATTTTGTATCTCAACTGGACATGGATTAACTTCATAGTCAGAAAAATACCTAAAATTTCCTGTCACTTAAATGTTTTAGAAATCTGTTACTTTTTGATTTTTTGAGACAAAGTCTTGCACTGTCACCCAGGCTGGAGTGCTGTTGCATGATCTCGGCTTACTGCATCCTCCACCTCCTGGGTTCAAGAGATTCTCATGCCTAAGCCTCCCGAATAGCTGGAATTATAGGTATGCGCCACCATGCCTGGCTAATTTTTTAGTAGAAATGGGGTTTTGCCATGTTGGCCAGGCTGGTCTTGAACTCCGCCTCAGCCTCTCAAAGTGCCGGGATTACAGACATGAGCTGCTGCACCTGGCCTAGAATTTACTTTGTCTTTAAACATTGAACAGTTTGGGTTAAAAGACAAAGTACTTTTAAGAAGTTGTTCTTTTTGTGAGATTCATCCTTAGTAAATCGTTGTTACTGATTAATAGTGGTACATCAATTAAGTACTAGACATGATATGGGGAAGATGTTCCTGCCTTCATTGAGGGAGCTTCTATTGAAATAGTAAAAGAGGAGTCAGAGGCTTAAGTTCTTTCTCTGATGTTCCTTTAGTCTGTGTCATTTTTTTGGTGGGGGCGTGGGGGAGGAGTGGTATATTTCAGCTTTTTTATTTAAAAACATTAGAATAGTAGAATTCTTGTACTAAAAGAAATTTTGAAGTCAGGTAGTTTATTACCTTGCAGAACCACTGTTACATAATTCCAGATAGATGAGAGTTAATTATTTAAACTGACCTCTGGAAAATAATAAGCACGCCTCACAACTTGGCCTAAGTTATAGCACCCAATCTTAAGCAGTGTTCTACAGTGGTAACTAGCTAACATTCTCTTTTTGTTTCTCTTTAGGTTCTTTTTGCCTTTGATTGACTGGCTTAGGGTCATCTTTCATTTTTGTGAGTCCTCAGTAGTCTTACTCTGTTACACCTCTGTAATTGTGGATAGGGCTGCATGTAATTCATAGAGATACAGCGTCTAGATCAAAGGCTTGTGGATTCTGTACTTCTCACAGGGTGACATGTTGGCAGTATTATTTTTTAGTTCTACATGACCACATTTTTATGATGGACATTGCACAAAAGGCAGCTTTCAGAGGAATGATGACTGACTCTAGAATCCTATGAATCACTTGAAGATTAGGTGAAGGAATTTAGAATACTGAGGCTGCAGAGAATTATTAGAGATACCTTAAAAAATGCATTGAAAGTAGCTCTGATTTTGGAGAATTGGAATATTCTCTGTGGTTTCATAAAGTGGAACTAGGATAAATGGGTAGAAGTTTGAGGGAGGTAGATTTCAGTTTTGAGAAGCAAAACACATCTGTCCAAACAGTGGGATGGGGTGTTTCATGAAGAAATATGATTCCTGTCATTTGTCAGACTGGGACCTGACAAGGGTGTTTGTGAGGTCGTTTCTACATTGATTGGAGATAGCACAAGATGACCTCTTAAATTTCTATTTTAATCTCAAACTTCTGTTAATCCAGTGGGAACCCTCACAGTGGATTCTAGGTGTGATGCTATTTCTGCTCCAGAGTAAAGCTCTTGGTGTTCCTTATTTTTGTTTTTTAAAAAAATTTAGACTAGTCTTTATTTTGTTAATTAAGTTTTCTGGTTCTTCCTTTTAAAAATGAAATATAGCATGTATATAAAGTGAATGAAACATTATGGCAATATGTTACACACGTGAATAATTATGAATAATTATGGCCAGGTGGGGTGGCTCACGCCTGTAATCCCAGCACTTTGGGAGGCCGAGGCGGGCGGATCACAAGGTCAGGAGATCAAGACCATCCTGGCCAACATGGTGAAACCCCGTCTTAACTAAAAATACAAAAATTAGCTGGGCATGGTGGCACGCGCCTGTAATCCCAGCTACTCAGGAGGCTGAGGCAGGAGAATTGCTTGAACCCAGGAGGCGGAGGTGGCAGTGAGATGAGATTGTGCCACTGCACTCCAGTCTGGCGCCTGGCGAGGGAGCGAGATTCTGTCTCAAAAAAAAAAAAATAATAATTACAAAATAAATATTCATATAACCATCACCCAAGTTTGGAAATAGATTATCAGCATCTCAAAAGCTGTGCATATGCAGATTATAACTCCTTTTCTTCTGAGGGAGGAGTTTTTGGTTTGATGGTGGTATCACAGTGCTGACTCTCCATCATGGTAACTGCATTATCAGCTGGCTTCAGATTTTGTTTTCCTTCTCTTTATAAATGCTGTTATTTCCTCCCATTTTAGTGTTTTTCCTATGTGCCCCGCTGCACAGATTGGTCCTACTGAAGCAGTCAGCTAAACGACCAAAACTTTATGGTTACCTAAGGTGTAATGATAACACAGTATATCTTTTCATGGAAAATTAAAGAGTGAACAGCTTCCTTTTTGCATCTACATTTCAAAACAAGTGTTTGGTCACCAAAAACATGCTGACATAAGCAATTACTATGGTTTTTCCAGTGTTTCTTAATGCAGACAGAACAGTTATAAGTATGTAAAATGAGGGCCAAAAACATGCCCTTTTTCTTATGAAAAAGAACTTTTTTTAATCTTACAATAAAAGAGGTGGTTTATATTAGGATCTTTCCTTAGATTTGAATTGTAGATTCATAGACCACTTTCTGGGAGCTATTTGGTAATAAAATTAATAACTGACTTTTGAGTCAAAATAGATTGTTAACTAAAGAACTTGATTTTCTCTTTGATTCGGAAACAGCTTTGTGAAATGATTTAAAATATTTGAAGGATTTTATACTTTACACAGAAACGTGTTTAATTAGCTTTATTAAACCTAGGCTTTGCTTTTAAGGTACAATATACAAATTGTTTTGAGATGTGTAGTTTTTTCCTCTGTCAAAAGGTAAATAATTTACTGAGTATTTGTTTCACTTTATAGGTCATCAGAAGGTTGAGAGAAAGAGGAGAACCAATCAGACTATTTGGAGAAACCGATTATGATGCTTTTCAACGTTTAAGAAAAATAGAGATCCTCACACCAGAAGTTAACAAGGTTGGAGGACAGACCAAAACTGGAAAAACGCCACTGTACTGCGTACCCTAGGGTAGAGTTTGACTAAGTGCATTACCGTAGGCAGCAGTGGAAGAAGGAAGTGGGCAGACTACTGCTCCTGAATGGAAATTTCCATTAATTTTTTGAAAAACACATGTCTTAAGTATAATGTTTAGTGCATTTTGACAAATACATACAAGCATGTAACAAGCATGTTCTTATAAAGAAATAGAACATTTTTGTCACCAGAATGTTTCTTCTGTCTATTCTGGATAGAAGAAATACCCCCGAGAGCATCAGGAAGAAGAGCCAATAGATGTTGGGCTTAATACCTGGGTGATGGGATGACTGTGCAGTAAACCAGCATGGCACACGTTCACCTATGTAACAAACCTGCACATCCTGCACATGCACCCCTGAACTTCAGAGTTGAGAAAAAAGGAAATTTCCCCAGTACCCTTCTCAGCCAATCCCCATATCCCTCCTCTTCCACTCCTGGGCAGCCACCATTTGAATTTTATCTTCATAGATTAATTTTGCTTGCTGTGATATTTCATGCAGATAGACTCATAGATTGGGGGTCTGGCTTCTTTTGCTCAGCATAACCGTTTTTAGGTTTGTCTGTGTTATTGCAGATATCACTAGTTTCCTCTTCTTTTTTCAGTTATACTCAGTTATATGAGTATATAAAAATTTGTTTCCAGCTTTGGGCTATAGGGAATCAAACTGCTATGACCATTCTTACGCAGATCTTTTTTTGGAACGATGTTATTTTTCTTGGGTAAATATGTTATATCTTGTGGGAAATACCTAGAAGTAGAATTGGTGGTGGAGAGTAAGAGTAGATGTTGGCTTAAGTTCCTAAGAAATGCCACTCATTTCCAAACCTCAGCATGTGGTATTGTTTTTAAAATTGTAACCCTTCTCTTGTGTCTGGTAGCAGCACACTGTGGCTTTAACCACACTGCCTGATGACTAAAGAGGAGGAGCATCTTTCCATAGACTTGTCTTATATTTTTATGAAGTGCAGTTTATGCAGTGCCTATTAAAGTCTTTCTTTCATTATTAATTTATTTTTGAGACATGGTCACCTACACAAGAATGCCGTGGCATAGCCATGGCTCACTGCAGCCTCAGCCTCCTGGGCTTAAGCAGCCCTCCCAACCTCAGTCTCTGGAGTAGCTGGAATTACAAGTGCCTTTTGTTCACTTTAAAGATTAACTTTTCTTTTTGTTGATGGATTATAGGAATTCTTTATATATTCTGGATAGAAGTTCTATGTATCTGTATATGGAAATGTTTTGTGGCTTTTTTCTTGTAGTTTATGGCTTACCTCTTCTCTTAATTGAATCTTTTGGTGAATAGAATGTGTGTGTGTGTGCGCGCGCACACACTTTTTGAGACAGGGTCTTACTCTCACCCAGGCTGGAGTTCAGTGGCATGATCATGGCTCATTTCCAGCCTCAAACTCCTGGGCTTAAGTTATCTCCAACCTCAGCCTTCCAGGTAGCTGAGACCACAGGTATGCACCACTATGCCCAGCTGATTTAATTTTTATGGAGATGGGGTCTCCTTATGTTGCCAGGCTTATCTTGAACTCGTGGACTCAAGTGATCCTCCCAAACTGGCCAGCCCAGAAGTTTTATATTTTTATGGTCTTGTTTATTGGCTTTTTCTTTTATGGTCATTGCTTTTTGTGTCCTGCTTAAGAAATCTTTGCCTATCCCAAGGTTTCAAAGAGATAGTCTTTATTTTCTTCTGGAAGCTTAATATTATAGTTTTGCTTTTACATTTAAGGCTCTCATCTTGTTTCATGGCTTAGCATATGGTATATTCCATGGGCTCTTGAAAAAAGTATTGTTTTGCTTTCAGGGTACAGTCCTACACATCAGTGATGATAGTGTTGTTCAGATCTTCTGTGGCCTTATTAACTTTGTATCTATTTGCTCTCTCAATTATTATTATTATTATTATTATTATTATTATTTTTTTTTTTTGAGACTGAGTTTCGCCCTTGTTACCCAGGCTGGAGTGCAATGGCGCGATCTTGACTCACCGCAACCTCCGCCTCCTGGACTCAGGCAATTCTCCTGCCTCAGCCTCCTGAGTAGCTGGGATTACAGGCACGTGCCACCATGCCCAGCTAATTTTTTGCACTTTTAGTAGAGACGGGGTTTCACCATGTTGACCAGGATGGTCTCGATCTCTCGACCTCGTGATCCACCCGCCTCGGCCTCCCAAAGTGCTGGGATTACATGCTCTCTCAATTATTGAGAGACAGGTGTGGTATCTATGACTATGTAATAGACCACCCCAAAACTGACTAGTGTTTATTTGTTATAAATTATTATTATAACATCTGTTTTTGGTGACAAGCCACCCTGAAACCTGGTAGCTTAAGATAATTTGTTATTGTCTTAATAACCAGCTGTGTGGTTTGATTGGGCTGGATTGAGCAGTGTCTTGCTCGGGGTCTTCCTTGTGATTGCAGTCAGATGAAGGCTGTGGCTGAAGTCATCTGAGGCTGCCCTGGACTGGTCCTCTTTCCTGGTATCTCAGTTGGAATGGCGGGAACCGCTGGGGCTTTCCAGGCCCCTCCCCCTCAGTGCTGTCTGTCTGCTAGCGTGGGCTGTCTCACTGCTTTCTCAACCCACGTTCCTGCCTCACCTCCCAGCGTTGCCATTCCAGCCGCACAACGCTGGCAGTTGCCTTCAGTCCTCTTTGTCTGTGATTATCATTTTTCCTTTGCCTGCTGTGTTTCTCTCTTGTATGCTGTGGTTGAAATCTTGTTTTTGTACTTTTACATGCAATTCGATGACCACGTATTTTCTCTGGATTGATTTTTGATCCAAGTCAGAATTAATTGCTTCCTTTTCCACGAACCTATGATAAAACTTTGTTAGTGTCCTTAATGTATTTCACCGTTATTAGAGTTATATGCATACTTAGCTCTTCCTGGTGAGCAAAGGCTGTTTTAGTTTTGTATGCCAAGGCTAGTGACGTGCGTCTAGAGATTTTGAGGACAGAGCACAGGAGCACGAGGTCTAGATTGCATTCCTGGATTATCATCATCAATTGTGTGACTGTTGGCAAGTTTTTAAAATCTATTTGAGCCTTAGAATCCTCATTGGTAAAACAGAGACAGTGATATCTGGCCAACCGGGAGGTGGTGAGAATTCAATGAGATGGCCTCTGGGAATGCCTGGCATCATACTTTATACGCAGCAGGTGGTCAGTCAGCATTTGGGAAATTAAAAGTGTTTTGAGTTGAATGTTTCTCTTCTATGTTTATGAAAGGACAGTAGACAATGATCAGATGCTTCTCATGTAAGAACGTTAGGAGTTAACATTGGTTAAATGTGCACCGTGCTCCAGCAACTGTTCAAAGTGCATTGTCCATTTCTTAGCTTACTTACTTGACGTGATGTTTGCAAGGTTCTGGAACAGTCCCATCCCATAGTAACTGTTCACTGAAATAAAAAATGGCATCCTCATGACAGCCCTACATAGTAGATGGTGCCGTTTTTCCTATTTTGTAGGTGAGGCAACTGAGGCATACAGGGGTTAGGCAAGTGGTGGAAGAGCTGTTTAATAGTACGTGGCAGGATTTGAACCCAGATAGCCTTTGCTCTCAACCATTACCCTAAAGCTACCTCACGGCCATGGTTCCTTGGCCGTTAAACCTTGCAGCTGATTCTCATTCATTTTTAGGAAACTGAGGCTTCCATTTTTTATTAAATGGTCATGAACCATATGTGCATAAAATGCAGAATTTGCTGATTGGGTAGAAACATAGTTGAGAATCTAGGCTGTAGGTGAGGCAACCAATTTTATTCCATTGACATTTCTGAATGTTTTGGGAGTTCACAGTAGTTGAGGTTAGACGTTGTAAATGAGCTGGGCAAAAGGATTGGGGACTCCAATGGATACCTGTCACTTTCACTAAGCCTCACTAGAAAATTACAGCATTTATGAGGATTCTTGTTTGGATTAGTCACTCAGGTGTGTTTTATTTTTCTGACCAGCAGACTGGCCATTGTTCATGCATTGTTTTAATTTAAATATGTCCATAAGAATTAACTTTAAAAGGACAGTAATGATAGTTGTGTGATAAATGGATGTCATTTGAGTACCTGCTTTTGCTAAGCTCTTAACTTCTTGGGGTGGGGTGGGGTGTGGAAATAATTGCAGTTATTAATGAAAGAGGTGAAACATCACTGAAATTTCATAACAGATATTCTTCCTTTTTTTTTTTTTTTTTTAAACCTTTCTTAGGGATTGAGGAATGATTTGAAAGCAGCCTTGGATAAGATTGATCAGCAGTACCTGAATGAAATCGTGGGTGGTCAGGAGCCTGGAGAGGAAGACACACAGAATGATTTGAAAGTTCATGAGGAAAACACCACAATTGAAGAGTTAGAGGTAGTCTCTACTCCAATCTCAGTGCGCCCCTACCACCCCTCTTTGCTGTGGAGCAGATGGCCGAGTCAGGCCGATTGTTCAGTGCAGAGCACACTGCTTCTGTTGGGTCTTTTGTTTATTTACTCCCTGTTTTTATTTATTGACTCCCCTTTTTCTCATCCTCCACTCACATTCCGCTACTTGCTGCCTTCAACAGGAGCTATTCTAATAGGCTCTTGTTACCTGCAGTGTTTTGTGAGCATGTATTTTTTATTTATAAAAATGATGTTATGCTGTGAAATTTTTTATTTTTTACTTTTCTTTTTTTTCATTTAGCAGCACTATGCTTTTAACAGCCACCCTTAATGCTGTATGTACATTTAATCCTTTGCTTTTAATTGCTACATAGGATTCCATGTGTTCTGGTGTTCACTGCATTTGATTTTTTGTTCTCTGTAATGATGGACAGCTAGATTATTTCCAGCTCCCTCCTGCCACAGACAGCTTCGTGATGAACAGTCTTATGCGTAACCACGATGGCCTAACAGAGCAGGACTGTGGGATTTATATATGCGTGTTTAGCTTGTCTAAGTATTGCCAAGTCGCTCTTGGAAGTGGCTGTCCTAGTCTACACCAGCAGTGTGAGGGTCTTGTGTTTTTCCAGCCCTGCCAACACTTGGCAATATCTTGCTTTCTAATTTCTGCCACAGTTCTGCATGTGGAATGTTAATGTATAATCTTAGTTAACCAGCAATTTTGTATCATGTAAGTATCTAGCATGTAAAATAAATAAGACTTTAAGTTCTGAATGCTTAAGAAAACATGAAGTGTTATTTTTCTGTTTCCTTTAATTTCTGGCTCTTGCACATGTAGCCGTCCCTCTGAATGAGATCACAGTTGAGGAAGATGTCATTTTAATCCCCTCCCTCCTCCAGTACTTACCTATGGTCCCTAAATTTTACTAAAATAATTGGTATGGGTAAACATTTGTGGGCTTTTTTCTTCCTATTTGTGTATTTATTTGTTTTTTTAAAATCACAATCTAGAACATTTAGAACATTTTTGTTCCCCCCAGAAGAAACCTCACATTGATTACCCCCTCTTGTCTTTTCATAAAAGATAACATGTTCTCCAAGTTTCAGGTTTTTGTTTTTAGTTTCTTACCTAGAAATTCCATCAAGTTTTTAAGTAAAAATTGAACAGTGTATGTGACCAAGAGCCATATTTAGACTGGTGTTGGTAATATATATGTTTAATTGTTGCCCTGTGCTAACAGACAGAAGCGTTGTTACTTTTTTTTCAGGCGCTGGGAGAGTCCTTAGGGAAAGGCGATGATCATAAAGACATGGACATCATCACCAAATTCCTGAAGGTGCGTGTCTTAGGCTAGGGAAGGAGGATGCTTTGGATCCTTGTGAACTGTTCTTAGATTTTTAAGATCACCAGGGGTTAAAGGCTGGAACAGGAAAACCTCTACACATTTCTTGCACATACATGTTGTGATGTTTATGATACCACTATGCATTTGATACAGCAGAGAAAATGCATATTTACTCATATTTGCTTTTCTTGTGGCTTCTTTTTTTTTTTTTTTGGAGACAGTGTCTTGCTTTTGTCTCCCAGGCTAGAGTGCAGTGGCGCAATCTAGGCTTATTGCAACCTCCACCTCCCAGGTTCAAGCGATTCTTCTGCCTCAACCTCCTGAGTAGACGGGATTACAGGCGCCCGCCACCATACTTGGCTAATTTTTTTATTTTTAGTGGAGACGGGGGTTTCACCATGTTGGCCAGGCTGGTCTTGAACTCCTGACCTCAGGTGATCCACCTGCCTCAGCCTCCCAAAGTGCTGGTATTATAGGTGTGAGCCACTGTGCCTGGTCTACTTTTCTTGTGGTGTATTTTTAAAAACTGGCTTATTAATGTAAACACATAGAAAAGAATCACAACAGCTGAATTAATAAGACGTTGATGGAGTTTCTATAGAGTGTTGCACTGTCACCCAGTCTGGAATGCAGCGGCATTCCATCAAGTCCCGGCTTGATGCAACCTCTGTTTCCCGGATTCAAGCGATTCTCGAGATTCTCCTGCCTCAGCCTCCTGAGTAGTGTGGCACCACACCCGACTCTTTTTTTTTTTTTTTAAGTAGAGACAGGGTTTTGCTCTGCGGGCCAGGCTGGTCTCGAACTCCTGACTACAAGTGATCTGCCTACCTCGGCCTCCCAAAGTTCTGGGATTATAGGCATGAGCCATGGCATCCAGCTGAATTTCTTATTTTTTAAAGATAACTGAAAGAAGATGTGTGAAAGAGGGTTCTGGATTTTTTTTTTTTTTTTTTTTTTTTTTGGGTAAGAGAAAGGGTCTTTCTGTATTGCCCAGGCTGGTGTAATCATAGCTGGCTGTAACCTTGAAATGCTGGGCTCATCAACCTCATGAGTAGTAGCGCAGTTACCACTACGCCCAGCTAATTGTTTAGTTTTTTGTAGAGACGGGGGTCTAACTGTGTTGCCCAGGCTGTTCTCAAACTCCTGGCCTCAAGCAGTCCGCCTGCCTCCACCTCCCAAAGAGTTGGGATTATAGGTGTGAGCCACCACACCTGGGCTAGAAGCTTTTATGAGAGGTTGACAACGGTCAGGAAAAGCAGGAGGTGGAAAGACACTGTCACTGAAAAAGGTAAACACATCCAGAACCTTGCAGAGTGTTCATTTCTTCAGTTCTACAGAGAATTGCCTGTTTTTGCCGTGACGTGCTGATTCCAACTTTCTTCTCACCATTCCTCTGTTTAGTGGTCTTGGGTAGTATATGAACAAATCACAGATATTTTAACTGAGTAAACTGAACACAGTTTATTCACAAACTGTGTTCAGACTAAGATTTGTATGCAAGGAATACTCTTGCTTATATGTACATTTTAGATGCAACATATTAGTCATCAAGATTCTGAATATATTGAGGATATGGCATCAATATTCTGAATATATTGAGGATATGGCATGTAACTATCTAGATAGGGCATAGGAACTAGTATGAACTAGAATTTCTTCTTTTGAGTGGCGGCCTCTTCTAGGACATGCGTAGACAATGCTTCTAGGGGAAAACACCTTCCTCAGCCTTTTCTGTTACCTACTTCTAGAAAGGGTGCCATTTATACCATTAAACTCAAGGGGCACTGAGGTGGTTTTCTAGGGGTATGGGTGGGGTGAGAATGCTGGGTCATGGTTTCTGTTTCTCTTTTTCCTTCTTCTTTAGTCAGGTGCTTCAGTGGTTTTTAAACTTAATTGTGGTCTCTACAGCTTTCTTGGAACTTGTAACTTGTTGAATTTTATATGTATAATAGAAATACAAATACAAGTTTATTTCCTGTCAAATAATTAACTGTGAAACTTGATAGTTCTTTTTTGGGGAAGCACATTATCTTGAGCTAGGAATATGTACACTAGGGAAGTTGGTGACTTGCCAAAGGTACTGCTTCATAGCATTACCATGATGAATGAGCAGAACTAGCTTATTCAGTATTATTTGGTGGCATTTTAATCAATCAAGACATTTACTTTAAGGATGATTGTATTCTGTGTTTGTGTGCTAGAGAGCTTTTAAATTTACTGAACCACTGGGTGGCATTGTAGTCTAAATTGACCCATCCTTTCAACAGTTTCTTCTTGGTGTTTGGGCTAAAGAACTGAATGGCAGAGAAGATTATGTGAAACGCAGTGTGCAGGGTAAACTGAACAGTGCCACCCAGAAGCAGACCGAGTCCTACCTCAGACCGCTTTTCAGAAAGCTACGGAAAAGGGTGAGGTTGCTTGGCAAATACCTTTTTTAACTGACTTAAAAACTACAGTATAGATTTGGAATAAATGCAGTAGTCTGTTTTTTCAGTGTACATAGTAGCTTCCAAAATTCTTTTTTTTTTTTTCCAGAATCTTCCTGCGGATATTAAAGAGTCAATAACGGATATTATTAAATTCATGTTGCAAAGAGAATATGTGAAGGTACATTCCCATGCTGTTCTTTGAAATTGTTGAGTATATCTAGTTTATGTACGTAATATAATGTTCATTTGGGATAGAAGGATTTTACGTAGTAGATTTAAGAATAAATGTGAGATGAATTAGTAAAAAACGTTTTATTTTTTATTGTATTTGCCAGCTTTACTGTTAGGCATTGAATAACAAACTAAGAAAATACAGACCTCAACTTTGTTTTCTTAGTCATTTTTAAAGTTGGTCTGGAGCATGAACTGTATATAGGCAGTGTTCATTTGACCGGTGAGATTGAATTTCAAAGTTTTGTAAATGGCTGGTTGTGGCTTGGAACTAATTTTCCCATAGAAACAACATTGTATAGATTAGTTTCCCAGGATGGTTCTAAAAGCCCCTTTACTCTGTAATATAGCTGAAGAGTTGTACCGATGGTACAGTGGGATTTAACCACTCTTCATGATTGTTTCTGTGGGGAAAAATTCAAGTAAGGCTTCCAGGACTCATTTCTACCATTTCAGCTGTGGCAGTAGCGGACCTTGTGCAGGGGAAGCCTTTCCTCCCTTGCCCCGATGTCTTTACTCCTGAATGGGCTCTGGGAGGCGGTGGTGAGGGAAAGGGCGCTGGTGTCAGGGCTCCCCGCAGTAGAGTTTAGGAAGGGATGAGTGAAGGACTGTCAGTTGGTACAGGGGAACAAGAAGAGAAGGGCCCATTGCACCTAGAGCGGAGATGAAGAAAGGACAGAGTTTGAGGGAGGCATCTTGTGGCTGTGCCTCCCAAGACACTAGGAGTAGAGCATTTCAGTGCAGCAAGCGCAGTGCCAGTGCCAGAGCAGTAGGGAACTGGGAATAGCATTGCTTCAGTGCTGTATCTGTACACTCACGGAACAAGGGACTGCTGGCATTCCTGAGTGACCGACTGGATGATTTACTTGATTCGAGCCTTAGGCTAATGAGGTTCCTGCAGTGATTTTTACTGCCTTTAAGAGCCAGCCAGTTTTCTCAAAGAAAATATTTTTGCCTTACAATTATAATTTTGCTTCTTAGATTCTATCAGTTGCGTGATTCTTACTAAGGATGATTGCATTGGCATGGATAGATAAGGTCACCATCACTGCAGGAAGAAAATTCCCATCACCTGCCTGCCAGAATGGATGCCTTTCCTCTTACTGCTTTTTCTTGTGGTCACATATCAGAACTAAGTGCAAGTGTAAGCTTATTTTATATAAACTACAGAAAGAACCAAGAAACTAATAACCTATTTAGACCGTTTCTTTGAAATTTGGGGGAAACTAAATATTGGAATTTTTATCAGTTAAGATCTAATGTTAAAATTTATATGCATGAAAATTAGTGATAAAAATGTACATATGCCCTTAGAAAATTAAGCTTTCTAAAATCCGTTGAGCAGAACAAGTTCAAATTTATCTTTGGAGTAGAAAATGATCTTTTACCTACCCTATTTGTAGTATCTGATTTTAAAAAAATTTACCTATCAATCTCATAGGTATCTGATTTTTTAAATTAAAATCTGTTTGAGGCCTGGCTTTATAAGCTTCTCTTAGCCCTTGGGGTCTTTTAGAATTTATTTACTTTCTGTTATTTTTTTATTTTTATTTTTATTTTTTTCCCGTATAGCCAGCCAGGTTTGGTTAGGAAAAAGAGCCATTTGTCTTCCTTGGTTTCTGTCTTCACTTTTTGTGGCTCTTTAAAGGTTCTTGGCAGGTGGGAGGTTGGATGGGGGGCAAAGTGGAGCGATCTCATCCTTCAGCTATTTGACTAGAGGGCCAGTGTTTCCTCTCTGTTTACACATCTGTTAGGGACCCTGTGTGGCTGTCCCCGCATACTGAGCCCCCACTGCCTTCAGAGAACCACAGTGCTGTGTAGGGAATGTCAGCCCCTGTCTCCTACATGACTCCCTGTGGAGAAGACTGGGCCTATAGGAGACCGAAACTAGAATTTTTTATCAGTGCGTTCAAGTGCCTACTTGCTAATTCCAGATCTGAAATGTTATTCATTTCCAGCACACAAAGGCTGCAAAGGAACATTTACCTTTTTCTGACTCACAACCTAGCTTTGGCTTCTGTTTTTCCATGGACATTTGTGCTCCTGGGCAGGGCAGTCTGTTACCCTATATTTTAATCTCTTTTGTTTGCGTAACAGTAATTTTCAATGTACCCAGGAGGTGGATGAAAATTACATCATAAAGGACTGTGAAATACTTGACATAAGAATTTGGGTCAATACAACTTTCTGCCTTTCTGATTTCTTCGTACACGCCCCTTTTAGGCGAATGACGCATATCTTCAGATGGCCATCGGAAATGCGCCTTGGCCTATCGGCGTCACCATGGTTGGCATCCATGCCAGAACCGGAAGAGAGAAGATTTTTTCCAAGCATGTTGCACATGTGTTAAATGATGAAACTCAGCGGAAATATATTCAGGTAAGCAGTTGGGAGGGCCAGGAATTGCCCTGGAAGTGAATATTCTCTAATTCTCGAAACTCTGTAAGTCTGGAAAGCAGGCGCAGAATTAAAGCAAATAGAACATAGTGTGATAGGATGGAAGTCCCGTCTTTATAAGCACTGGCATTGAAGTCACCTTCCCTTTCAACTTTCATATTTGATGGAAGACAGTGTGAGTGTTGTGCTTTCGTATTACCTTAGCACTGATATGAAATGATTGCCTTTTGCTGCTTTTTTTTTTTTTTCCTTAAAAGACACATCTGTTAGCAAGTAAAAGTTGAGCTGATCAGAGAAATTTGGAAGTTCAGTGAAGAATAACAAACTTAGAGTATTTTACAATAAGCCCTGCTTTGTTACTTCGAAGGTAGTCTAACTTCTACCGGGTTAAAAGGTATGGAGAGTAAAGACTTGGCTTTAATGTGTATAATCATTTTAAGTAGCATAAAACAGTACTTCTCTAGTCATGTGAACAGGTCTGAAGTGTTGATGACTTGGTTTCTCCAGGTTAACACATGACTCAGATAAACTTGTTACTGTGGTTGGACTAAGCTTTTCTCCCTATTCTCAATAAGAAAATCAACTATCATACAGCGTTTGCCAGGTTGTCCTAAATCCCAGATTGTGTCTGTAAAATGACTTGCTGGATGATAGTTCTAGAACTTGAAGATGATACTGTGGAAGTTTACTTAAAATTTGAAGTTTACTTAAAATGCATAAAAGCACTTTCAGATTTTGTGCCAGAGAACAGTCATTACCATATTCATGAATTATTTTTTTGTTTTTATTTCACTTCCAAGTGCTGAATGTTAATTTGTGTCATGCTTTATGCCTTAGTCACATATATGAGCATTTTAAAATACAATTTCAATTGGACTCCCTCATGTGAACTGTATACAGAGTTCAATTATAATTCCAGAAATTCAAACATATTTCCATTTTTTAATAACCACTAGTGAATGTGTTAAAGGCAGAAGCTTTTAGTTGGAAAAAAAAGTTACTTGGTTTTAACAATAGAAAATAGATTCCAAGGATTAAATTTGCTAATTGTTTTCATCTATACTGTGGCCAAAGCTATTGTGTATAAAAGTTCATATGATTAAATCAATTGTCTGAAAAATAACATTTCGGATAAACAGTGATGTGATTTTCACCTCCCCAGAGAGTGATTTTTTTTTTTTTGAGACAGTTTCACTCTTGTTACCCAGGCTGGAGTGCAATGGCGCGATCTTGGCTCACCGCAACCTCCGCCTCCTGGGTTCAGGCAGTTCTCCTGCCTCCGCCTCCTGAGTAGCTGGGATTACAGGCACGCACCACCATGCCCAGCTAATTTTTTGTATTTTTAGTAGAGATGGGGTTTCACCGTGTTAACCAGGATGGTCTCGATCTCTTGACCTCGTGATCCACCCGCCTTGGCCACCCAAAATGTTGGGATTGCAGGTGTGAGCCACCGCGCCCGGCGATTTTTTTTTTTTTTCTTATGTATACCTAGCATTTGTTCAAGAATTCTGGTTTATTTTGGAAGCTATGTAATGACCTGTCCTTACTCCATTATTCTTCCTTTTTAACTGTTCTCTTCCCATTAAAAAAAAATTCTTTTCCCCACAACGTGATGAGAGAAAAATGGATGAGCATACTGAATCTGAAATTTAGGAAGGTTTGATGTAAACCCAATGATATTCTTGTGGAAAGGGCAACTTGGGTTGAACTCATAGCTCATTGAGAGAGGGAGAACTCATGGAACATTAAACAATGGACTCATGTCTCTTAGAGTCACGCAAGAGATGTATGTCTGGGGTCTTAGGGACCTCAGTGCTATCCATTCAACTTTTAATGATTGACTTGGATGACTATACAGAAGGATGAATTTATCAGGTTTGCAGACAATAAGAAACTAGAAGGGATGGAGTGTATGCTAAGGTGCAAAAGAAACTGCTGTTGTAGAAGTTCCTGACAGACTAGAGAGAAGGACAGAGTCTAAACATGCCTTATGTAGGAAGGAAGGATTACCATAAGAACATTGGATCCATAACCCATTTGCTTAAGCTTATAATTAGGCAGTGGATACAGAAAAAAATTAGGGGCTGGGCATGGTGGCTCACACCTGTAATTCCAGCACTTCAAGAGGCTGAGACGAGAGGATTGCCTGAAGCCAGTTTATGACCATCCTGGGCAACATAGCAAGACCCCATTTCTACAAAAAATAAAAACTAGCCATGGTTGCGTGTACCTGTAGTCCCAGCTACTTGAGAGGCTGAGGCTGGAGGATCTCTTCAGCCTGGGAGTTAAGGTTGCAGTGAGTTGGGATTGCGCCACTGCACTTCAGCCTGGGTGGCAAGACCGTGTCAAAAATTAAAAAAAAAAAAAAAAAAAAAGAAATTTAGTGGACTAAATTTAGTGCAATAAAATTGGTGGTATGATATGGCCATAAGGCCAGAAGGCTTTGATGGCTTTTGCTACTTTATGAGACCTAATAACCTAGTGTAGGTTCTACAGGACAAAAGCATAGTTCAGTGTTGTACTCTAGAATCTCGAACAGTATCTGACTAATGGTGGATGCTCAATAAATATTTGCTAATTGAATGAATATGTGATAAGAGCAAGAGAGGTGATAATAATGGTTCTTTTTCTAGTCCTCGAAAAAGGAGACTCTTGGTGAGAATCTGGGCAAAAGTTGTAGATCAGTGGTCCTCGACATTTTTGGCACCAGGGACTGGTTTTGTGGAAGACAATTTTTCCATGGATTGGGGAGGTTGGGGATGGTTTCAGGATGAAACTGTTCCACCCCAGATCATCAGGCTTTAGATTCTCATAAGGAGCACGCAACCTAGATCCCTCACATGTGCTGTTCACAGTTGGGTTTGCACCCCTGTGAGGATCTAATGCCTCCATGGATATGACAGGAGACAGATGGCGCTCAGGTGGTAGTCCACTCACCTCCTGCTGTGTGGCCATGTCCTAACAGGCCACGGACCAGGACTGGTCTGCGGCCCAGGGGTTGGGGAATTCCTGCTATAGATAATGGCAGAACTTTCTGATGGAAGAGGATTAAACTTGTTTTATACAATTGGACAGTTTTTTAGTCAGTGTAAGACAAAGCTTTTTCAGAAAACCTTTTATTTTGAAATAATTACAGACTCACAAGAAGGTGCAAAAAATATTAAGCTTTTTAATAGGCAGAATTGTCCCAAGGTGGGAGATAGAGGAAGATACCCACCTCTTCATGTCTGCAGGCATAAACCATTGCCCTTTTTGGTCTTTCTGGCCAGATTTCTCTCATTTTTTGCCATTTTCTCTAGAGGCCATTGCTTAAATCTCATGTTTCAACTCGTGCCCAAGAGTCACTAAGATAACAAGTGAGCTGAGTGTTAACAAAACCTCTGGCCTTCCGTCTTCCATTTCCTACTCTTTATATAGGTGCAACTAGCAGCCGCATTTCATTTTCCTCTGAACTGTACCGTAAGAGAAATGAATGATGCAGAAGTGATACTGAGCATCAGTGATGCTTGGCGTCTCTGTTGACGAAGTCAGCTGAGCTCATTGTTAACTTGTATATGGTTCCAGTGTTGCTGGGTCTTCCATTTATTTTTTTAATGAGGAGTTAAATCTTGGTTTTTGAAAGAAAAAAAAAAATACTCTCCTATTTTTAAAAGATTGGAATAAAATAAAAAAAAATTTGACATCGTGTAAGGCTAAACAGAATGCCAGTTTATGATCTATGTCTTAAACTCATAGTGTAACTGAAAACAGAAGAATGAGGCCACCCTGTGTTAGAGTTTTGTGAAATTCTTGGTTGCAATTCACTGAGTAATTTACTAAGCTGTCTAAAAAAATCTTCCTGTTGTTACTTTGATATCTGGATGAGGTTGATTTGAATTCTCCTAAAAAAAAGGACAATTTATTATGTGAAGTTTAAGTCGAGTTGGCAGAATTTTTCTTAAAGGCTCGGATAGTAAATATCTTGGGCGTTGTATTTCTTGCTGTCTACAAATACCCATGCAGCTACGGCACGAAAGCAGCCAGTAGCTGTGATCCAGTAAAACAATGTAGAAAACAGGCAAGTGGCCTGAGAACCACAGTTTGCTGACCCTTAGTAAATGTATAAACCCAAACCTTTTTTACATTATCTTAACATTTATCTTAATGTAAAAAAGGTTTGGGTTTGCCGGGCACGGTGGCTCAAGCCTGTAATCCCAGCACTTTGGGAGGCCGAGGCGGGTGGATCACGAGGTCAAGAGATCGAGACCATCCTGGTCACCATGGTGAAACCCCGTCTCTACTAAAAATACAAAAAATTAGCTGGGCATGGTGGTGCGTGCCTGTAATCCCAGCTACTCAGGAGGCGGAGGCAGGAGAATTGCCTGAACCCAGGAGGCGGAGGTTGCAGTGAGCCGAGATCGCGCCACTGCACTCCAGCCTGGATAACAAGAGCGAAACTCCGTCTCAAAAAAAAAAAAAAAAAAAAAAGGTTTGGGTTTATACATTTGGTAAAATGGGTTTATGTATTTGGTAAATGTGAAAATGTGAAAATCATTTAATATTTCTTTTTAAATTGCAGTTTAAAATGCCTCAACAAACATGGTAGTGCTTGAAGTATACTAACCTTAATGATGTAGCCCAATGATTCTTGATTACATATCATGTATATCAAGCTATAAAACAAGACCTAGTTAGAACATTTCCAGCAGGTTCCTTCGTGCCTGTTCACAGCCTGAGTCCTCCTCCTATCAGAAGTAACCATTATGGGTTAGTTTTGCCTGTTCTTGGACATCATGTAAATGGAAACTCGTAATGTGTAGGATAATTGTTTTTTTATTTAGAAATGCTGGTGAAAAATAGGTTTCATGAAATTTAGAAAATAATTCAAAGGGCTGTTTTCACTGGAGCATAGATTTCATCTTTTGGTTTTATGCAAACCTCTGTAGAATTTAAACAATGAAAGTTGTTTGAAGTGTTATATTTCTCACAAAATTTAAATATACCACAGGGAGGGTTCTCCACAGGCAGATCGAAGAAAAGTTCTATAGCTTATTAGCTTGTTTCAAGTCTAGGGTTAGATGGAAATTGGTGGAAGTAGCTTTAAG
The DNA here is from genome assembly GCF_048565385.1 of Saimiri boliviensis. NCBI lineage: Eukaryota > Metazoa > Chordata > Mammalia > Primates > Cebidae > Saimiri > Saimiri boliviensis. Next base: position 107,969,584 of record NC_133456.1, on the reverse strand, counting down.
GCCTTTGTTCATTCTTCCAAATAGAGATGTAACCGCTGGTCCAGACTTTGGGTGAAGCTCCTTTTATATGGGTGATAGGAAACTCATGGTTATTTAGAGACTTTATAATTCAGTAATTCCCAGATAGCTCTTGAAGAAGTTCACATCTTGGGCACTCTTTATTTGTCAAAAAGAAGGGAAGGCTTGGTAGACAGGAGAAAAAGATGAGGTGAAATGCATGTCAGAGAGCTATTGCCCTGCCAGAACACCCTCGCCCTTCCTCACTGTGTTCCCTTCACACGTGACTTTTATCAACGACACTCATAGGCGCCCTGGCCAGCAGAGGCTGAGAGGACTGGAAGGCATTCTGTAGCTTGGAGAAGAATGAGTTTAGGGTATTTATTTTCCTGACTCCCTTCCTACAGAGGTCCCTAGGGTGACTGCACCCCTCCACCCGAGGCCATCGCTTCTCTTGGGGGGCTGTCTCCATACAGCCACCCTCCCTGGGTTCCAGTGGCCACTCTCCTCCCTTGCCTGCAGAACTTGGGTAGCCACAGCTTCCGAGGATTGCCAGTGCTAGGATGCCCTGCTGTCTTCGTGGTCCTGAGTCCTGCCTACTCCTTTGTAACATCCTCAAAACCACCACTATCACAGTATCCAGTTCGACTGCTGGTGTCCTCCGTGATACGTGTGGATGAACTGATCTGTGCACTATGTTAAAGATTCCTTCGGAGGCTAGAAGATTAAGGAACAGTAATCTTCTAAATAATTTCTCGTTAGCTTTTGCTATTACAAAGGGTAAATGTCCTATAATATTCGCTGGCAGGTTGTTTTCAGTAAGCTTAAGTTTATTAATTTTCTAGTAAAGACATCATTCCAATATTTTATGTCAGTTATTTCAATCCATATTTCAGGTTTTGGCATAATCTGTACTAGCATTTTCCAAATTTAGTTGGCCTTGGAACATTTGTGAATTTGTGATGTGTTCACATGTTACCAAAACTGATAAAACAAACATTCATTACTGCGGTAGTGATCACAGCTTGATCTGTATTTTGCACACACAGTATTATAGCTGCTGGTAAATGCGCCCATGTCTCAGTGCTATAATGTATGTCATATACTTGTGGGTCAATTGGCTTCATGCCACAGCCTGGCATTCTTGCCTATGAGAAGCCATTTCTTAAAGGCAAGTGGCAAGTTGTTGCATGATGGCAGCTGTCTACCCATTTACTCTTCCTGGCATATTAAAAGAGTACATTTTTAGAAAAACTGCTAGTATTTATGTTTTATATAGTAATACCTTTTAGTATCATGGAACATTAGTGTGTTTTGGAAACAGATTTGGGGGAATGCTGATTGAAACTGGGTCATTCTGCTTTCTAGCTGGCAGCTTATTGATGGGAAAGAGGCATTTTACTTTAGGGTGTTAAATCTTAGGTTTCTCAACCACATGGTTGGAAAAAGCGAGACCAGTCTCCATTGTGAAAGCCTGGTACATAAATGAAATCTTCCCTCAAATTAGTCATTTGGAGTATGTTTTTACTTAATTTTTGAATTGTTATTTGTAATTTGGGGTTACTTTCTGTGAAATGAACCTTTGCAATGGAAACTTGTTATCCTATAGAAAACAAAAATACAGATAAGTAAAAAGAGCAGCAGGCTGCTTCTTAGCATCAATTATGCGGGCAGTTTGAGTTAGTCCCAAGCTGTTTTCTTTAGTTTTTGCTAAGTCCTTCAGATACTGGTTTTTGTATGTTTATTACTTACAGTGGCTTCTCGTGAGAACCTGCGTGCAGTTGCCTTCATCTGCCGTCATCCCTGGTGCCGAACCCAGATCAGTGACTTAAAAGTCCAGAATGACTTGTTTGGATGAATTCAATTTTAACAATGTACTTGTGTGAAAAGAGTTCCTGTAGGCAGTATTTGAAGTATCGGCCTTTTAATGCATGACTACAGATCTTGGCTGAAATGATAGAAATGTACTTATTAAGTACACATTTTTCGAGCATTACATTTCAAGTCGAAAGAGCATTCCTAGAGTATGAAGTTAGGATTAATTTTTAACTGGAGTACTGCATGTTAATTCATTACTGTATTAGAACTTTTGCAGTATTCCTAGAGTATGAAGTTAGGATTAATTTTTAACTGGAGTACTGCATGTTAATTCATTACTGTTTTAGAACTTTTGCAGTTTATGACAGAATTTTAAATAGCTGGGTGGAAAATGTCACTCATCTTACTCCTCATTCACAGTTTTAGGATGTACCACTAATTGGATCTGTGCTTTCCTCTTTAAGGCTTTGTTTCATAGTGTAGACTGGCAAAAAAAATACAGAAATAATTGATTTAATAAAATGTCTTTATATGCCAATATAAAGATTATTTATAAACAAAATATTTTCCTCAAGTTCTGATGATATATTAAAAAGGCAAATCTAGGCCAGGCGTAGTGGCTCACGCCTATAATCCAGCACTTTGGGAGGCCGAGGTGGGCAGATCACCTGAGGTTGGGTGTTCGAGACCAGCCTGATCAACATGAAGAAACCTGGTCTCTACTAAAAATACAAAATTAGCTTGGCATGGTGGCACATGCCTGTAGTCCCAGCCACTGGGGAGGCTGAGGCGGGAGAATCGCTTGAATCTGGGAGGCAGAGGTTGCAGTGAGCCTAGATCATGCTGTTGTACTCTAGCCTGGGCAACAAGAGCAAAACTCCATCTTGAAAGAAAGAAAAAACAAATCTAGGCAAAGAACTGTGATTGTAGTTTGGTTTGTTTTAAAGTTTTTGTTTTATGCAATAATAAATTGTTAATCTTTTTAGTGGATGCAGGTTGGTTGTTTTAATGGTTCATTGATTTCTCTGGGTATAAACAACTCTCATTATCCAGGATATATCCTGTATCACATGCTATGATAAACCAAAGTATGTCTGTATCTGATATTTGTATATCATGTCTGGAACATTCTGTATTACTTCCATTTAGACACTTAAAAATTGTGACATACATAACATAAAATTTACCATCTTAACCATTTTTATGTGTACAGTTCACCCATCACATAAAAATGGTTAAGATTTATTTATTTATTTGAGACAGGGTCTCATTCTGTCGTCCAGGCTGGAGTGCAGTGGCACGATCTTGGCTCACTGCAACTTCCACCTCCTAGGTTCAAACACTTACTGTGCCTCAGATTCCTGAGTAGCAGGGTGTGTGCCACCAAGTCTAGATAATTTTTTTTTTGTATCTTTTTAGGGACAGGGTTTTGCCATGCTGGCCAGGCTGATATTGAACTCCTGACCTCAAGTGATCCGCCCACCTCGGCCTCCCAGAGTGCTGGGATTACAGGCATGAGCCACTGCACCTGGCCTCACCAAGTAGACTTTTAAATGCAGAACATTTCCTATAAACATATTGTTCGAAAAATCAACATAGCTAAATACTGTGTGGGAGGCAGTCATTAAGGAAACCATCAGTTTCCACTGTAGAAACTAGAAAAGCTCTGGACATGGGGGATAGTAGGTACTTCTCAAAGCCCCCGCCGTGGGAGGAGGCCGAAAATAGGGAGTGGCTGAGAATTAGGATAAGTAGTCCAGAGGTTCCCTGCCCAATTGGGGTCCCTGCCCTCCTCCCACTCTGGCAGAAAATAGGTTTGCTTTTGGACAGATGTGTACTACTCAGGAAGGGTGGGATGCCACACTGAAAACAGGAAAATTATGTGGAAGTCTGTGATATTGACAAATGGGACCTTTAGTTTGTAGATTCCTCTGATGCTGGCAGCCAGGGTTTTGCTTACGAGGTAAGAAGTTGGAGAATTCTGCTCTGTAAAACTGACCCAAGAGAAAGGATCTAAGTTACTAACACTTAGTGTTCCTTCAGTGAAAAAACCATCTGGCTCCCCTGTCGTCCGAACATGCAGTCCTGTGGACAAGCCCCACCCATTCAGGGAGGTTTTCTATTCAGCTCTGTAGTGCCTTACTCATCAACATGAATGTTCACCTAAGATTCATCAGACATTTGGAGAAAATCTCCAACATGAAGGCTGAGACCAAAACAGAGCAAAAAAGACTTACAGAGAAACAGAATGATAAAGAATAGAAAAAACTTCAATGAGAATGATAATATCCTTAGAGGCCAGGTGTGGTGGCTCATGCCTGTAATCTCACAACCTGGGGAGGTTGAGGTGGAAGGAGTACTTGACACCAGGAGTTCTAGACCAGGCTAGGCAAAATAGATCCCTTCTCTACAAAAAATAAAAAAGTTAGCTGGGCATGGTGGTGCATGTCTGTAGTCTCAGCTACTTGGGAGGCCGAGGTAGAAGGATTGCTTGAGCTGAGGAGTTTGAGGCTGCACTGAGCTAGGATTGTGCCACTGTACTCCACCCTGGGTGACAAAGTGAGGCCCTGTCTCTACAGAAAATCTTAGGTAAGGTTGTAGGCATGAAATAAGAACGTTAGGCTACAAAAAAAGTTTGAGAATCAAAATGAACTCTTAAACATAGCAGGAATTTAATGATTACATTAGTGGGTTAGAAGATAAAATTGAGGAAATTTGAAAAGCAGAAAAGATAAAATGTGAGTCAGTTTTTTTGTAGCTATTTTGATAGACATGGGAAGATAGAAAATAATTAATGCAAGAAAACTTCCCAGACCTGAAGGACATGAGTTTATAGAATGAAAAAAAGAATTCACTTAACACAGAGCAAATGAATAGGAAGAGTTCACATCAGGGCACAAAAGAATGCAGTATTGGGAGGCCAAGGCTAAAGATAAGATTTCAAATGCTTCAGAGAAAAGATCACTTACAAAGGTTCAGGAATTAAAATACTATCGTACTTCTCACTGATAGTACTAGAAGCTAGAAGACAGTAGAGCATGTACTTTTGCAATAGCTAGGGAAAAAATGTCCAACTCAGAATTCTTTTTCTTTCTGAACCATCAGGTGAAGGGTAAATATAGGCTAATGACATCTCACATGCACACATTCTCTGCAGTCATCATCATCATAACTGACACTTTTATAGTGCTTACTCTCTGCTTCCCTTCAGTACTTTACAGCAGCAAGATGAGGTGGACGCTAACATTTCCCTGTTTTATAACTGGGGAAACAGGCATAGAGAAGTGAGTTCTCAAGGTCACACAGCTGGTCAGTAGTAGAATTGGGATTGGATCGTGGGCAGTCTTGACTCTACCTGAGGATGTCCTCCACCCACACAAAAAGATCCGAGAGCTGAGATCCACCACAGAGCAAGGTGAGAGGAATTCCCAGGTTGGAGGTGCAGGGTTGTCATGCTCCAGGACTGTAGCAGTACAAGTGGGTCCAGGTTAGAGTAGATGGATGAAGGACTCCAGGAAGAAATGGAAGAGGTTCTATTCCCTGGTGTGTCTGATCACGTCCCGAGTGATGTTTGGGCATGCGAGAGTCATCTCATGTTGGAGAATGGATTAGGAAAAAAAAAAAAAAAAAGCTTATGAAAGGGGAGGTCATTACCATAATATGTCCTGTGGCTTTGTTTTGGGCGATATTTGTGTAGCCTTTCTTTTTTTTTTTTTTTTTTTTTTTTTTTTTGAGACGGAGCTTCGCTCTTGTTACCCAGGCTGGAGTGCAATGGCACCATCTTGGCTCACCGCATCCTCCGCCTCCTGGGTTCAGGCAATTCTCCTGCCTCAGCCTCCTGAGTAGCTGGGATTACAGGCACGCGCCACCATGCCCAGCTAATTTTTTGTATTTTTAGCAGAGACGGGGTTTCACCATGTTGACCAGGATGGTCTCGATCTCTTGACCTCGTGATCCACCCGCCTCGGCCTCCCAAAGTGCTGGGATTACAGGCTTGAGCCACCACGCCCGGCTTGTGTAGCCTTTCTAAGGTAAACCTTGAGTATTGATTTCACTAAGAGATGTGGTTTGGGGAGTATGGGGGAGAAAGTGCTTTTTCGGCATGTGTGTGTATATGTGATGCCAGTGGGCAATGTAAGGGTGAGATCCTCTGCTTCATAGGAAGGCAGGAGATGCTGCTAGTATCTGAGACCCAAAAACCAAGCACTGCCAGTATAGTGTTTAGAAATATGGCAATAAATACCAGAGGAACTACTTAAAAGGTTTGAAAAAGGTTGCCTCTGGAGAGCTGCAATTAGGATTTGGAAAGAGTGAGGTAGAGGACTGCTACTATTTGATATAAGAATTGTATGATTTTGTTTTTTCTCAACATACACACAAAATCCCGAATTATCCTTGACTTTTTTCTTCCTGTCACAGCCTGTATCCTGTCCGGGTCAAAGCTTGTTGGTTCTATATTGAAAGTATGTCTGGAGCCTGATTCCTTCTCACCACCTTCCCTGCTGCCACTGGGTCCAGCCACTCTCGTCTGGATCATTCCAGTGTCTTCTCTCTGGTCCCTGAGCTTCTCTTCTTGCCCCTCTCCAGTTTCTTAGCAGCAGTCCCCAGACTGATCGAGTTCAGACACAGTCAGAGCGTATTGCTCTCTTGTTCAGAGCTCTGCAGTGGCTTCCTAGTATACAGAGTCCAAGCCAGAGTCCTTCAGGTTGCTCCACATGTCCACACACCCCACTTCCCTGCTTTATTTTCTCCAAAGCACTTAGCATCGTCGAACATATTTTTTGTTTTGTATGAGTTTATCTTGTTTCTTATCTGTCTTCCCTATTTACAATATAATTTCAGGAGGGTGGGTTTTTTTTCTGGCTTGTTCCCTACTTTGTTTCCAGAGCCTAGAAGAGTGCATATAGTAGGCACTGAATAAACATTTATTAGAGAAAGGTATTGCTTTATAAAAATAAACCAATTAAAAATACCAGTTTTTTAAGCCATTTGCCATAAGCTAAGCTAAGCAGCTTTTTGTTTTACTGGCTTAAGTTTCCTTAAGCAATTTGAACTGAAATCCTGAGGGGTCCAGTTGAAAAGATTTGTTTCCATCTGGAAAATAACCATATGCTGTCCTGAGATGACGTACCTTCAAACATCTGTGCCATGTGCTCTCAGACCTGTTTACAAAAATTTATCATAGTACTTTGTGGAAACTACTTACTACTCAAATGATTGAGTTTCACAACCTTTGGCAGCTAAGGTTTCAGGCAGAACACTAGTAGATATTTTTAAATCACAGAATCTGCTTAGTGAGTATAAATAGGCATCACCCACTCGTCTTCTATAGGGAACACACACCTAAGATTCCAATTCTTCTAACGTGGGGAAAACCACCTCCAAGGCAAACCATCAGTTTGCCTTCTACTTGCTCGTAGCAGTTCTTGCCATGTGTTGCTGCTGAGTGAAGCTATTTGTATTTCATGAGGGTGTTCTCTTGCCTGGCTTTCTAACCTATTCCTTTAGGAACTTCAGATGCCAGATTAGTGATATCACCTGTATTTCCATGGCTACCAATCACAGTTCTGCATGCACCTGATTAGAATTCACAGTAGGAGAAGCTGGACCATGTGGAGGAATGGTCTTTATCCCAAAGCAAATGCCGTGTTACACAGGGAACAACAACAACAAAATAAGCAAAGTGAATCACGTGCGTAAATCCTTTCTTCTTGCAAATTAGTTGAAAGATAACCTCCCTCCACACCCCTAATTTCTAAATCACATAATATGGGCAATCCTTGAATCCACAAAGTACTTAAAATACTTCACAGTCCTGTTTCTCTGATGTGGAATCTGTTAGATTATGGCTCCATTCATAGAATTAGTCAGTCGTCCCTTTGTATCCCCAGGGGTTGGTTCCAGGACCATGCAGATAGCGAAATCTGGATGCTCGAGTCCCTGGTAGAAAATGACGTAGTATTTTCATATTATCTACACACGTCCTCCTGTATACTTTAAATCGTCTCTAGATTACTTACAATATCTAACACAATGTAAATGCTATTTAAATAGTTACACGATATTTACTTGTATTATTTTTTATTGTGTTCTTTTTTTTTGTTGCTGCTTTTTTCCCAAATATTGTCTAGCCAGGGTTGGTTTACTCTACGGACACATAACCCATGGATACCGACTGTAATGAATATTTGTGTTGCCTGCTTACTATGGGACCAATGAGATTTTGCAGGGATGTTTGTGGTGGTGTTTGTTTTGGTGATTTTACTGAGCTTAACGGTGTTAAGTTACGTAGATTTCAGTAAGACCTTTGGCAAAGTCTTTCCTTGTAAACAAATGTGTGCATTAATGGATTACACAGTTAATAGGATTCATTGCTGGTTATAGACTTCTTCCCAGGATGGTTTTTGAGAGAGCTTGATCATGGCTGTCTCAGGTCTCTGTCCTTGCCCTGGCCTGTTTGCGAAGAGTATTGAGTATTTGGATAATGACTTAGTGGACGTGTTTACTGAGCGGACATGTTTATTGAGTGGTGGATGAGAAAGCTAAGAAGAATAACTCAAGCTAAATGTCAACCAAGGATTTTAAAAGATCACAGCCTGAAGGATGAGTTGAAAGAGACAGGATGAAATTGAATAGTGATAGTTGTTGTCATTAGTTTAAAAAATCACTATAACATTTTACACTGGAGAACTGGCCAGACCGCTGAGGAGATAGAAGGCACTTGAATTTTGTGAGATCAGTGGGAATTAGGTGTGTGTATTATAGTTGTCTAAATTAAACAGCCAAGGGTCATAGTTACAGTTGAAAAGATACAGAACAAAGGCGATGCAGTCACTGCTTCTAGTGAATTCTGCAAGAATGGCCAGGTCACACTTGGAATGTGGTACACAGTTCTTGCTGACGTAGTAAAGTGTTTTTATTGTGTAATGTTTAGTACATACAAAAGAGAACATATAAGGCACAAGTTAGGAAGTAATAGAATGAATGTCTAAAAGCCTTATTCCCAGTTTAAGAACTAGAATGTTCTGAAAGCCATTGAAACTGTATTTTCCTTCCATACTCCAGAAGTAACTGTTAGCTTGTTAATGGTTATTTTGTTTTTGAAGAAGAATTCTACCGTGTTATGTGTGTATTTCTAAGCAATACATTTTTGCTTGTTTTTGAATTTTACGAAAATTCGAAAGGATATCACACTGAACGTAGTAACACTTCATGCCACTTGCTTTTTACATTCAACATTGCTTCTAAGCATCATATATATCGACCTTTCCCAACCAGAGCTCCTCATCTTGACCACAGAACACAGAAAATAATTTCAGTGTATGTTCTCAATCCTGTCAACTGATGTGTAAATAGTTTCCTAAATTTTAGATGCATAGGAGGAGAAGTTACCTCATTATATAAATGGATGCCTTAGGCTGGGCAGTGAGTTTCTCTCTCTATTGGAACCTGGTTGAGACAGGCCCAATTGTTCCATGTAGCTAGAGTTAATTCATTCTTACTGCTGTAAGACATCCCATTTGTGAGCACACTAAAATTTTTTCATATGTTCTCCTATGGATGGAAATTTGCATTGTTTCCAATTTTTTGGTTTTGTTATTGTGAACCATTCTGTGATGAACATTCTCGTGTGGATCTGCAAGTGTACAGGAAGAAAACATTTCTCTAGGCATACATCTGAGTGAAACTGCTTGGGTCTGCTGTGTTTTACTGGGGACACTGACAAACTGATGCAAGTTCAGAGGAAGGCAGTTAAGAATAATTTAACCATGTCATAACCAACCTTTGTTTTCTTTATTTTCTTAGGGATTGAAGAGGTTAATGACTATTTGCCAGAAACACTTTCCTACCGATCCATCCAAATGTGTGGAGTACAATGCACTGTGAGATGTGTGTATGGTGTGTAAATAACAATAAGAAACTTACAGAAGCAGGCTGTGGACTTTTGGAATTACCAACAGGAATGAGGAAAGAAGAAAACTGGAGTTTCCAGTCTCTGAGTTCTACCTGATGTCACCCTTGATTGGTTTTCGGAACTCTGTTGGTCTTCGTAGCGTATCTGACTACAAGCTGATTTTTCTTTCTTGCCTTCATTTTAATTAGTCCAAAATTAAGTTTTAAAGACTTTCTCACAATTTAAATCCGTAGACAACAGAAGGGGGTTTAAAACCCTTTTTTCAGTTGACCTGAAAGTTGTGGTTAGATGATTAAAAAGAAACATTTGAGGATGGACTTAATTGTTTCAGTAAAATACTATAATTTGCATATTGTCTTTTATGTAGTATTTATATAAAATATTTTTATAAATTTCAAAAACATGGGACCATTGAATGAAACTTCATAGTCTTTAAATGTTGCCCAACTTTTGCCATCTTGCAATAGAATTTGAATGTAAATATTATTACTGGTATAACTCAAATGTTATTTTCTTGCATTTCCAAGCTTGCTTTTATCTTCTAAGAACTGTCAATTTTATTATTTGTCATCTCTCAGGACAGATACAATTAACAGGAAATAGAAGTGTGAAGAAACAAAGATGGCGTATCACACCAAACTAAGTTCAGAACAAAGTAACCCCAGTGCATCAAGGTTAAGGTGGGACAGTGGTTTGTGATGCCTGGGAGAGTGGGGAAGCTGTGATGAGGTCAGTAGACCCAGGCAGACTGCGTTCCCAGTCACACCTGTCAACAGAGGAGGAAAGTGCCAGTACCGATTTCCCCACCTGAGAGTTGGTCCTGGCCTTGGTTTTCCACAGTGAGGGCTCCTTCTCATGTTGCACGGTGTTATACTCAGATCATTGTGACCTGTCACTGTGCTTTAGAACCCGAGAGGCCTCCGTTCATGTGGCAGCGTGGGTGAGCGGATGCTGCCGGAGCAGGTGGAGTGGCGGCGCTGGATAGCGGTAAGAGCGGGGGCTCCGAAGGCAGAATGTCCAGCTTCCGGTCCTGCTCAGCACCTGCTCACTGTATGACTTTGGCAAGCAACTGGATCTTCCTAAGCCTCAGCTTCCTCGTCTTAAATGGTAGTTAATAATAATAGTCCATGCTTCACAGCATCACTGTTGGGCTCAAGTGGAATGCTTAGCACACTGGCAGATAATAAGAGCGCATCGATATTAGTTGTTGTGTCATTGTTGTCTCTAGAGGGGAGCCATAGTCCCTGTCAGGAGCCCTGTGTTTAGGGGTGCTGTGTACTCACATAACAATAACAGTAATAATCATAGTGTCAGCTGCAACAGCAGTAATCATGGGAATTTCATGAAGTATTTACTGTACCAGCCCTATGGCTGTTCCTGCTTTCAGCCAGTTCTGCATCTAGAAGGGCCGAGGATGTGGTGGGAGCTGCGTGTCGCCAAGTAGGTGGGCGTAGATTCACAGTGGCCTATTCTGGCCCCTCTTGGGAAGGTTCAAAAGCCAGTTTTGGCCACTGTGGTCTTCTGCTGTGCCTGGACAGGATCGTTTCTGCTGGTGACATGCATGGTGGTGGCTGAGGTCCACTGTCTGGAATTGAATTGGGATTCACTACCTCCCACTCCCCCATTTGGAAATGTTTTCTTGTGATTAAATCAGAGCTTAGTGGAACTTAACCAGCACAAGTGAGAGACAGACTTTCATAAGATAGGACAGCAATCTAGAGTTTCGTCTTGTGGTCTTATATAGGACCTATTTATAAATATTGTTGAATGAATACTCCCTAAGTTACTTTTTTTGTTTTTACCATCAGGTCACAGTAGGATAGTCCGTTAATTTCTTGTTGTCTTCTGTTTTGCTGTTAGTATTCCACATGAAGAAACTATGTCATGTGACACCAGTACCCCCTAAAATTCGTCAGTGTGGTTAGACAGTTTGGGGAAAAAACGGAATCTGTTCCATAGGGCTGGGCTGTGACTGACCATTTTGGGCTGCCATGGAGGGAAACTAAGAAATTTCCATTTCCCCGAAATTAAAGATCTTCAGATGACTGCAAACAACATGAGGATATATAGAAAAATGCCCTTCCCCAATTTTCAAATCATGAAAATTTGGTTCAGCAGATACTACCTATTTCTCTTTGTAGTTGTTTATAAGATCATAAAGACCTTTTAAAATCAGTCACAGCCCTTAGATAAGTATATTTCTCCCTTTCTTCCTCCCCAGACTCCTATCCATAAGAGTTGTCTCAGGATTCAAATTTAACCAAACAATGAGTTCCCTCAGCAGTAAATAGTGCATTTCCTAGGCGTATCATCGCCAGCTGCAGAGACAGAGCCGTATTTTTGTCAGTGTTGCAACACTGAGCCTGCAGCAATCTGGAAGTTGTGGCTGTGATTTCAATCTTTGGGGGACAATTAGGAAAGTAAAGCTGAGGCCAAAGGTAATTGACACGTAGAGAGAGACAGAGGACAGTCCGGATCTTGTAGGAAGAAGGCAGCGGTCCTGAGAGACCAGAGCTAGGCAGGCAGCTGTCACTGAGAATGGAACTTAGTAATCTGCTGTGGGCTCAGAGCACTCAGTGAAAACTCAGAGGACTAGGAAGCAGGCTTGATGGCAGTATGACTTTTTAATGCTAAGCTCTGCCTTCTGATAATTTCCTAACCTACTCTAGCACTTTAGATCACTCCAGGGTTTGATCTCACTAAATAACTTAGAAGTACAACCATCTTTGTGTTGGAAAGAAAGTAATAATATATTCAGAAAGAAAGCAGATTGGAAAACACTAGTGTTTACAAATCTTTGATAGATTTGAATTTGGGAATTCATATCATTGGCTCCTTTTCACCCACATGTGCCTGTCCTCACAACCCCACCACCCACTCCCAGCCACCCTGCCCCGCCATGTTAATGCTTCTTAACACGGAAGGATGGTAGAACTAAGTGGGGCAGTTTGAATGAAAGGGAACATTAAGCTGAAATGTGCCTTGCCTTTGTCTGCATATCTGGTAGAACATAACTGAATGGAGTGTGCCTCCTCCCTCCCCCAGTACACTCCCATGAAGCCCCTAAAGAATAACTTTATCCCATAGCAATCTATGGTATGGTGTCAGATTGGGAGTCTTGAGCCGAAAAGCGCTTTCTCACGGCATATTGATGCAAGAGCTTCCAGCTGTCCAGAGCTCTAGAGCCAGCGCCAGTCCCCAGAGGGTTGCTGTGGGAACACTGTTATGGCAACTGGTTTTCATCACAGACTCTGCAGTTCCATTGGCTGAACTATAACCACACGCTAGTCCTTTAATGGTTAACAGTAACCTTACAGTGATTTGAAATTTAAAAATAATCTCTGGTGGTGTGGAATAGCTAGGGAGTGCAGTGTGGCCAGCCACACAGCTGTGGTGTGAGCTGACCCCATTCAGAATTTTGGAAAAATGCTCTTTATTTAATTTTTTTTTTTTTTGAGATGGAGTCTCTGTCACTAGTCTGGAGTGTGGTGGTGCAATCTTGGCTCACTGCAACTTCCACCTCCTGGGTTCAAGTGATTCTCTTGCCACAGCTTCCTGAGTAGCTGGGATTACAGGCACATGCCACCATGTCCAGCTAACTTTTGTATTTTTAGTCGAGATGGGGGTTTCACAATGTTGGCCAAGATGGTCTTGATCTCTTGACCTCATGATCCACCTGCCTCGGGCTCCCAAAGTGCTGGGATTACAGGTGTGAGCCACCGTGCCTGGCTGGAAACATGCTCATTTAAAAAATGTATTTTGGACCGGTTGTGGTGGCTCACGCCTGTAATGCCAGCACTTTGGGAGGCCAAGATGGGTGAATCACGAGGTCAGGAGTTCGAGACCAGCCTGGCCAATGTGGCGAAACCCTGTCTCTGTTTAAAAAAAAAAAAAAAAATGTATTTTGTTGTTGGCCAAACAATTTATCATAAAAGCATTGATGAATTATTTTCCCCCATTGTAAACTTTATACAGCTTGCTAAAATGACTCCTCATGTGCCTCTGCTGGTTATTCTCACTAGTCCACTTCCTTCTGTTTACTCTCTTCTGCCTTCTCTAAGCACCAGCTTCCTCAACTTTTTCTCACAGTGTTCAAGCGTAACACATGATTTTACCAACGAGAGCAGCTGAGAAGTTTTGAGCTGCGGTTCGGTGATCTCAGACTCATTCACTGAGCTTCAGGCCAGGACAGTCAAGAGTCACTCCCACAATCTGCTGTCCTGGCCTTTCTGAACTCCCGGTTTTACAACTTGCCAAAACTAAATTGCCTTTGCTGCCAATTGCTTTTCCTTTCAGACTCAGGAGATGTTAGGACCAACGAGTGTTGCAGTCTGAGCCTGCCTTTCTAAGTTTGGCCAGCCTGGGAAGTAGGAGTGTAAAAACTGTAGAATTTGAAACTTTTGGACCACAACTCAAAGCAAGCAAGTGCATGGAGACCCAGTAGTACATGTACACAGGCACGTATACCTGAAACAAAAGCACTGGCCACACCACGTACAAGGCATTCTTATGTTTTCTACTCTGTTGTTTCTTTTAAAAATAAGTTGGTGGTTATTGTCAAAATTGGTTGACAACTTGTTAGTGCACGGTGGTCAGTTTGAAAATCACTGATTTTTTATTTCTAAAATTTCAAACTTTTATGGTAATTTCAGGGGTACATGGGCAAGGTGTGCGGGTTTGTTACATATGTAAGCACGTGCCATGGTGGCTTGCTGCACAGATCATCCCATCACCCAGGTATTAAGTCCGGTGTCCCGCTAACTATGCTTTCTGAACTTCTCCCCCACAATCCGCCACCCTCCAACAGGCCCCAGTGTGTGTTGTTACCCCATGTGTCCATGTGTACTCATTGTTCAGTTCCCACTTGAAAGTGAGAACACGTGGTAGTTGCTTTTCTGTTTCTCTGTTGGTTTGCGAAGGATAATGGCCTCCAGCTCCATTCATGTCCCTGCAAAGGACATGATCTCATTCCTTTTTATGGCTGTGTAGTATTTTATGGTATGTATGTACCACATTTTCTTTATCCAGTCTGTCATTGATGGGTATTTAGATTGATTCCATGTCTTTGCTATTGTGAATTGTGCTGCAGTGAACATACATGTGCATGTGTCTTAGAATGGTTTATATTTCTTTGGTTATATATCCAGGAATGGGATTGTTGGGTTGAATGGTATTTCTGTCTGTCGATCTTTGAAGAATTGCCACACTATGTTCCATAATGGTTGAACTAATTTACACTCCCACCAGTAGTATAAAAGCGTTTCTTTTTCTCCACAACCTTGCCAACATCTGTTATTTTTTAACTTTTTGATAATAGCCATTCTGACTGGTATGAGATGGTATCTCATTGTGGTTTTGATATGCTTTTCTCTAAGGATCAGTGATGTTGAGATTTTTTTTTTAATATGTTTGTTGGCTGTATATATGTCTTCTTTTGCAAAGTGTCTGTTCATGTCCTTTGTCTGCTTTTTAATGGAGTTGTTTGGAAAACCACTGATTAAAGCAATTATCAGTAGAGTTAAGGAAATGACCTGTTAGATGAATCTAGGGCAAAAGGACCATAGCTCTTTCTTGATTTTTTTGTAACATGGAAATAACACTTGGCTCTGAAGGTTAGTGTGAAATTTAGCAGATTATAGAACCTCGAATACCTCACAATGCTAAATACTTCTGTAGTGATATGTAATTAATATGTAATTCTGAAGTTTAAAATGAGACATCTATAGAAGAACCGAGAAAAGGAGTTTTTAAGTCATCTCTAAGAAAATTGGCAGTATGCGTAGGTGAGCATCTTGGGCTGGCTGCACATTGTTGGATAAAGCAACATTGAAACCAGGTATTGCAAAATAAATGGGAGGTCAGTTAACGTACGAGATAGGTTTGGCTGGGTGTGGTGGCTCATGCCTGTAATGCCAGCACTTTGTGAAGCCAAGGCAGGCAGATCGCTTGAGCTCAGGAGTTTGAGACCAGCCTGGGCAACATGGTGAGGCCTCATCTCTACAAAAAATACAAAAATTAACTGGGCGTGGTGGCACACACGTATGGTCCCAGCTACTTGGGTTGAGGTGGAAGGATCATGTGAGCCCAGGAGGTTGAGGCTACAATGAGCAGTGATCACGCCGCTGCATTCCGGCCTGGGTGACAGAGTGAGATCCTGTCTCAAAAATAATTAAGTATGAGACAGGTTTGAGGCAAAAATAGATGCAAGGAGTCTAGTGTTATGCACCAAGTGTCTTTTGATAGGAAAGTAGTTTGGCCCTTTAAAAGTTATTTCCTAAGACTCAGTGCTAAATTACATTTATTTTAATGTAAATTTTCTTATTGGCAGTATAACATATACACAGAAAATCACTAGACTACCACATCATAATAGGTTTTTCACAAAGTAAACATTTCACAAAGTACAAGTAACTAGCACCCAGATCAGAAAAGGTAACTTACCAACGCCCCAGAAATCTCTTCATGTCCTCTGCTAGTCATAGCCATGATCCTAATTTCTAACATCATAATTTTAAAAAACACCTTTATTGATGTGTAATAATTCACATACCATTAGTTGCACCCATTTAAAGTGTACAAAGGTTTTCAGTATAGTCAGAGTTTATACAACCATCACCACGGTCTTAGAACACTTTCATCATTCCAGAAAGAACCCCATTTGCCTGTGCTTAAAATTTGCCTGTTTATAATTAGAATCAAACAGTATGTGCTTGACTTCTCCGACTCAACTTAGGGGTTTTGATATTTATTCATCCTCACTGTGTGTAGTTGTGGTTTTTCAGTCTTGATGCTCTCTCAGTTTATTCTGCTGATTATGGACATGTGAGTTGTTTCTGGTTTTTGCATGGGATGTTTTGTATATGTTTCTTGGTGAACATAAATTTCTGTATTTATATTCACAAGACTGTATATATACCAAGGTATGAAATTTCTGGGACATAAGGTATGTATAAACTTGGCTAATAAAGTTACTGTCAAAGAGTTTTCCAAAGGGCTTGTACCAGTTGACACTCCCACAGCAAGATGTGAGAGTTCAGTTACTCTACCTCCTTGCCACACTTGATATGTCCTCTGTCATTTTCATTTTAGCCCATCTGGTAGCATAATGGTATCACATTGTGGCTTTAATTTGCATTTCCCTGATGATTAGTACAGTTGAGTACTTTTTTCATATGTTTAATGGAAATATGTTAAATATCATTTGGATATTATCTTTTGTGAAGTTCCTGTTCAATATCTGTTTTTGTCCATTTTTTCCCTACAGAATTGCCTGCTTTTTTCTAACTGATTTACAGTACTTTCTGTATTCTGGCTACATACCTGTATTGCTAATACACCTTCCACTCGGTGGCTTCCCTTTGTGCTAGGTTACTTTTTATGCAATGGAGAAATACTCTTAGGACTAACTCAAATATTGATGTAAGCTTTGTCAACTATCTTTGCCCAATAGAGTTTATAAAAATCAAATAATGTGTCAAGCTTAAATAACAATTCTTCCTCTTGTTTAAATGACGTGCTTAAGAGTGTAAGATCTGTGAGAAGAGGAAATTATGTGAATTTTTGCACGTTTTTGTTAAATGTTGGATTGTTTTCATTTGAGACGTGGCTATTTTTGTTTTGCTGTTTTTGGTGTGCAAGTTTGTGTGCCATATATATGTGGTGTAGATACTGCTAGTTGCTTACCCAAATTTCATTCTCTCTCTACTAACAGAGCCCTAATGTGTTTGGAACTGTAATGTGCACAGTTAAAACAACTTGCCCTACCAGGACCTTTCGTAGTTAGGGTTGGTCATTTGACATGATCCTGCCAAGAAGATACAGATAGGAATCTGTTGGGTGAGTAGGATTTCCTGGAAAACTGTTGGTTTTCTAAGAGAAAGAGAGACGTAACTGACAGATATTTTCTTTTCCCTGTGAACGTGATGCATAGGTGCTTGGTGTCCATCCTGCAATCTTGTTGATGAAGATGAGCAGAAGATAAAGCTTGGGTTTTTTAAATGGCATCCTGGAATCATTTTGTGTAAAACTTCAACTGCTCTATCAGTATTTTACAGAAAACCGAAGAGATGGGAGCTAGAGAGGGAGAAAGAGAAGGTTGTTGGCGGGGGAGGGAGAGAGATTTATTATAAGGAATTGGCTGAGAAAATACATGATTGTGATTTCATCATTTTGGGAAAAGCAGCTTGATCTGCTTTGACTTGTTATTACTACAGTTCCTTCTGAGATAGCAACTCATGTTACACTAACACGGGCCAGAAAGTGCTTGTGTTTTTGACCCTTATAAAATTAAAAAGCTGAAGATTAGCTTGTCTTAAATATGATAGCAGTAGATTTTATAGGTCTCTTTGAGATTTAAGAGCCTGTTAGTTCATCCTTTGATTCGGAACTTGTAGCCAGGATTCAGGATAAGGGCTCAGTTTCTGGTCAGGAGAGGTGTTTGTGAGGCTTTTGTCTCAGCTCCAGACACACCTTCCATACTCTACTTTGTCATGAGACTCTGCAAACCACATCTGTCCTCTGCCGGGTAGCTTTTTGTTAGGATCCACCAGGAACACACGTGTAAGAGATTGGAACGTGGAGGTGGGAAAAAGGGAGCTGCCCCTTTCTGTTCGCTTCCTGTTCCTAAGAACGATGGCACAGCCGTGATTCTCGACAAACTGAGCAGTGGCTCTTCACTCCACAAGGAACAGTAGGTGCCAGGGTGTGCTTTTCCACACTCGTAGAACCAGCTTTGTCTTGCCACTCAAACATCGCAGCACTGTCGGCTGGTGCCCCCTCTTGAGAGCTTTGAATCCCAGTTCTTTGGGATCCTCACATTTCTGAGGTGCCGGTACCAGGAGAGTGGTGTTCACTCCTGAGGGGATTCACTCCCAGCTCCTGGGAAAGCTTCCACATTTTAATGATCCGGGCCTTGCCTGTGGTTCCCAGCCCTAAGCGTGGTGGCTGCCTACTGCCGTTAAAACTGTGATAACTGCCCCTTTTTGCCTCCCATCTCTTCACTCACTGGTTGACATATCTCTTAGAATAATTGCTGTGGTCTTGGTCCGAGATACAACTGGCAACCAGGTTTTCAGCTCCTGGATAAGGGCCATGAGATCCAGGTACGCTTCTACACCATCCCAAGCTCAGGTGGATTTTTCACTAGCTTTCCTCATCGCAATATAGGGATCTCTCCCTAGATGATGTGATTCACCCCCATGGGGAGAGCTGCAGGATTAGGGGACACAAATGTTTCACCTACACCCTGGTCATGAAGACCTCTCCTTGCTCCCTCCTTCATTCCCACCCTGCAGTTCCTAAGACCTCTGTCCCTTCACTCCTCTGTTTTTCCTACTTAATCAGCACCTTTTCAGCTTCCCTTTCCTCTTCAGTCAGTCTGGATCCCATTACCATCATTTCAGTCACCCTCCAGTCCCTTCCATCCTCGCATGCTTTTGTTGCTCTGCCATACCCGATGACAAAACGCAAGCCAGATTCATTTCAATCTCTCTTCTCCCATGCTCTGACACTGTAGTAACTGCTGCTGGAGGAAATTCACAGTCTAAGCATCCACTGTCAGCCAGACCGTCCCTGCCATAGCTCTCCTGACACCTCTGCTCTGTCCTGATCCTACCCTGCTGCCTTCTTCCCATCTCACTTGGAGGGTGGCCTCACCTACCCCTCTCATACAGCTTGAATATGGAGGCAATCTTAAGGTCTAGTTCTACTTCCAAACCCACCAGCATCTCGTCTTACTTGCTTTGGAGAAAAAGCTGTTCCTCCTTCTGTCATAGGCTAAATCTTCCACTATCCTGCTTTCTTTTCTTTTCTTTTTTTTTTTTTTTTTGAGGCGGAGTTTCGCTCTTGTTACCCAGGCTGGAGTGCAATGGCCCGATCTCGGCTCACCGCAACCTCCGCCTCCTGGGTTCAGGCAATTCTCCTGCCTCAGCCTCCTGAGTAGCTGGGATTACAGGCACGCGCCACCACGCCCAGCTAATTTTTTTGTGTTTTTAGTAGAAACGGGGTTTCACCATGTTGACCAGGATGGTCTCGATCTCTTGACCTCGTGATCCACCCGCCTCGGCCTCCCAAAGTGCTGGGATTACAGGCTTGAGCCACCGCGCCCGGCCCATATCCTGCTTTCTTAATCTATTATGTTACCGAAATTACTTTCTATTGGCCCCCTCCACTCTCAGTGTAATCTAAGTCTTACAAGGGCAGAGAATTTGCATCTGTTTTGTATAGATGTGAGGTGCAAGGAAAAGAAACTTGATGAAAAATAAAGCTGATGAAAAATCTTGGATGATTCTAAAATTTTTGGCCTGAGCATTGGAAGGCTTGGAGTTGCCTATACCTGAGCTGAGGATGGTCATTCATGAGGCAGATTTGGAGGGAACAGTCAGGAGTTTAGTTCAGGACATGTTAGCACATTAGACATCCATATGGGGATGTTGTGTAGGCAGTGGGATGTACAACTTTGAGAGAGGAGGTCTAGGATGTAGGGATAAATAAAGATGTCATCAACATAAAGATGGCATTTAAAGCCATGAGACTAGATAGGAGATGTAAAGAGTAATTGTCAGTAATAAAGAGGAGGAGTCTAAGGACAGCCTGGGGACACTCCAATGCCAAGAAGTCAGGGAAGAAAAATTACCAAGGAGATTGAAAAGGAGAGCCCTGGACTGTGGTAACAGGTGGAAAACCAGGACAACGTGGCATCCTGATGTTCCAGGGAAGAAAGCGTTTCAATGAAGTGTCCCACTTCACACACCAGCAAGTGTTGCTGGCAAGTGATACTAGATGAAAACAGAATTAACCATTGGATTTGGCATTGCGGGGAGCCATTGTTGACCCTGACAAGAGCGGGCTTAGTATAGTGGAGGGGATGAAAGCATAGTTGCAGTGCATTTGAGAGAAAATGGATTAATGAAGGAAAAAACAGCTTGTGGAGATAAAAATTATGAAGGTAGGCCGGGCGCTGTGGCTCACGCCTGTAATCCTAGCACTTTGAGAGGCCAAGGTGGGTGGATCACCTGAGGTCAGGAGTTCAAGACCAGGCTGGCCATCATGGTGAAACACCACCTTTAAAAAAAGAAAAATTATGAAGGTAGAAGTGGATTTCTGATTTAAAAAGTCAGTCTTGGTGCCATTATAATCCTATGGGCTCTTGCAATTCTTGTCCACACTGCTTTATTCTTCTGAATGCAATGCAGGCTCTTCAGCTGTTCCCTGAGTAGGTAGTGACTTTACTGGAGAATGCAGAGGCTTTACCTCTGCAGCACTTCTACTTTTTCCCTGCCATCTCTGACCACTCAACTCAGGTCCCAATGAGAGACGCCCTGTCTACACACTCTGATCGCTTATCCTCGGGAATAATTTTAATCTATTCTTCCTGTTTAATGTTGGTGACCTCCTTTCCCCATATATGTGGTTGTGCGCCTGTCTGTCTCATCTGTGAGAGTAAGCTTTTAAGAACTGGAACTCTGCACCAAATGTGCAATGAAGTGACTTTGTTGGAGATCCATTGCCTGCCTGGTGGCTCTCATCAGTGGTGACTTCACACTCGTCTTTTTTTTTAAAGAGTTTTACATAGAACTGTAATTCGGTAAAACGGTAATTAATAAAGAGCTGGCTTGTAATACCTTCTACTAGGAGTGGGGTGTTTACTTTGTGTTCTTTGATAACTGTTTGGAATTACGATTTTTGGCACAATGAAAGGGGAGACAGATAAATAGATTGATAGATGAAGAGGTGAAAATTAGGAAGGGGTGGAAAGAAATGGGAAGAGGATCTTCCTATCCAGTTGCTTTCATGTGATAGAGCTTAATGAGAAGGTAATAGTTAATTTCCTGAACTGTGACATATTTACATGTAAGAGACTTACATAAGGTCCCTTTAAGTGTAGATTATTTTGAGATGGGCTGGTTGCTTCCCCAAGGAAAGGAGGCTTCAGGGTCTCCCATGGGCAGTTTTTAGGGTGTAGGAAGTAGAGAACACTCTTGATGGGCTCACTTCCAGATGTGATTCTCAGTGGATTGTCTTCGTTTTTGGCAGCATCACCTGGCTCTACTGGCCAAGGCTTCTGCAGGGCTTCCCATCCAGGAGCTTTTCATCCAGGGCTGCTGCTGGAGGCCAGACTTCCAGTTTTGCTAGTAAGAGATGCCTGTTAAGTTAGGGGGCCAGGGGTTCAATTGCAGCAGTCTCTACTCGGGTCAACCAGTTACCATTTCATCCGCAAGTCGGGGGCTCTTTGTACGTGCAGTCCTGGTAGGTACTTGCTGTGGTGGCGTGATTGAGACTCGGTGACAGGGTTTGAGCTGCAGTGTCAGCATAGAGGATCAATGGTAGGTCACACAGAGCCCGAGCAGCCCGTGTGAGTGACCCTCTGCATCCTACCTGGAACCAAGGGACAGCATGGAGAGACTAAGGATGATCCCTCAAAGCCTAGCTTCCTTCAGTGTTCCTTCTGCTGTGGACTGTCCTGCAGGGACGGTGCACAAACTGGCACATATTACACATGGGCAGCTGTTGGCAGGGAACAGTGATGCAAAGGCTGAGATAGTATCCTGCTAAAGACTGACCTCTAATCTCAAGTCCTTTTTTGTAGTAAGAAGAATACATGATGTAGACAATATTGTCTTCTACAGTTAACAAAAGGAAACTAGAGTAAGAGGGATTTTACCTCTGCTGATCAAATAAAGCTTCTATCATCTAGCAAGCCCATAAAAATACCATCCATAGACTGACTTTAATAAAGGAGCCCCACTGAGGACACAAGCACCTGAATTACAGATTCCTGGAGCACACACAGGCATTTATCTCCGACAAAGGAACAAAATCTCCAGGAGGCAGCTGGGATCTTTTCATTTTGAAAATGCTTTAATAAGTGTTGACAACACTGTTTTGCAAAATGTAAAGGTACTATACAAATTCTTAATACAAAAAGAATAAATTAAAAGCAGATTTCTTTTTTAATTCTGCAACTTTGTCTACAACGTACATCTTTTTCATTGATTACAGTTGAACAGAATCCAGTAAAATCATTTTACATGCTCTACAGTCAGTTTCAGGAGCAACCTAATCTCTTTCCCCCCCGTTATTAAACTAGAGTCCATTTTACACAACTCGTAATAAACTATTGACATGAATGTATATGTAAAACTTTACACCTAGTTAACTAAGCAGTAACTGGTCGTCTGATAGCACCTGGATGGGGTTTGCTATATTTAGAACTAAATACTGAATGAAAACAAATTGGAATTTTAACAGATTCAACACTCACCTGCATATAATAAAATAAAAAATCAACCTGGCTCACAACATAGTCTGATGTATGTGTTTGCACCAGTCTTCTGGCTGAAATAGGCAATTTCTTATACGCATCCGAAGAATCCAGTAGGGGCTTTATATCAGACCAGGGACTTTGCATTTCACCTTTTGTTTTAAAGAAATAGGGATATATAAAGAGTTTGCAAGTGTGTGTGTACAATAACTACATCATTTCCCACCACACTGATCATTAATCATGTCAGCCTCAAAGGACTAACACTTTATGTACATTTTGTATTAACTGAACTCAGCGAAACAGTAAAACCTGTTTGACTTAATCTCTGTCGTGACTACCAGACTATCATGACGTTTGCTAGAACTGTAATTCCTGCTCCACCCCGTTTTTCTCTGTCCCCCAAATTGAAAACATAACCCAAGTTTGTAGACTTTTTGCGTCTCATCCCTTGCTTCTCAACTGGGTTAGACTCTTGATGCGGTTTTCTCCAGACTAGATTTCATGCTACTGGGCATGGTGTGGAACCTGTAACATGTAACCTCATCACTTTCTGTTACCCTTTTGACTTTTCCTCTTGCACACAGTTCAGTCTGATTATTCATGTATCATCTTTGAGAGAAAGAAAAACGGCCCAATGTGTAATGTTTCTGAATGCGAAAGGGAGAAAAATCCCTGCTCTTTGTAGCTCTGACCATGAAAATAAAAGCAGCAAAAATATCCCCCAGTGAATCCCTAGAATCATTTAATAATATCATAACCGGTTTCTGTTTATCCTGCAGGTGGACACCTAAAGTGTCCTGGGAATACTGATCCCTTCTGCAAGCTGCACTCACCAGTCCAGCCATGCATAGAGCTGGGAAAAGCAGGCCCTGAATCATCTACAGAGACGTGGAGGCGGCCACGGCCGGCCTTGTCCTGGGCAGGCCCCAGCCAGGTGTGAGTGCCCCAGCCCAACTCTCGGTGGTCTCCAGACTGCAGCAGAGGAACACCGTGAGTATTTATTCTGTCTTAATGTCTATCCTTACCCTCCTGGTCTGGTAGAGCCTATGGTTATTCTTGGATTCCACATACATGAAAAACAAAGATTTTTCTGTTCCTTTGATGTTAAAGCTAACTTCAGTTCTGCTTTCCCACAAAACTACCCCCTCCGGCTCCTGTCCCTGGCAGTCAAATGCCTTTTCAATAGGAAGTCATTAGAGAAAAATGACCACCCCCCCACCCCCCACCACTTGCGCCAAAAGCACAGCATACCACCTTTTTGTGCCATCTTAAATAACCCAACTAAGGTTGTGCACTTGTTATTATAAAAGCATTTTTGAGGCCTTTGAAGATTGATGGCTTTCCAGTTGTGTTTGAAGCATAGCTCAAAACACATGTAAACGTGCAGCTCCCACACGTTAACTTTTCTTCCTCTTTCCTCCTCTTTTGGCGTCTGCACACAACTGTGGTGCGTGACGGTAACTGATGATGTAGACACATGGGCCCTTTGGGAGCTGCTCTTGTTTTTTTCACCCCTGCTCTGCCTGTTGGCTAGTAGACACGTGAGTCAAATCTTTCTACCTACGGGCATCGTTGGGTTCTTGGAGTAAGTGACACACAGGAGAAGTCGGATCTGAGCTTTTTTGTCACACAAGTGCTAACAAACAGAATATGAGCCACGACAGTTAAACACTGAATGGGTCGCAATGTGCTTTTCCCTTGGTTTCCCATAAAAAAAGAAAATGAAACACCTTGTGCAAAAAAACAGGATATGCTTTTACTGGTTGTTTTAATGGGAGAGAACCACTTTTGGCCATTGTCACCTTACGTTTACTACAGATCCTGAAAGGAAAGCAGCTTTGAGTCTTGGGCTTGGCTGAACCCCCTGCTTGGACTGGGGCTAAGGGTATCCTCCACGACTCCCGCGGGTCTCTCTTCGTGTCCAGATGGATGGCGACTGTGAATCAGCAATGCCAGCCCAGACTCCCTCGTCTTCACCGTTGCATTGGGTTAGTTTCTCAGGCTTTCTACGGAGAGAGAAGTGGACTATGAAGGGAGCAGGCTGGAGAGAGGACACCAGTGTACACAGGGCTGACCTTCACTTGTGTGTAGTAGCAGTTCAGAATTTAAAAGCAATTTCCTTGCAGAAAGAATGTCTTCCTCTTGGCCCCTCTTAATTTTTTTGTGTTTTTGTTAATCTTTGGCAGCACAGAACTGATCGTGGTCCTCCGATGCGTCTCTGGTGTCGAGAGCTTGCTTGCTTATCCTCCCTCCCCCTCAGCCGCTCCCCACAAGCTGTCTCATCAAGGAGTCTTTCAGGTGTAAACTGAATATGCCACAAGGCCTCCTCTTGGTGAAGTGCTTGGTTGGCCTGTGGGTGGCAGGCTGGACACAGCTGAGTCGTCTTTCTGGGTCACCCTATAACTCAAGTCCCCTTTCCGGTTCTCTCCCAGCACTACTTGTCTGCAGGAATTGGATGCCAGCCGGCCCCCTTGACGGTTCCTGGCTTAGGGGCTGTCATGGCAGGGGGAAGCCACCAAGGTGCCATTGAGGATTGGTGTCTGGCTCTCTATGGGCAAGAGAGCCAGGGGACACACAGTGGGACCGGAACCTTCCAGAATGTCTCCTCAGTCAAGTTTTCAAAGGGGAGGGAATGTGGAGACAGGAGAAAAAAAGTGCTGAGGGCCGAAGCTGGTGCAGGGTGACGTGCGTCTGGGTAAGGCAAATGAGAGGCAGTGAGGTGATCTCAGAATGGCGTCGAGGCGGTCAGATTAGGCCGGGCTGGCTCACACGAGGGTTCCGGGCTTGGCTTTTTCCTGCCCGTACCACTGGACGTCAGCTAGTTCTGGATAGAGGGAGGAATCCAGGAAACAGCTATCACTGTAGCTCCTGCAGGAGGCCCAAGAGAGGACAGTTAGTGGCGGAGGACGGGCTCGGCCAGGCCGGCACTGAGGACGCGTTCGCCTTGACGGGGCTCTGTGCTCATCCCGTGTCATTCCTATACAGAGCAGCGAGGCCCGAGACCCTCCACAGCGCGGTGTGTACAGAGGGCCCCCAAAGACCCTCCGAATCCACACAAAGGGGCCTCCTGTGAAGGAGGAAGACGGAAAGTAACACTCAGTGCAGTGGTTCACGAGTGTGGCTGCATCCGGGGAGCACCCTGGAACCTCAGAAAAACACCTGCCTGGGTCCCTCCTCGGGGAGACGCAGGCCTATTACGGTCTGGGGCGTGTCTGAGCACTGGGGCTGTCAAAGCTCCCCACCAGGTGACTCTCAGATGCAGCCAAAGCCAGAACCCCTGCGCTGTTCTCCTCAGGTGGCTTTTTCCACACCACAGCTCTGTGAGACCCCAGGGCTAGACAGATGTCACTAGGAAATTTATATTCTGTCCCAGAAGACCATTTGACATGTGAAGTTTCACTATAGGGATTATATAGTGGTGGTATTTTGAATTGTGTTTTAAAAGTTTTAAAGAAGTCAATGCTGACTTTGCTTTATTCAAAGTAATATGTATTGTTTTGTGATTATAAAACTGTTCACTTGAAATATGTAGAAAAGTCTGAAGAAGAAAATAAAAGGCTTTTAAAACATTTTAGGTAGGTATCACCATCTAGGTTGGGTAGAGGTAAATCTTAAGAAGCGATCATAGATACGTGGATGCCAATAGTCATTACTAGGGATCATGATTAGGAAAAAGTCTCTCTCCAGTGATCCTGAATGAGCCCTTTGAATTCCTCTCTGGCAACTGATCTCTCCGTGGGTAGTGCTAGGGGAGTGGTCAGGGATGGGTGACAGGAAGTGACCCTACGTGAACCCAATGTAGTTCACGGTGGGTGAGTTTTAGGAGCATTTCAATACGAAACACAGCTTCATGATTGAGAATCATCAGTCATCCCATTTTCTGTTTCATTTGCTAACTTCTCCAGGAACAACTGGATGTTGTAAATGTTTCTCATCTGGCCTTTAAAAAAAAAAAAAAAAGCATGAAAGCTGAAAATGCCAAGGCATCTGTGCACATGCTGGTGGATTTTAATGAGAGTCCTGTGCTTGGAGCACCAGAAATAAACCAGCTTCACAAGCAAAGTAACAAAAGGCCTTCGATGATGACACTGGCCATGGGTATTACTACATGCAGGTGGTAAGTGGGTGATCCTGGGACACCTGTCCTGCAAACTGTCCACCCTGACTCGGCTACTTCTGCAGTTGTGCCTGAATAACTGAAAAACTTCGAAGGGGAGAGGTGGCTGGGCCCTCCAGGGGGACAGTCCCTCCCTAACTCCATGTGATCTTGGTGGTGCTCTCCACTACGGTACCATCCTCGCTCCCCCGGGGGCCAGGGGACAAGGAAGCCAACTGGGCTGGGTCAATGAGAGTCCCCCGATCACAGTTCCTGGTTCAAAGATGGCCACATGCCTGAGCAGCTTTGAAACCACAAGGATGTCATTTCCTTCTAAGAACGAAGTTAACAGGTGGAAGAAGCAGAACTAGAGATGGAACGAGACCCAGTCAGCCTGGGCTCCAGTGACATCAGCCGGTATGTGCTCTTGTTGGCTTATGCTTGTTGAATTGAGTTTGTTTTCACATGAAGCTAACAAATACTGGCACATTTAAGTAGTTTCTTAAACTGTCGATGTAATTCTTGTTTCTAACACAAGCATGATCTGGGTCTGTTTGGGACAAGAATTCCCTAAGAGACTTCGTGAGGTCTAAGGAACCACTTTAGCCACTGTTTCTCAAAGTAGTCCTGTGAGATGCTCTGAGGGGAAAAAAAGGTTCCATGAGTAAGTTTGAGGACTCTGCCTTTCAGAGGCCTGAAATGTATATGAGACATATATTAAAGGTTCTGAGAAGTCCTGCATTATTACGCTGTTTGACCCAGAACTTCTGGAACGGTATCACCTATTAACACCCACAGGGCATACTTTGAAACATACTCTTAAGCTAATGTTATAAAATATAGTTGACTCTCTTGTATGTTGGATCCTAAAGAAAAAGTTGAGTATCACAAATACCAAGTACTTTTGTGACAATATAATCTGCCTCAGAGGGACTAAAAGTCCACTATGTATTGATCAAAAAGGCTCAAGGAAAGACCACTGAGTTCAAAGCAGTGACGTTTGGATAAGGCAGATGAGGGTAAGGGTTCTTGTGGTGGCTGATTCGGTACATGAAGAGCCTAGCTCTTGGCTGGCCCATGCTGCTCTCCTGCATTTCATCATGGAGGCTTCTGGGTCACAGAATCCACATACGAGAAAGCATTGAGATCTGGATGAGGGGGTGGGATGAGAGATGCTGGAATGGTGGTTTGGTTCGCAGGCAGCTCCCAGAGGGGCCACAGTGTAGGAAACCACTGGCCTGCTCCTGCCTCTGAGAAGGGGGGAACTTGCAACAGGCCGGAAAAGGCTGTGACTACATAAGTCTGACGTGTACATTTTTTTTTCCAAATTAAAATTTATTTACTAAAGGAGTAAAAGAAAAAACCAAAAATGAAGCGGGAGATGATGATTTTTTTCCCAAACTTGCAATGTTTTCTTAGTGCTTCCCATTGATATTGAAGTATGTAAGGTTTTTTTGGTTTGTTTTTCAGTCGGAGTTTTGTTCTTTGTCACCCACACTGGAGTGCAGTGGTGAGATCTCGGCTTACTGCAACCTCCGCCTCCCAGGTTTAAGCGATTCTCCTGCCTCAGCCTCCCATGCAGTTGGGATTACAGACGCGAGCCACCACGCCCAGCCAAGGTATTCTTAAAGCTATCAATGTTGCTTCATGTGTTGGTCTCTTAGGTTTGGGGAAGAAGCCTTGTGGCTGCTGAGCTAAGCCTCTGTCTCTCAGTACAAATTCAATTTTACGGTAATAGTTAAGGAATGCCGTGTGCTATGAAAACAAAATTAACAAGAGACCATTTAGGAAGCATTTATTCTTCACGAATAACACAAATGGGGCCACTAAATAGTTGCCCAAGTAAACCGAAGTCAGTCATTCACTGGAATGTGAGTCGGGGCAGGATGAAGATGTACGCATGCTCTCTCAACTATGACCCACAAGACTGGCTTCGACCTGGGCAGTCGGGGTCACAGAAGTGGTGACTTCAGAATCTGAGATAGCCTGTGCCTATGGGGACTTTTCACTGCAAGAATGCCCTTTCCCAGGGCTATGCTCAGAGACGTGTGGCCTGCAAAGGGTACTCGCTAAGCAAGGGCCCTCTGACATCAGACAGATGGCAAATTCACCCACATCTCACTGGAGTTGGTGACTTATAACTGCTTGGCATAGGGAGGTAAGGCTGCTAGGAGGGAGGAATTGCAAACTGAATTATTACTGTAAATGTATATTTGAGCAGTCCTTTCTCTTCATAGCTTAGTCATATTTGAGAAACACGGTTTAACTTACAAAACCAACTGGTAACACATACTTGCGTTGTTGGATAGTCCCACAGTTGGTCACAGGCCAGTGGATGGGCGACGAGGCCCTGTAGACTCGTCTGTCTGTCTTACCTGGTCTGGGAAGGGGCTGCCGCTCAGTCTGTGTCCATGCACGTGCACATGTCTGCATGAGCATGCACTCTATGTGTGGAGGGATTTCAAGCAGACTTGCCTACATTCCCACAGCAGCTCTTTCAAACCTGGTTAATTCTCAAGTTCTGGCTATCATCCCTACCTCCATCACCTTTAGCAGATGATCAGCTCCCCCATCCCGGGGGAGCAAAAGGCCATTCTCCCTACTTCAGAAATGTTGTCTCATGACATCCTCTCTTTTTTTCTGGCATGTGGTTGATGGGGTTGGAAGTCCACCTTATTTCCTATCTCTCTCCTAACTTGTTCATACTGTCCTAACCTACTTTTCAAAAGCGATTTTTTTTTTCTACAGCAAAATGAGACTCTCTACTGTTCACCACCCTTCACCCTCGTCTCTGCACTTGGAGTGATCGCTCCCCATCTCTACCTGTCTAAGCCTCCCTCCTCCTCCCGCCAGAGGCCTTTGTGTCTAAGTCTTAGCGCACTTAATACATAAGTGTGGCAGTTTCTCAGCCCCCTCAGATATCTCCTGATAGGCAATTGGATTTCAAAATGCCTAGTGTCCCAGTCAGACTGTAATAAGGGCCCTGGGGCTAGGAACCAGACCAGATGGTACTGTTTTCTGCCCCTGTGCTTTGCAAATGTCAACGTGCATTGATTTACTCAGGAATCTTGTTAAATGCACATTAGGTTCAGTAGGCCAGGGTGGTGCCCAGGATCGAGCTTTCTAATGAG
The DNA here is from genome assembly GCF_048565385.1 of Saimiri boliviensis. Lineage (NCBI taxonomy): Eukaryota > Metazoa > Chordata > Mammalia > Primates > Cebidae > Saimiri > Saimiri boliviensis. The sequence goes on along the minus strand of NC_133456.1, from coordinate 107,939,363 downwards.
CTCCCAGGTGATGGTGGTAGAGATCAAAATGCTGGCTTTGGATTGAAGAATGTAGGTAGAACATGGTGACCCTAAAACATACTTTGGGGCCAGGCGTGCAGATCACTTAAGGATAGGAGTTTGAGACTAGCCTGGCCAACACGGCAAAACCTTGTCTCTACTAAAAATACAAACGTTAGCTGGGTGTGCACCTGTAGGTACTAGGGAAGCAGGAGAATCACTTGAACCTGGGAGGCAGAGGTTGCAGTAAGCCAAGATCGAGCCACTGCACTCCAGCCTGGGAGATAGAACAAGACTCTGTCTCAAAACAACGTACTTTGGGGGTCTTCTCTGGCAAGTAGTGTTGACAATATCTAACGTATGATGCAAGAACCTCCATCTAAACATAGAAATCCCCATATATCTAGAAATATGGCATAAATACAGCATTCAGATGCGTCCTTATGGAAATCATGAGATGGAGAAAAGCAACACATAGGCAGCACCTGTGGGAACACAGACTCATGGGCAGGAGGAAGCAAATTCCCCTTACGGTACCTCTATTCATCAGTACTTTGGTGAGGTGGAGACTCAGACCCATCCAGAATGGGTGAGTTTTCTGTTGCTTCTCTGAACAAAGGAAAGCAGAAGGAGGAAGAGAAGAGAGGTCATGTTACAGAGAGGAACTGACACAGACACGATTAGTAGCTTATTAATACATCGGAAAGGCCCCCTGATTAGACACGCGAGTTAGTGACAAGCCATGCAGAACTTTCAGTCCCCATAACTGAGTCGAGACCTAGTTTGGTAGGAGGGCCGGGCCCTCTTTGGTACCTTTTACCCATGGCCTCATTTCTTATCACATCATAGCAAACAGTTTACAGTTTATGTCAAGAACCAAAATAGCTCTTTTGTTTCAAATTTGTCTTGAGTCCTCACTAGTTGTAGATGGTGAAACAGGCAAGTTTCAAGACTATCTTAAGTGCACAGGACCCTGAGGAGTGCTTGTACATTTCAGAGCTTGTTGCCAGTGAAATAATACAATCATATATTTGGATCTGGTGACAGTGGGCATGATTCAGAAAACTTGGAAGCTCTAGAGAGGGGTCTTGCGATCTGAAGTTTCTTATTTAAAGGAGGTGGTTTAGTCAGTGGAAGTATGTATCACATATACGAAAGATGTGTCCTCCTTTAATGAATTAATCTTCGTGAGACTTTTAGACCCTAAACCTTATAGCGGTGGCCTGGCCACACAGGTGAGAGCTGGGGTGTGGGTGGTATCTGAGTGAATGTTAATGATCTGTAGTAAGGACAGAGGGGCAGCCAGTACCCAACAGACAGATGGAGAAGTAGGAGTGGGCACGGGAACACCAAGCTGGGGGCTCCCGTTTCCCTTATTTGAAAAAAAATCAGAGGCAGCATGGGATCGTCCAGTGACTGTCAAACTTGAGCCTGTGGCAGCATTACCTGGAGGGCTTATTAGACGGTAGACTGCTGGGCTCCACTCCCAGAATTTTGGATTTTTAGGTATAGGAGAGCCCGAGAATTGGCATTTCTGACAAGATCCCAGGTGAGACTCACTCGTGCTGCTGCTTTGGGACCACACTTAAGAACCACTGGTGTAGTGGATAAAGACAGGGTTTGGGGTCACAGAGGGCAGGGCTAGAATTCCAGCTCCCTCCAGCTGTCTGATGGTAGGCCAGGCACTTATTTTCCCTGAGTCTTAGCTATGAAACTAAAACATCTGGGTATTTCCCTTGCTAGGGTGCGGTGAGGATTATATAAGCTCGTATGTGTTAGAAGCTGCTCCCAGCCTTTGAGTACATAGCAAGCACTCAATAAATGTTTGTTAGGACTCTTTCTTTCTTGCCAAAAATGAATGTGCCAGAACACCTGGTGTAAAATTGCAACAGATAAACTTGTAGGAACAAAAATGTCGGCCAGGAACCTGTAATCCCAGCAATTTGGGAATCCAAGGTGGGCAGATCACCTGAGGTAAGGAATTCGAGACCATCCTTGCCAACATGGTGAAACCCCTTCTCTACTAAAAGTTAGCCAGGCACGGTGGTGCACCCTTGTAATCCCAGCTATGCGGGAGGCTGAGGCAGGAGAATCACTTGAACTGCGGAGGTTGCAGTGAGCCAAGATTGTACCACTGCACTCCAGCCTGGGCAACAGAGTGAGACTCCAAGTATGAGAACCTGAAAGGCAGGCAGTGGAGCCCGTTCTGAAAGGCTTCAGGGCACCTGATCTCCTCTGTGTGCTGATAAAGAACAAGTGCTTGGCCAGGACAGAGCCCTTCTTCTTGCACCCTGAGACATCCTAAGACGGCAGATGTCACCTGCCTCTCAGTTAATCAGCTCGCTCTCTCCTCCTGACATTCTTGCTGGGCATTTTGAGTTGGCCTGGGTATAATCTGAACCGAAATCAAATGCTATCTAGAAACGTGACCCGAGCAGCACAGTCCCCCTTCCTGCTTCCATCTCCCCGCATCCCAAGGACCACCACCTACTTTAAGAGAACACAGACAGGGAAAGGAGTAGGCAGAGGTGACAGCAGATCATGGGGCTTCTCTTAAAAGGAAGACACCTCCCAATGATGAACCCTCATTGTCAGTTTACTGTCTTACCCTTATGTCACTAGGATCTGAACGTCTGTGACCACTCTTTGGAGCTGACACAGTGAAGAACATGGAATAAGAACCAGGCCAAAGATCTGGAAGGAGAACTCACCCAGTCTGCCAGGTTAGGATGTGGTGGGGGCTACTTGGGGGCGTGGCTCCAATTTCACTTGAGGGTGTTGAGCTTCTCTGGCTTTGAGGTAAGGCAGCTGGATGCAGGTGGTGCAACAAAGGCAAAGAGAAGACAGGGGTCAGACACGGGCGAAGGGGCTTGTGACTGGCTGGCCGACACCAACCCAGTGGCCAGGGGTCACCCTGTCCAGGAATGCTGGAAAGGACCCCATGGCAGGGTCTCACCCTCCCTATGGCGAGGTCACAGTGGGGAGCCATCTCTGCATGCCCCCGCCCTCCAGCAACCTCTGCATCCCACCAATTGCATTTTCTCCCCACCACCATGCACCTTCCTTCTGAGCCAAGCTGACCTGGGATCCTAGGTCCCCACTTCGCCACCAGGGAGTGGCCATAGGGATGGTGACAGCTTCCGCAGCAGCAAAGAAGCTGATGTCCCAATGTCCTTTGAGACAAGACCTGAGCAGGGCTCATACAGGAAGAGCCTGTTTCTCTGGCCTCAGGGCATTTTCACTGTGACCCTGTGGCGGAACTGTTTCTCTCCATTGTGAAGAAAGTGCACCCAGAAAGCTGCTTAGAGCCAGCTCTCTGCCCGTTTCACGCTTATCATTGCTACTGTAGTGCGTTTGGAAAAAAGCAGGGCTTTTAACAGCTCATCCAAATCTGACTACTAGGCATTTACTGATGCAGGCAGATTTCGCAGGAAGTCAATCCTACTTAAATGCATCCTTTGCTTTCTTGGGAATGGAATCTTTTCCATCAGTAAACTTCAGATAGAGCTTCTTAAAAATTTTAGTCTAAAGTACGTTCCAAAAGATCTACCTAATCTCTTTACATAAAGCAAATCTACCGGACAAGTGCTGCAATTCTGATAGAACGTAAACACTCCAGTTTGGTGCTTCTTTATCTAACAGGGTCACAGATGATCGTGCTCAACATGTTCCTGGGGAGTCAATGGCAAATTTCACTGTGCTGTTTTACAGATGAAGGAGGAATAGAAAGAAGGTTCCAGGACCTTGAAGTCCATGGAACTCCCACGACTGCCTGATCTCTGGAGCTTGTCATTTGGCCAACAACAGGGATATGGGGACAGAAGGCAGGAGCCTGGCTCACTTGGGCAGTCAGCTTCTGCCTCTTTCTCTGCTATCTCCAGGTACCAAGAATGTCCTACAGTTCCCCCAAGATGAACCCCCAATTACCTTTCAGGTCACTGTTTCCCCAGATCTTTGTCAAATTCCTGACTCAGAGCTCCTCCCACTGGCTTCTGACTCTCAGTTTATTCTTAGCGTTAACCATTTCTGTTCTCCTCCTCCCTTTCTACGAGTGCTGAGACTAGAGCACGAGGTAACTGCTCAGTGTTGGTCATCACTGTCCCTGTTATTAAATGTAACTTCATAAGGGAATGGTTGGTTTCTTCTATTTTTTTTTTTTTTTACTTGATGCAATACTGCACAATGCTGTTGAGTACAAGAATATAAGGTAAACCTTAACCTTAGATTATGGAAATTTTCAAGCATAATATCCAGGATTTTGAAGACACTTAACTAAAATTAGTGTGTGCCTACACCATAACATCATCATTGAAATGGGAAGCCAGGAGCAGTGAGGAATTCTGTCAGATGCACGGCTCCGGCCCTCTGTTTATCAAGCCAGTCTGCCCCTACCTGGGGAGACACTGGCCCAATCTTTAGGATTGACCCAAGCGCATCCCCAACCCAGCTTCCTTTGCAAGCTACAGCTGTGGGCTCCCACTTACTGGGATCCTCTCCTCACTAGGGTAAAGCGGCACCGGAGACATTACTTAACTTTCTTGGATGGACGAGATGGTTTAGACCTTGACTAAGGAAGCTGAAGTGGGAGCGCTGGCCTAGTGCCCTCTGGAGGGTCAGGTGCATGGTTAGGGTGCAATTAGGGAGGGGAGTCAGCACAGGCCTGAAGTCTCCCGCAGCTGACAGCAGGGTTCCCGGGGTGAATGACTGGTTCCTCACCGCACCCAGCTGTAAGGGGACCTCCCGGCAGTAGCCCTGGGCACCAGGAGCAGTTCACACCCAGACCTTTCCGGGCACGCCCGGCCTTCCCCTCTCACCTGATGTGGCCTTGCACATCTGGGGCATCCTGGTGACCCTGCTGTGCGCCACGAAGGTGCTCTGGGAGGAGGTGCTGTACTGCGAGCCGCTGTCCGAGGAGGTGGAGCTGGTGTGCGACAGGCGACTGTGCTCCTTGTGTGAGGCGGTGGAACGCTGGTACCACTGGCGCAGCTCGTCCGACACCGCGGCGCGGCCCGCGCCCTTGTCGTGGGAGCCCTCGCGGCCCAGCGACGGAGTCCGCAGGATCTGCGATCGCGATGGCGTCAGGCGGCCCGCGTCGCCCTCATCACCGCCGCTGCCGCCGCCGCGCCAGCTCTCCTTGAACAGGCCGCCCGCCGTGTAGGAGTTGGAGGTCTTGAACTGGGCCTTGACGCTGTAGTGGCCCTCCTGGTCGCTCTCCAGGCTGCGTACCACCACGGGCGTGGCGCCGCCCTCGATGTACAGCGGGTACTCCTTGATGCGGTACTGCGAGCTGGGCTGGCTCTGGCTGTGCAGATACACGCCGCCCCCCGCGCCCCCTGCGCCCCCTGCGCCCCCGCGCGCAGCCAGGTTGGGCATGCTGCCCGAGCTGGCTGAGCCCAGCGCGCCCGCCGCCCGCTGTCGCTGCCGCTGCCTCTGGCGCGCCTTGGACGGCGAGTCCTCGGCCAGCGTGGAGTAGTTGGCGTTCATCTGCGCTGGGTAGTAGTGCTCCGAGCTCGAGTGGCTGGTGCATGACGAGCAGTCGTCCATGGGGTCCGAGCCATTGCTGCTACGAGTCCGCGGGGTGTAGAAGTCGGGGCTCCCGGTGTCGTTCTCCGAGCCCAGGAGCTTGCCCTGGGACTCCAGGCTGGAGCTCCGGTGCCTAAAGTGCAATGCGAGGCTGTGCAGTCGCGTGGGGCTGATGTCCACCGACCTGTCGGGAGACGGCCCGGGCTGGTCTGGGGGTGGGAAGTGGGGGGTGGGCCTGGGGAGGAGGGGGTCCCGAGGAGGGCAATGGGGGCCTCCACGCGGGCTCAGCAAGCCAAAGTCTCCCTCAGCAGGGTTGTCCCGGGGATCCGGGAACTCAGGTGAATGGAACTGGCCTTTGTGGGAGGCGAACCCGGGGTCTCCACCTTGATTCCCAGTGGGAAATGGGACCAAAGCTAGGACTCACAGAAGGATTTCCAGTTCTGAGGCTTTTTTTTTTTTTTTTTTTTTTTTTTTTTTTTTTTTTAAGTGGAAATGATTCTATAGACACAAAGAGAACCACAGAATCATGACTCCAGTATCCTGTTAAACCAGACAGGGCTGGGCGCGGTGGCTCAGGCCTGCGATCCCAGGGCTTCAGGAGGCTGAAGAATTGCTTGAGCCTGGGAATTTGAGACCACCCTGTGCAACATAGTGAGATCTCATCTCTTTAAAAAAAAAAAAAAAAAAAAAAAAAAAAAACTTGGAAAATTAGCTGGGTATAGTATTATACACCAGTGGTTCCAGCTAGTCAGGAGGCTGAGAAGGGAGGCTCGCTGGAGGCTGCAGTAAGCTTTGATCAAACCACTGCACTCCAGCCTGGGAGTTTCTATTAAAAAAAAAAAAAAAAGGCAAAACACAAACCAGATGAAATGTCCATATTTACAGATCAGATGAAAGAACAGTCCTACAGAGCCCCTGTCACAAAATCCATTTAAATAGACTCTCTTTTCCTGTGGAAACTGGGAAATAGAAGGTTGGTGGCAAATGAGATAATTAAAAAATGAATGATGCAGATACTCACCACACCATTACTTTATCTATAATTCATTCTGCTCGTTTGAGTCCACTCAGGGCTCAGGGAAGTGCGAGACAGCATCGCACAGCAGATGACGTTGCCCGATGCTGGGACTGCATGTGAAATTCAGTGGCCCCACTGGTCAAGCACGGGAAGAGGTAAGCCCCATTTCCGACTGCCACTCAGAAGGGCGCCGAAAGCCCCCATCCCATGGCCAGCGGTGATCTGGTTTGCTTCTTTTTAGAAAAAGAAGTTGTGATTCACTGAAGCCTCATTTTTGCCTGGCTCTTTTGCTCTTTATGAATTTACACTTTGAGGCACTAAAGGAAGTCCAGTATAAATGTAGGCCTCCGTAGAAAGATATAAAGAGGACTACTGATTAGCGATCACCCCATCCCAGCTCTTCCCATGCTAATCCAGCTAGCCTCTGCTGCCTCTGCTTTGATTAGGAAACCTTCCATGCTCCCTGTCTCCAGGAGCCTGGCTGACTCCAAGTGCCCTCTGCATGGGTCTCTTGGCTAATGGCATTGACCACTGCCAGCCTGGTTTTTATTCTGCTTCATTTATCCTCCTGGGTTCAGGTTTGACTGCAGCTCTTCCATTATTTGGGCCAGCTGGGGGCTGGCAATGCCCAATTTTAAAAAGGAAGGTCTGGTTTGAGCAGGGAGGTGGCCCGAAGGCCAGGCGGACTCACCTCGTGGAATGGACGTAGTGGGGACTCCTGACCCGCAGGTCTGGCGTGGACGGCATGCTGGACTGTGAGTTCCAGTGTGGGAGGCCACGGATGGGGCTGTTCTGCAAGGAGTTGCTTCCTCCACCTGCTTCTGCACAGCTTCCTGTGCTAGGGAAGCGCTTGTGGCTGCTGCAAAGCCAAGGAGGCCATGTGGTCACTGCCAGACAGACAGCACCTTTGGGGGGGGGGTGGGGGATGGGTGCTGGCTAGTTCAGGACATTGATCCCAGTGTGGGGAAGCTCGCCCATGACTCCCTCCTCGCTCGGTCAGACCTCTACTGTGGTTCTCAGCCTTTCCCCAGCATTGGGTAGGCATCCTGGTCCCTGAACCCCCCAATCCTTAGGAGATATGAGACAAAGACCCTGGTCAGCCTTCTCTTTATCAGGCAGTGTGACTGTCCTGCCCTTACAATTTTTGTTTTCCAAGAAACAAATATTGACCTGTTGTGGCACCCCCTTGGAGCTCGGTAGGGTGACTAAAGGAAATGAGAAGAGCAGAGCAGCAGACCCCAAATGCCTTCCAAAAAAAAAACCCTCCCTCCAAGGTCAGCCTGGTAATGAGCTGATAATACACAGCTTGGATTATAGCTGCCTGGCTGGAGAATTCTGCTGGGTGAGGGGGTGGAGTTCTGAATCCACTCTGCAGTTGCTACGAGTGGACTTCGACTTGCCATTTCGGAATAGCGCTGCCTGAGATCTCCTAATTAATTCCTCTGGAATTTAACAACATTCAAGCCATCTGCCATCACGTTGATTGTGGGCCAAACCCCAGATTTCCCTTTAAATCACAAACCTGTACCTCAACAGGGTCGGCAGCAGAGGGCGCTGTGAGCACAGCCCCGTCAAAGGCAAACCCCAGAGGGGGGAACTAGGTTGACCGGGATTTTGTCATTGTGGATGCTACATGGGACAGCCCTTTGATTCTTCCAAAGCATGGACAGAGGCCTCCTCTGGCCTCATTCACGACCCAGCTCACCTGGAATGGCTGTGAGAGGAGCGTTTCTTGACCTTCTCATAGGGCTCATCTAAAGAGGACTCACTCCACATCTTGGGCTTGATGGGGGACTTGTCATAGTCATTGCGGTGACAGTGCATCTGCCGGAGTCCGTCCAGGGACTGGGGAGGAGGGGGCCTGTTGTGCGAGGGTGGCCGAGGAGGGAGTCCCTTGTGAGGAGAATGTAGGGGGGATATTGTGCTGGTAACCTGAGAGTCTTCTGTACAAAGACAGGAAGAGAAGAACTGAGCCCCGGTCATCCTTTCCACAGGCTGCAGCAGAGCCCCATCCCCCCAACCCCGCTCCAGCCCCCCACCCCCACCTTGGAGCCACACAGCCAAACCCACACCTTTCCTTCACGCCTGTAACGAGAAACCCTGGGACTCCTCCCCAGTCGCCAAGACAAGTCAAGACGAGTCAAACCAAACCAGGCACACCAAACCCCCACTGCAGGCGGGACTGCATGGGAAATGAGACGCGTCACTTTTGATTTGACACAAAGGGAGAGAAGTCTGAATGTCATTAAACAGCACTGACAAATGACTGCTTCACACCAAACAGCAAAATGTAGTTACTGCCCCAGAGTAAGTTGTCTTTCAACAGACACTAAGCATCGCATTCACTTTGGGAGGGTCTGAGTTCCAGGAGAGTTTTGTCTGTTTCATTTGCTGCTAGATCCTCAGTGCTGTAAATGACAGCCAACACACAGTAGGCGCTTGATAAACATTGGTTGGAGCGAAAAAAATGAATGAAGGTCTATCTGTCCATTGTAAATACCTGCTGGGTGGCGGTCAGGGGCGTCTACTCTGTGCTTTTTTCCCCAGAGCTGTGTATATTCTCTTTTAATCTGTTCCTGTGTAATTTTGAAACTGCCTTAAGAAGATGAGCTACAAAGATTAAGTATGAATAAATGATTCCCTGCCTCCAGGATAGGAATGCTCTCATGCGACAGTGTGCTAGAGGACTTTCAGAAAAAGCAAATTCAGTGAGACTACGAGGTCCTGTGGGAGAGGCTGGTCTTGAAGGGGCTTGAGCAGTGGCCAGGCAAAGAGGGGGAGAAATAAAGGGCTTGAACCAAAGTGTGGAGGCCCCGAGGGCAGGATACCAGCTCACAGGCACATCCGGCCGGGCAGGGGCTGGGGAGGCGGAGCGGGAGACTGAGGGAGGCGCTCCGGTCAGCACAGCCACCTTCTGTGTGCACCATGAGCATCAAGAGCCGGGCTGATGGGGGGCTGGAATTCCGAGCTAAGGAGCTGAGATTCTGAAAACCACAGGATAACTCTGCAATGTCTTAAGCACAGATGCATCAGGGTGAAAAATCCTGTTTTACAAGTATTCAGCAGGGAGCGTTCGAAAACCAGAAAGGAAGGGAGAAAGACTGGAGGTCAGCATTGAGAAGAGAGAGGAGAGAACGATTTAGACTCCATGGGGAAGGCAGAGATGGGAGCTGGAGGGCAACAGTGCACAGAAGCTGACCTTAAAAACAACCAACTACCTTTCGCTTGCCCCTAAATCCATTTTCAGTGATTCCTCTCACAGCCTCATGCTCAGTCCCCCAGCTGTGTTCACCCACTTTGCACCCACTCTTCCTTTGCCCTCAGATCAGTAAAGGAAGGATCCCCAGAAAAAGCCTGCAATGGGAACGTGGGGTGCAAAATGATGTGACACCTGTGAGGAAGTCCAGGGTCTGGATCTGGAACACAGAGAGAAGCTGGAGTCTTGAATGATACCTCGAAATTACCTACTGACATTACGTGTTGCTCAGGGCACCACTCTATTACCGAGGAATCTCTCTCAGTCTTTCTTGTTCCCTTTCCAGGAGAGACTGGGGTACTCAGAGGCCAACCGTAGGGCTGGGATCTCTGATGCTCAAGCCCCTTGTTTCTTTGTAGCCCCATGCCCCCCCATCCCGCCTATGTAATGAAACAGACAAAAATATTCCAATGTGATTTCTAACAGCACAGCCAAGGTGACTGGGTAAATAACCCACCAGACTTTCCCCACATCAAGAGTAATCATTATTATTATTGCAATTATCATGATGACTATGACTAGTGTGGACCTTTTCTGTTTTCCATCTGAACAGCCACTTAACACTGTCTGCCTGAGGTTTCCCTACAGGGCAAAAAAATTAACTGCCACTTAATGTATTTCCATGTAATTAATGTACTTGCCTCCCAGTGTGACAGTTCAACATCCACAGGAGTAGTCTCAGATGGTTCTGGGTTTGGAATTCTTACTTCCCCTGCGTAGGGTGGTGGTGGGGGTTGGGGGAGGGATCAGTTCTGTTTTTCTAAGAATTTCCCAAGAAAATATCCTGCTAACTTCGATTTAAGAGTTTAATGGGAAATAAGAAGACAGTTTTCCAGCCTGACTGTGCGTCTACCAGGATATCTTCCCTCTTACTTTCACTATTGTCCTGGGAAGCGACAGAGGGTTTGTTCCATTTCTTTCCATGATCCTTAGACCCTCCTAGTGGGTTTCAGTCTTTGATTTGCGATCTAAATCAATTTCTACTCTTTTCCTCTAGATACCATGAATACTCAAAAGGAAACTATGCCTAGTATTGACATTCTCTGTCTAAAAATGTGGTTTTAGGCCAACTGTGGTGGCTCATGCCTGTAATCCCCCTAAGCACTTTGGGAGGCTGAGGTGGGTGGGTCGCTTGAGTCCATCAGCAAACATGGCAAAACCCCGACTCTACAAAAAAATACAAAAATTAGCAGGGTGTGGTGGCATGCTGTATTCCCAGCTACTCGGGAGGCTGAGGTGGAAGAATCACCTGAGCCCAGGAGGCAGAGGTTGCAGTGAGCCAAGATCATGCCACTGCATGCCAGCCTGGGTGACAGTGTGAGACCCTGTCTCAAAAAAAAAAAAAAATGGTTTTGGCTTCTAAAAAAGTAAAGCATCACTCACTGATGAACTTACGTCTGGGCCACAGGAAATTCTAAAATTCCAATACACATGGGTTAATGCAGCACCCACCCACTCCCAACCAAACGGGTGCATACTGGGAACTGAGAGCTTGCTGGGAGCCCAGCTGCCTTTTGACCTGGCTCGGGCCTTTACACAGGGCAATCCCCAGACTAAATTCATCTCTGTTGACTCAGCACTTCCCTTCACCTCCTAGTGGAGCTCCCTCAGCCAGGCTTTCTCTTTCTGATGCCCCGTTTGAGACCTTCTGCCCCGCTCCAAGGCACTTGGGGGTTCCAAGTTTGTAGGGAGGAACTGCATCAACCTACCATCCTCAAGAACAAGGGCATCTGAGAGGGAGCTGTCTTCACTGGCAATGTTTCCATCTGAGAAGACAAAAAGCAACAGCCTCTGAGTTCAGCACATTCCTCCAACCAAGCCCTGTCTGTAAAAACAGCATGTCTACCACCACCCCAGACCTTTCTCTTTTTAACCAGAAAGAACCTACGAGATACAATAAAAATGCTGTTGGGTGTTTCTTTCGACAGTCCCTGTGGCGGGTCATTAGCTCACCCTCCGCACCCCGACGCTGCCATGTGCCCTAGCCTTTGTGTGTTGTGCCCTGGTTTCACAGAATGCTACAATGCCCTAGCCTGATTAAACCACATCATTGTCCCTGCATAAACCCAGGGCATGTACCAGCGAAACCAAAGGAAGCGAACTGCTTTTATTCTACAAATTCGAAACTAGGGTAGGGACTTCTCTTGGCTCCTATGGCAATAAATGGCTTCTCAATAAACTTTGTCGGTTGTCAGCAGAGAAAACAAGCGTGCTAAATACAGGCTCCCTCTCTCCAAAGCTTATTTTTATAGATGTCACTCAATGAACCAAGAGAACACGCCCAAGAGGGAGACAGTAAAATAATCCTGCCTGTTTCACTGCTGGGGAAACTGAGGGGTAGGAAGGGAAGGCGGTTTTGCTCTCTGGCAACGTGAACCAAGGTCTCAAGTCTTCAGCTTCCAAGTTTGGTGTTTTCTCTCTCAAAATAATATGCTAAGGAACAAACAAGCACCTTAATTACTCCTCTAGCTCAGGTGGGCCCTTGGATGTTTCTATAGGAAAATGTTTCTGTTGGCAACCCCCAAGTGCCTGGAGGAGGGCAGAAGGTCTCAAATGGGGCGTCAGAAAGAGAGACCTGGGGCTGAATGTGGCGGCTCATGCCTGTAATCCCAGCACTTTGGGAGGCCGAGGCGGGCAGATCATGAAGTCAGGAGATTGAGACCATCCTGGCTAACACAGTCAAACCCCATCTCTACTAATACAAAAAATCAGCCGGGCATGGTGGCACGTGCCTATAATCCCAGCTACTCGGGAGGCTGAGGCAAGAGAGTTGCTTGAACCCAGGAGGCGGAGGTTACAGTGAGCCGAGATCACGCCACTGCACTTCACCTGGCTGAGGGAGCTCCCCTAGGAGGTGGGGGGAAAGTTGTGTGGTCTTGGCCAAGGACAACAGGGTAAGACAGGGAAAGATGGTTATTCCAAATTTCTTAGTGCCAAAGATTTTAAAAAATTCTCTTTTTAACTAAGAATTCACTTTATTCATATTGCATGATGGACTGTGAGAATACCAGGAGCTCCGACTTTGGCATATTGGGATCTCCAGCAAATCACTGCTACCCCAGGATACTGAGTTTAGGTTGCAAATCTGTATCTATCTATATTTATCTTATCTTTGTAATTGTAGTGAAATATATTAACTTCACAGTTACCATGTTAACATTTTTTTTTAAAGAGATGCAGTCTTGCTACACTGCCTGGGCTGGAATGCAATGGTTACTCACAGGCAGAATCTTAGAGTGCTACGGTCTCAAACCTCTGGCTCAAGTGATCCTTCCGCCTCAGCCTCCTGAGTAGCTGGGACTATAGGCGCATGCCAACATCCCAGCTTCACTATTTGTATCTGTACAGTTCAGTGGCTTGAAGCATATTCACACTGTTGTACAACCATCACATCATCCATCATCTGCCTGAATAATGTTTTCATTTTTCCAGACTGAAACTCTGTATCCATCATGCAGCAACTCCGCATTCACCTTTCCCCTAACCCCATGCAAACACTGTTCTACTTTGTGTCTTTTTGGAGCAAAAGTATTTTAAACATGCGTACACATGGAGGAAAGAATGCTTAATGTATAGTTTCAGGAAGTCACTGACTTAGAAAAGGAGGATTCTTTTTTTTTTTTTTTTTTTTTGAGACGAAGTTTCGCTCTTGTTACCCAGGCTGGAGTGCAATGGCGCGATCTCGGCTCACCGCAACCTCCGCCTCCTGGGTTCAGGCAATTCTCCTGCCTCAGCCTCCTGAGTAGCTGGGATTACAGGCACGCGCCACCATGCCCAGCTAATTTTTTGTATTTTTAGTAGAGACGGGGTTTCACCATGTTGACCAGGATGGTCTCGATCTCTTGACCTCGTGATCCACCCGCCTCGGCCTCCCAAAGTGCTGGGATTACAGGCTTGAGCCACCGTGCCCGGCCGAAAAGGAGGATTCTAACAGTTTAGGGGACCTGATGCTTTGTGGGTAGATTTTGGGGGATTTGCTTCTAGAGTTAACCAAAGGTAATCACCCAAATTCCTAACCCCTGAGCTCAGGATTCCAGACCATCAGATGGTCCAGTATCCCCAAGCCTCAGCTCAGGGTTCCAGACAATCGGAGAGGCCAGTGTCGCTAAGCCTCAGCTCTTGGGATAGGAGGCCCCTGGAGGCATATGAGCCAGCAGGTTGGCAGGGGCTGCTCAAAGAGAGGGGTCACTGCTGCTGTGTACTCCAACCCCACCGTCCTTCCAGACTTGAGTAGGGGTGGTCAGGTCCCTGAGAGTGTCAGAGCCGGGGCTAGCCCAGTCAACTCAGCTCAGTTCACAGTGAGGGCTGAGAAGAATGCTAGCTCCTGGCTGCAGGTTCTCCCAGGGAGGAAGACAACAGTGATACCAACAGTGTGACTCACACAATCCCTTCACCTTTGTCTGGGTCCACATGGCTTCTGGAATGGGATCAGGCCTTACTCACTTCATTTTACGAATGGGCAAATGAAGGCACCATAGTTAGGTAGCTGCTCAGGTCATACAGGGACCACTCGTGGAACCTGGTGTCTGGTTCCCGAGGCCTGGGCATGGGAGTGGGGTGGGGGCATCTGGGTTGGCACTGACCGTCTATAATCAGTGAAGCCCTCTGGGTGGGTTTCTTCCCAGACTTGATGCGATTCTCGTTGATTGCATTTTCAATCTCCTGCAGTTTCTTCAGTGCATTCAGATAGGAAGTTTTTCTTTGTTTCTTCAGTTTTTTGCTGACGTTGGGATCACTGGCTAGGCGGCGGGCAGCCTCTGTGATCTGGGACTGAATGGCAAACTCTCGCTCCAGGCGTTCCAGCTCAGCTTCCTGTGGGAGGGAAAGCACCCGTTTGCATTATTGGGGATGCTAAGCCGGGAGACATTCGTCTAACCCCTCTTCTATCCCCAGCCCCAAGGCAAGCCCAGTTCCTTGGGAGACACTCTTAAGAATGGGCCCAATCCTAAAATCTTTACCCACTGAAGTCCCCAGGTGCACCCACTGCCACAACCCTTGCTCCTGTTACTTTTCGGAGACAAGTGATGGTCTGAACGCTGTCACCATCACTGAGAACAGAGTTCCCATGCTGCAGGTCTAGGGACCGCCTGGCTTTGTTTCAATATCTCCAGCAAAGTTCATCAAGACAAACCAAAGCTTCTGTGGAAATTCAGAGCCCACAGAGGCTTTGAAGTTGCCACTTCCTTTCCGTTTTGGATGTAGGATGCAGCATGATTCTTAAAAGTTTCTTTATGCCATTCTTCTCTGTGGGCTTGCTACCAAGGAGCTAACACACATGCACTTAACGCACGAGCCTCTGACTCAGACATTGTGGGCCCCTCACATGCATCTAACCCACGGGGCTCTGACCCACATAGTGTATCTTTCCCTGTATCTGCACATATTGTGGGGATGTGGGGAAAGATGCATATCCCCACTCAACCATGTGTCTTTTGGAAGCTTTTTTTTTTTTTTTAGACAGATCTCGCTCTGTTGCCCAGGCTGGAGTGCAGTGCTGCGATCTCAGCTCACTGTAACCTCCGCCTCCCAGGTTCAAGCAATTCTCCTGCCTCAGCCTCCCAAGTAGATAGGATTACCTCAGCCCCACCACACCTGGCTAACTTTTACATTTCTAGTAGAGACGGGGTTTCACCATGTTGGCCAGGCTGGTCTTGCACTCCCGACCTTAGGTGATCCACCCGCTTTGGGCTCCCAAAATGCTGGGATTACAGGTGTGAGCCACTGCACCCAGTCTCAGGAGCTCTTCTGCAAGCTCTGGCTGTCCGTCCCACATCTGCCTATTCATGGATGCCTGCTGGGCTGCGCCTGCGCCCTTCAAGGGGCAGGGATGGACAGTGGGCGGCAGTGCAGGCAGTCCACGCCCACCCCCCCGGCTCACTGGATGTTCTTCCTCTTTTTAGTGTACCTCCCTCCCACTTCCATCTCTTCCTTTGGCCAAGACGTGCAGATGGATGAGACACT
Organism: Saimiri boliviensis; assembly: GCF_048565385.1. NCBI lineage: Eukaryota > Metazoa > Chordata > Mammalia > Primates > Cebidae > Saimiri > Saimiri boliviensis. Next base: position 107,923,605 of record NC_133456.1, on the reverse strand, counting down.
CCTTAAATAGAGTTTGGGGACCGGAAAGAATGAAGCTGTGGCTGTCAGAAATGCCCGATGGACCTAACGGATGACACCTAGACAGCATGTTTGCTGCTGTCCTCTCTGTTGACCAAGCCTCTCCTCTGCAGATGCGTGTTCACCAGCTGCTGCGGGATGGGAGAGGCAGCTCATGCACGTGTGAGGATTTGGGGGTGAATGCAGAATCCCCCAAATTATCAGATTGTTCATTTTTCTATTTCCTCTCTTCCTAGTAAAACCCCTCTGGATCAGACCTAGCTCTTCTTGGTTGAGATTTTGAGCGGTGAGCTGTCTTACTGATAGGTCCTGCATAGGTGGTAAGAGCTGTCTTATTGACAGGTGGCCATACTTGGGAGCCTGCAGGAGACGTGGGCCATCTGGCTAACTCCACAGCTAGTAAACCCAGGACAAATGCATCAGCAGCCTCTCAAGGCCAGGGAGAGAGCACACAACTTGCCCCAGGAAATTCACAGACATGCTGAAATTGGATGGGAACTGATCTAGCCCAATAGGAGGAGATCAACTGTTGGCTGGAATCAACAGATCTTCCTGTTTAAGTGGCTCAGTAAAGCATCTTTGCCTCTGTGCAGAATACACCAAGCTGAAGGCCACCATCGGGGGAAGTTCTTAGCCTGATCTCACTGACTTCTGAGCACTTTAAGCCTAAAAGGAACGGGAACCAGGAGTGAGAGGAAACGGTGAAGGTTCAAGGGAACTATTTCGGAGATAATAAACTCCTGTCAAATCCTGCCAATGCTGGCTGCATTTGTTCTCTCAGAGGGAAAAGAATATGGACATGGACTCCCGCCTGCGGTCTTGAAATAGGCAAGTCACCAAGGGACAAAGACTGTTCTGTGAGCGTGGGCTCCCCGGGGCAGCTGCTCCTGAGCTGTCACAATAGCCCTGGCGCCAGACACTGATTCAGAGTTTTGTGGGGAGCCCAGGACAAATTCTCACTATTTAAACTAAGACAAGTCCAAGGCCGAATGCCCTATCCATGCAAATGGCTGCCTAGTGTATGGCCAGGAGCCACAGTCCAGCGTGCAGCTCAGTCCGCCGCCCAGGCTGGAGTGCAGTGGTGCGATCCACAGGTGAGCATGTCATGCTTCTCGCGGAACTCTGCAGAACGCCAGCTGCTCCCGGGCTGCTTCCTCGTACAAACTTAGGAAAGATCCTGTGTGGCGACAGTAAGGAAGCACATGCCTCGGGCGTTCTCAGGGAGCTAAAGTCACAAGGTACTGAGGTGTGTGAAAGGTGTGGTAGGACTCTGGGAAGACCAAGGAGGAACAGTGTTGGGGGGAACTCCCTAAAAGTGGGGTCCCTCTTTAAAGCTTAAGGGCCACGTATCTGCCCAGCAACAGGAGGAGCTAAAGTTCCTCTTGAGGGAGTCTCTGATGACCGGCAGGATTTGGAAATACCTGACCTCAATCCCATCCTCCATCCCCTGCAGTTCCTGCCTTGAGTGCGGCTCCCTTCCTTTGAGATTCCATCTCCCCTTCCCCTCAAGCAACTGTTTGCTGAGCATCTCCAGTGCCAAGTACCGGCTCATTTAATCCTAGGGACGCCAAAGAAGGGCCATGAGCTCCATTTTACAGATCAGGAACTGTCTAATTGAGCTTTAGCGGTTTTTTTGTTTTTTTGTTTGTTTGTTTGTTTGTTTTGAGACAGGATCTCAGTCTGTTGCCCAGGCTGGAGTACGACAAGATCTCAGCTCACTGCCACCTCCAACTCCCGGGTTCAAGCGATTCTCGCCTCAGCCTCCTGAGTATCTGTGATTACAGGAGCGCACCACTTGGTAGAGACGGGTTTCACTATGTTGGCCAGGCTGCTTGCGAACTCCTGACCTCAAGTGATCTACCCGCCTCGGCCTCCCAAAATGCTGGGATTTTGCAGCAAAAGGTGTGGGCCACTGCGCCCAGCCACATGAGCTTTAGTTTTGATTGAAACACATTGGTGTAGGTACCTGTGTCCCAGAGAACGTTCACTGTAGATCTTAGGAGATTCCTCTAACACTCAGATGAGCCGCACGCTCTTCTGTCTCTCTCTGAATTCACCCTTACCCGATTCCTACCTACCCCAGGGGTCAGTTTTTCCCAATCACTTTCTTAAAATACTAAAAATAGACAGTATTCCTTTTCCCCCAGGCCCTAAGTCCTGACCTTGTAAGGACTCTGTTCAAGAGCATGCTAATTAGTAACTTTGTTCAGAATAAATGTGGGAAAGCATTTCCTGGGCAGGCCCCGGGGCCTGAAGGTACGCATGCCTGGCCTCTACTTTCATTTGGCCTGAGGCTGGATTCTCATTAACCAGCCGGAGATTCAAGTCTTCACTGTTTTTTTTTCCCCTCACATCTGAACTCTCCAGCCCCAGCTTCACCAGTGTTCAGTCGGAAGGAAAAAAGCGGATTTTCCAAACACAGACAAGCGAGGCCAGGAGCACCCAAGCACCCTGCACACGTTCTCCTGGGGATCCGAGGAGCCAGATGAAAACGACCACCACGGGGCGGTGCGTCCGACCAGTCTCTCCCCAGCCAGTGTGCCCATGCACCTGATGCTATGGCCTCAGTTTCCTTCTCTTGGCGGCTTTTCCTCCACAGATCAGACATCAAGCCTGGCTCTGAGTAACTGCAGGCTGGGAGGCCGTTACAAAGCCAAATGCGGACAAATGCCTATGTGAGATGGCATTCGGAGTGAGCATAAATCAGAGTGGGGCATGTCTGTTTCTTAGAACACACACACACACACACACACACACACGCACATATGCACACACAAATGCATGCAATGCCGATGCCAGAAACATTCACACAAATGCTACTGGAATGTTTTCCCTAAGCTCAACATGGCTGCTTGTGCTAGGCGCACAGTGTCAGACAAGCAACTTCAACAGACACCCAAATGCCTGCAAATCAAGGCAAATGAATCCTCCCAAGGGGAGCCACATACCCACTAGCCAGCTCACTCAAGAAAAGTTCTCAGCAAAAATACTGGCATTGGGCAGAAAGGAAAAAATTGTTCAAACAAACAAACAAACAAAAACCTGGAAGGCCTAACAAATGGGAAAAAGTAGGATAACATGAGAGAATCCAACAACAGAAAGGAAGGACGCACCTCTCCTTTGGGCAGGATTTTCTGTTCATCCAGCTTGAACGCTGTTCCTATTCTTCTCCGGACAATGGGTGGTTCCTCCCCTGGATCTAGGGGATATTCAACTGGCAGCTTGCCGGTGAGCTCCTGCATATGTGAAATGGCATTCAGAGTGAGCATAAATCACAGTGGGGCGTGTCTGCTTCCTAGAACGAACACACACACACACACACACACACACACACACACACACACACACAAATGCATGCATGAGCTTTGATGCACAGATTCAATGCCTATGCTGAAACATTCACATCAAGCACTACGCCTCAATAAGAGTTCCAGAAATGAAATTCCATTTCTTTAACAATGTCTCTTACATAGAATAGATGCACTTTCAAAGTTTTTTCCAAAGTACATTTCTGTTAAGTCAACACAATTACCATTTTGGCTTTCATTGTAACACTTCAATTTCATTCATTTGTTAACTGAACAAATATTTCCTGCCTGCCCCCTCTGTACCAGGTAAGGTCACCCAGCCAATTAGGAACAAGCATCAACATGAGTTCTCGGGTCTTCCTAACTTCAAATTCCAAGCTCTTGAAACTGCATCAAATAGTCCCGCTCAAATATCTAAGTTTAAAGTTTCCTTCTAATGAATTTTCATAAGCGGAATGGTATCTATATGGCAAATCCCAGAAAAGCACATTTATACATAATTTAGAAACTGAGTAAGGGTAGTAATCTACTCTGGCCAGATGCTATAGGAAAAGGCTGTGCTTAAAAGACATTAAAGTTTTTAATTTAAAAGTTTTAGTAGAATGGCCAGGCACAGTGATTCATATCTGTAATCTCACTACTTTGGGAGGCTGAGGTGGGCGGATCTCTTGAGGTCAGGAATTCGAGGCTAGCCTGGCCAAATGATGAAAACCCCATCTCTACTAAAAACACAAAAATTAGCTGGGCATGGTGGTGGGTGCCTGTAATCCCAGCTACTTGGGAGGCTGAGGCAGGAGAATTGCTTAAACCCAGAAGACAGAGCTTGCAGTGAGCCGAGATCGTGCCACTGTACTCCAGCCTGGGCAACAGAGCAAGACTCTGTCTATTAAACAAAAAAGTTTAGCAGAAACTGAACATAAAACACATAATCCATGTTACTGACAAGGCTACTAAACAACATCTATTGTGTATGTATTTAGGGCCTTGGAAATCTAATTGCTGTAGGTACAAAGACAGTGAATTTAGTTGACAGACTTCCATGGTCACAGTGATCCCGGTGGAAGGCTGAGGTTCTGGGGGTGGCTGAGGATTAGAATGAGGCTATCTGCGAGTGAGTTGTATCAGGGCTGAACAATGATCAAATCAGAGTCAGCGGCTGCCCTGCACTGCAGAGGCCAGTCATCAACTGCAAGAAGTCACTTCCAGGGACCAGAAAAAGCTGGGGGACCCACTGCGTGTGTGCCTCCAATGGCAAAGTGGGCACTACCAGGTAAAGACCAGTTCTGACTTTCTAGCCCAAATCAACGAAGCTGCTACACAAAGACTCAGGAGCTGCTGTGACCAGGAAGTTGAGAAGGCTCTTTTCAGGAACATCTGTCAGTCACACAGAAAGCTTTCATGCAGGGCAGCCCAGGCCTGAGTGCCCAGCATGTAGGAGAATCCAAATCGTGAGACAGTGATTCTGGCCCTTCTTCTCTAACTACTGTGTGCCAAGTGCATGTGTGTGCGTGTGCGTGTGTGTGCATGTGTGTGCATGTGCATGCATGTGACATGAGCATCAGCACACTTAAACCCTCATTCGCCTGCTTCTTCCCTGCTGTGTTCAGATCGCTGGGCAAGGACCCCGTGGACTTTATATTCCTCAGTGTAAGCATTTCAGAGCACAATAGCCAACTATCTGGGTATCAAACTCCCTGTAATTTGCTTCCGTTTTTTTCTTTAAAAAAAAAAAAAGTGGTTCAAATGTCTGCAAAGTAGTTAAGTGTTACTCTGCAACTTTTTTTTTTTTCTTTTTTTTTGAGACGGAGTTTAGCTCTTGTTACCCAGGCTGGAGTGCAATGGTGAGATCTCCGCTCACCGCAACCTCCGCCTCCTGGGTTCAGGCAATTCTCCTGCCTCAGCCTCCTGAGTAGCTGGGATTACAGGCAAGCACCACTATGCCCAGTTGATTTTTTTGTATTTTTAGTAGAGACGGGGTTTCACCATGGTGACCAGGATGGTCTCGATCTCTTGACCTTGTGATCTACCCGCCTCGGCCTCCCAAAGTGCTGGGATTACAGGCTTGAGCCACCACACCCGGCCAACTTTTTTTTTTTTTTTTTTTTTTTTTTTTTTTTTTTTAAATCTGCTTCCCTAAAAGTCTGTCGACAAATAACACAACTATTGAGGGTTTTATATTGTCAGGATTTTATTTTTTCTTTAACCTAGAAACTTCCAAAAAGGAGGGAAAAGTTGTTAAAACTGCCATAGATTTCTAACTCTAAACTGTTTGTGGTTTTAAAATCTAGTTTCAAGGAGGGCTACTGATTTTTTTCACCATGCACTTGAAGGCATTTGAGTCGAAGTCTTGATTCTCCAGATATTTAATCTGATTTCATGTGTAACCAGAGCTGCATGGTGAAGACGTAATTTAACGCTCTGCAGTGGGACCTCGGCTTGGTGCCTCCCTGTATCCTGCCAAATGTTCTCCCTCTCCCTCATTCTAGTTGCCCCCCTCCCCAGGGGTCAAACAGCACTTCTTGATACTCTGAGCTGAGGGTAGAGATACCAAACAGCACAGATTGAGCAAGAAGACTTGCCCCCAGCCCTTGAGGACATGGGAGTGAAGAGAGAAACCACAGGGAATGAACGGAGGAGAAATCTGCCTGCAACTGACTCGTTGCTGGGTTATTGCCTCCATTCAAGTGACGCTGTCTGGTGTTAGTTAACATTGTAAGAAGCGGCAGCTTTGTTTTCCTTCTTTTGCTTTTGTCTTTAAGAGAGATGCTGAGATTTTTCTGATAACGCATATTCATCTTGCCCTGGCATGCGCCTTGCGTTTTTCAAATGTCGATTGCCTACTCGGTTTAGGGACTTTTTATTAAAAACAAAACGAGGCTGCCCAAATTATTAAAGACAGACACCAAAACCCGTATTTTTTCCCCGTCCTTCAAGCCTATTCTTTATAAAATGTTGCTAATATTAACAGTATCACATAGCGCATTCCCCAGCTAGGCCAATTGCTTTCCTAAGACGTGCAATGGATTTGTGCTAACCTGGGTCTGCTCTGAGCAGGCCCCAGATTAAATCAAGCCAGACTGTAATTAAGCCAAGTTGAAATGTAATGTGATCTCATTCCCGGGCCCCTTGTTTCATTCTTCCTGCTGGAAGGCTTCGGTATTTGGGGGAGGGGCATACGTCTCTTTGACTTAGTTTGGGAACCTCTTTGACTTCCCATTCTGAACTGTTTACCAGCAGAGCTCTTTGTAACGTTAGGTGGTGCACAGTCGCTCTCTCCCTAGAGACCTCCCTCCCACCCCACTGTGCCCAGGTACACAATGCACACGTGTGTGCACACACACATGCACAAAGTCACGTGTACTGCATTAAAACATGAAGTCTTCAAACACATCTAACGGAGTCATGCAATAAACAGAAGGTAGAAATGGATACTTAAACAAATGTAGACAGCAGCTTGCGGCAAATTCTGTGAGACTAGCACATACACAGGCTTGAGAAAGCATTACTTTGCATTTTTTCTTTTTTCTTTTTTTTTTTTTTTTTGGTGAGACAGGGTCTTGCCCTGTCACCCAAGCTGGAGTGCAATGGCGTGATCATGGTTCACTCAGCCTCAACCTTCCAGGTTCAAGGAATCCTCCCACCTCAGTCTCCCGACTAGCTGAGAGTACAGACACACACCACTACTTCGAGGTATCTTTTTAAAAAGTTTTTTTTTTTTTGTAGAGACAGGGTCTCACTATGTTGCCCAGAAGCGTCTCTAACTCCTGGCCTCCAGTGATCCTCCTGCCTCAGCCTCCCAAAGTGCCAGTATTACAGGTGTGTAATACCTGGGCTATGTAACATTTTAAAATGTAATTAGGCTAAGATTTCATCTTTTTTAATGAAAAAGTTAAAGAAACACCAGATCACAGGGTCTAAAGGTGATTATATGTGAAGTGAGATCCTGGTTTCCTTGTTGGCCACCAGTGCATCTCACTAAGATGTCCAAAGACTAATCTGAAATACCCTAAAGATGAACAAAAGCCATCACAACAATAAACTCAGGCACAAAGCCTTGAGAAGACGGTGGCCAGCCATTATCATCAATAAGGCATCACGTGAGGAGATGCTTTATGAACTACCAAGCAAGGATGAAGGATCATCATTAGGACTTGTTGCACGGACTCCCGTGGGGTCCTATCTGCGATTTTGCCAGCACCAACTTTAACTGGTCCTCATAGTGCTTATCAACTAATTCTCTGATGGGTTTAGGGACCTTTTCTTTTACTGAAAACAAAACAACGCTTTCCAAATTATTAAAGGCAGATACCAAAACCCATATGTTTTCCAACCCTTTAAGCATATTCATTATGAAAATTCACTAATACTAACAGTATCAGATGGCTCATTCCCCAGCCAGGCCAATTGCTTTCCTAAGATTTGCAATGGATTTGTGCTAACGTGGTTCTGTTCTAATTCTTTCTCTGACAAAGCACGTTAGAGAGGTCTGGACGTTTCCAACATTTGTATTGCAGGAGAGTGCTCACCAGCCAGCCAGGCTCTCTTTTTATCACCACCCTTGCCTTCTGTCAAAATAATCAAATGACATCAAAAAGATCAATGACATCACAGGCAACACCAATTTCAACAGGACGAGCTAGGAAAGGCTTACCGCTTCTCGGAGACACAGCTTCTTCAGTTCCTCCAGCCTCTGACGCAGGGTTTCCTCCAGAGCTTCCTGCCTGGACTTCAAGGCAGCCAGCATGTCCTTCTTGGCCGACTGCGAGCTATCCGATTCCTGAGAACCTGTCAATAAACAGTGGGGTTACTTGGCCAGCTGACAGGGGCCACACATCTGGACCACTAATGAATTTAACTGGAGCCCACGCTGTGGAGATGGGATTTACCCCAGGAATCAAGGGAGTGTGAAATAAAACAGGTGCTCAGTGCTCTAACTGTGAGAAGCACATTCCAGCACTGCGTGGAATTCACAGCTAGTCAGAAGAACTGGCAGGAAGACAGACAGTTTGGTGTGTTCCTGAAACAGAAGTTTATTTTTCTTATCTTAAGATATGTCACATACCTGTTTTAATTTTACTAGCACATTCTAATAGACTTTATATAAGAAAGGGGGAAAGAAAAGTGCACACCAGCAATTTTAATACGGATTTAGTTATTTACTTATTTATTTTGAGACAGTCTCACTCTGTTGCCCAGCCTCGAGTACAGGGGCACTCTCGCTCACTGCAGCCTCTGCCTCCCAGATTCAAACAATTCTCGTGCCTCAGCCTCCCAAGTAGCTGGAGTTACAGGCACCCGCCACTACACCTGGCTAATTTTTGTATTTTTAGTAGAGATGGGGTTTTGCCACATTGGCCAGGCTGGTCTTGAACTCCTGACTTCAAGTGATCTGCCTGCCTCAGCTTTCCAAAGTGCTGGGATTCCAGGCGTGAGCCACTGTGCCCAGTCCTAATACATATTTAAAACGTGATTTTGTTCACTTAAAAATGCTTATTATTTTTGCTTAGTGCAAACATAATGCATGTTGCTTATAAAAACTTAGAAAATGCAGACAGGTATTAAAATAGTCCATTAACTAATCACCCAGAAATAACCACTGTTATGCATTTTCTTTTGGCATTTTTCCCTAAGCACATACATTTAAAAAATAAAATTAGAATGTTATTGTATTTTTTAACTTCATGTTTTATATCATGAACAAATTCCCTCCTAATAAGTTATGCATATTTTAACATGCTTTTCCTGGGTGAAACGTGATGATTTCAATAGCAGAGTGCCAGATAGGAAACCTTTGTGGAAGGCAATCTTCAAACCAAACAGAAGGAAAATAAGCTGAAATGCTGACCAGAGAAATTTAGGTTAGACTGAAGGAGTAATTTCTGGGCTGCCAGTGTTTGGATTCTGAAATAAGTTTCCCGCAGTGAAGCTATTATGCTTTTTCTACCTTGATGGGTTAGAAAAGGAACACTGACTCTCTACAAATGGAAAAGCTGATTATAACTTTACTTTGCATGCCCATGGTGAGCAGAAGTGTCAGAAATGGACAGGTGTTAGTGGGTGTGCATTTCAGTGGCTCCCACCATGCCACTGACAACTGCATCAAATAACTTTAAATACCTAGGGAGATTAATCTAATTAAAGATGAGCAAGATCTCTACCGTGAAAAGTATCACAGTCTGCTGAGAAAAATTAAAGACCTAAATAAAGAGAGAGAGATACTGTGGTCAAGGATTAGAAGCCTGATGTTGTAGAGATGTTCATTCTTCATGAATTAAACAACAGAATCAACATAACCCCACTAAAACCTTGGCAGGATTTCTTTGGTAGGAGGGAGAAAAAAGTGTATTTCCACAGGAAACCACGGAAGTTTTGGCCGATTTTAGTAAAGAGTTGACAGATGTGAGAATAATCTAATCAGAATTCCCAGAATCAACAGTTCTGTTTCTTCCAATGGTAGAAAGGGCATTGCAAATCATAAGGCTAGAAAGAACTGTGCCATGGTATCAAACAGCTCTGCTTCACTTACATTGTCCCCATAAGTATACTATTCTCTTTTATTTAAAGTGTCTGAGCAGAAAACCTGTATTTCATCAATTACCACACATACAGGCACTTACAACCCTCATCATCAAGAACTCTCAATGTCTAAGGACATTTTAACTCTGACATGGATTTTGTTCTCTCCCTCCTCTACTCAATTTGAGCTTGAAACAGAGAATACATCTATCACCGCAGAAACATACTTTTTTTTTTTTTTTTTTTTTTTTTTTTTTTTGAGACAGAGTGTCGCTCTTGTTACCCAGGCTGGAGTGCAATGGCGCGATCTCGGCTCACCACAACCTCCGCCTCCTGGGTTCAGGCAGTTCTCCTGCCTCAGCCTCCTGAGTAGCTGGGATTACAGGCATGCGCCACCATGCCCAGCTAATTTTTTGTATTTTTAGTAGAGACGGGGTTTCACCATGTTGACCAGGATGGTCTCGATCTCTCGACCTTGTGATCCACCCGCCTCGGCCTCCCAAAGTGCTGGGATTACAGGCTTGAGCCACCGCGCCCGGCCAACATACTATTTTTATACTTCCAAAGCAGCTAACAAATATTAGCTTGAATGAACAACCTAATCGATGTTTTCAGTCATATACCTGGATGCTATAATTTTTGTCTCCTCTTGCTAACAAAAATCGAACACCTGTAAGTTGTTCCACTGTAGAACCTATGTTCCAATCTTTGACTTAACGTTTGTAGCTTTTCTTTTTTTGGAGATGGTGTCTTACTTTGTCGCCAGCCTGCAGTGCAATGACGTGGTCTTGGCTCACTGCAATCTCCGCCTCCCCAGTTCAAGTGAGTCTCCTACCTCGGCCTCCCGAGTAGCTGGGATTACAGGCACCCACCACCACCCCTGGCTATTTTTTGTATTTTTAGTAGAGTCGGGGTTTAACCATGTTGGTCAGGCTGGTCTTGAACTCCTGACCTCATGATCCACCTGCCTTGGCTGTTTGTAGCTCTTTCCTGGATTCTGACATACTTCAGTTGCAGGTCTCAAATGCAACTGGACACATGAAAGCTTCATCCTTACCAAAAATCCAGGACCTCATGGTTCTCATCTACTAAATCCAGATAGCGTCAGATTCACACAGCACATCATGGGACATTATTGCAGGTCCCCCTTTTAGAAATGGTTCAGGTTGTCCCTCTCTGTAAGCTAACCACCCTGTGTTTACCGGTCCTCAATTATCTCCATTTCATGTCCCTCCTAGGTTACACGGCTAAATCATTTGGACTCTTCATCTGGTTCTCTTAGTAACAGTCACTAATCACATTTGGATACTCAGGAACATTTACTGAGGTACTCTTTGCTTCATCATTGAAAGAATCAGTAAGAATGTAAAACAATACTGGAAGTCAGACTCTAGATTTAAAAAACAGGCCTACAGCCGGGCGCGGTGGCTCAAGCCTGTAATCCCAGCACTTTGGGAGGCCGAGGCGGGTGGATCACGAGGTCGAGAGATCGAGACCATCCTGGTCAACATGGTGAAACCCCGTCTCTACTAAAAATACAAAAAATTAGCTGGGCATGGTGGCGCGTGCCTGTAATCCCAGCTACTCAGGAGGCTGAGGCAGGAGAATTGCCTGAACCCAGGAGGCGGAGGTTGCGGTGAGCCAAGATCGCGCCATTGCACTCCAGCCTGGGTAACAGGAGTGAAACTCCGTCTCAAAAAAAAAAAAAAAAAAAAAAAAAAAAAAAAAAAAAAAAACAGGCCTACAGAAACTTGAGTCCAAGAAGATTAAAGGATTTCTAGCTCCAGTGAAAACTTCATTGTTTTCTCTTTCACCCCTGCCTAACCTTTCAATAGGAAATGATTTATTAAGTCCAATCTTAGAATTAACTGTTCAGGAATGACACAAATCACAACAATATGAAACTCAAGGGAGGTAAAGCACACAATTTTTGGATGATCATGTTGCTAGTAATGGGATTAGTTAAGATTTGGCCCTGAGTTCCACGGCTCATTAATGCTACCCAAATTATTATCATTTACAATAATTAGCCTAGATTCCAAGCCCACAGAAAATAGGCAAGAAAGTCTTGGCAGACTCCACAGCTCAAGAGCCCCTCTCTGTACCTGGCAGCATTAATGCTGGTTGGCTCTGTTTCATGCCATTAGCCTTGGGGTTACTTCAGGGCGAAGATGGTGCCTGGGTACCAGGTGAAATCCCTGCAAAGTCACTGAGCCAGCCTGCCCTGGATATACAGATTTCCACTGTAGTAGTGGTAACTGGATGGTGGATAAAGGGTAAAACAGGTCTGGGTTTGATAGTCAAAACCACTCACTGGATGTATGTGGCCTTGGGTAAGTTACCTGCCTTCCTTAATTCATAGAGGCTGAATGAGATAACATATCTCCAGCACTTAGCACTGTGCCTGGAATAGGTTAACCCTCAAACTAGGGCAAGTTGAACATGAGTGTGTGTGCATGCATGCACACACATGCACACACACCCTAGTAGAATTAGAAAGAGAGAAATCATTGCAACTGCCTCCTCGCTGTTGTTTAATGAAGAATCAGTCACAGAAAAGAGCTTCCTTATTCAATTCTGTGAAACACTTGAGGTCCAAAGTTTACCTTTAGAAAGCAGCAATACAGAACTAGGCAAGATTTTCTTTTCTTTAAAAAAAATTTTTTTTAACGGACCCGTAACAATTGTATATATTTACGGGGTACATAGTGATGTTTTGGTACACACAATGTATAGTAATCAGATCAAAGTAATTAGCATACCCATCATCCAAACATTGATCATTTCTTTGGGTTGGAAATACTCAATATCCTCCCTCTAGCTATTTGAAGCTATATAATACCCTACTATTATATATTATCATTGTGCAATGCTATAGGACACCCAAACACATTCTTCTTACCTCACTGTAATTTGTGCCCTTCAACAAATCTCTCCCTATCCCCTACTTTCTCTACCCTTCCCAGTTTCTAGAACTTTCTGTTCTACTTTATACTTCCATGAGCTCTACTTTTTAAAAATACACAGTGTTCGGCCGGGCGCGGTGGCTCAAGCCTGTAATCCCAGCACTTTGGGAGGCCGAGGCGGGTGGATCATGAGGTCGAGAGATCGAGACCATCCTGGTCAACCTGGTGAAACCCCGTCTCTACTAAAAATACAAAAAATTAGCTGGGCATGGTGGTGTGTGCCTGTAATCCCAGCTACTCAGGAGGCTGAGGCAGGAGAATTGCCTGAACCCAGGAGGCGGAGGTTGCGGTGAGCCGAGATCGCGCCATTGCACTCCAGCCTGGGCAACAAGAGCGAAACTCCGTCTCAAAAAAAAAAAAAAAAAAAAAAACACAGTGTTCACAGATGATGCTTCCTGAGTTCCAGGGTTTGCAGCTGCATCTTTGGGGCAGCTACGGATGGAGGTGGAGGTGGGGTCAAGGAGGTTCTGTGGCTATTCTTATACTATTCCATTCCACATTCCTCAAAACAGCAGCTCCCCGAGAACCTGCTGCATGTATTCAGGGTATCCTATTGTAATGAAAAGAGGTTCCCACTGCCTTTTTTGTCGTTAAAGGCAATCCACTGTTCTGGGGCAAGGGCTCAGAGCTCTCACGGCTGCTCTGTCTCAGAGCTTGTGTGATCTGAGCCTCTGGGCTGCTCCCAAGTGCCCATGTGCACACTAGGAGCATTCCACAGAAGCAGCTCAAAGGGCATCAGGAGGAGGAGTCCAAACTGCCCTCTAATGTTGACCTGCCTTCTCACCTCCCCGACAAAGGCCCACCAGGTATCCCCTGACCCAGCAGGTTGCTTTTAAAAGGGGAGAAGGAAAGAAGCTACAAGGGGAAATCAAGGGGGAGAGGTTCCCTCCTGCCAGATGCCTTCATGCCCGCAAGTGACAGAACGACTTCACGAAGAAACTGAGGCAGGGTAGAACCTCAGGGCTCAGGGAAATGGTACTCTTGAAAACTAAAAGCTGGCTCTGGTGGCTCATACCTGTAATCCCAGCACTTTGGGAGGCCAAGGAGGGAGCGCATCCCTTGAAGACAGAAGTGTGAGACCAGCTTGGGCAACATAGTGAGACTCCACCTCTACGAAAAAAAACCAAAACAGAACCAAAAAATCTAATTTCAAATCAGCACTTAGACTTATGCTGATTTATCCATTTCCAGTAATTTGAACACATATCTGGTTTTGCACGTGCAAATCTCTTTGAGGGTGGATTTAGCCCCTTAAAAATAAAAATAAAAAAAAGGATATAGGCTGGGCGCAGTGGCTCATACCTGTAATCCCAGCACGGTGGGAGGCCGAGGTGGGAGGACTGCTTGAGGGCAGGAGTTCGAGACCAGCCTGGCCAACATAGTGAGACCACCTCTCTATTAAAAAAAAAAAAATTAAAGGATATAAATCTGCTATCATGGAGAGGGCAGTAACTGATAGGAAAGACACGTGGATTTTCATCATATATCTGCCATTAAATGGTGTAAGGCCTTGAGTTACTAACCTCATGGCCCTGTCTATAAAGTGACCAATTGACCAATCTCTAAGATTCCTCAAATTGAAGACGCTATTACTCAATAAACAGATCACTCAGATAGTCCCTCTTGCCGCTAGCAGTCATTTTTGCAATTTTGACAACAGGAATCTTATACAAGGCTCAATCCTCCACCGGGTTTTTCTCTATCATCCCAACCTCTAGCCTTCTGCCAGCTCTGCTCTCATTTCAGTTACTGCTACAGCCTCTCCTGGGTTGGGAGTGTGTGTCTCATTATCAACCAGTGCCTAAAGGACTTGCCTCTTCATCTTATCAACATGCCGAAGCAAATATTTGTAAACTCAAATGCTGAACAGAAAAAGAGTTTAATCTGAGCTGTCTTTGGGATTAATGAAGTGAAAGATGGATGGAACCTCTTGACTGTAGGTAGAAAAGTGAGATTTCAGATTTTATTGATTGGAAAAACAGTGCTACCTGGAAAGGGTTATCCAGGTTTAATGAGTTAGTATAGGACTCCAAGGAAAAACAGAGGTGATCTCAATACTTTTTTTGTTTTAAAGATACACATAATACACAAATACATAGATATATTTTTGGTAAAGTTTCAGGCAACACTCAGATTCATAAGAGTATGCTGAATATTCTTTGGAAAACACAAACTGGTATTGTAGGCTCCTATAAAGCAGAAGCCCACAGCCAGTGGTTTCGAGTTAACAGGGCTGGGTGTGTGTTCCAGCACTGCTGTTTACCAGCCACGGGGACTTGGCAAGGCCATGTAACCTCACAAAGTCTCAGTTTCCTCCACTATAAAATGGGAATGAAAACAGGACTTCTGGCCAGGCGCGGTGGCTCATGCCTGTAATCCTAGCACTTTGGGAGGCCGAGGTGGGTGGATCACCTGATGTCAGGAGTTCAAGACCAGCCTGGCCATCATGGTGAAACCCCATCTTTTTTTTTTTTTTTTTTTTGAGACGGAGTTTCGCTCTTGTTACCCAGGCTGGAGTGCAATGGCGCGATCTCGGCTCACCGCAACCTCCGCCTCCTGGGTTCAGGCAATTCTCCTGCCTCAGCCTCCTGAAACCCCATCTTTTAAAAAAAATTAAAAAAAAAAAAAACAAAAAAAAACAGGACTTCTTCAAAAGTTGGGAGAATTAAGAGAGAGAATGCTTGGAAGAGAGGTCAGAATATATTAAGTGTTACATAAATACTAGCTATTATTTCTATTTATTTATTTATTTATTTTTTCCCCAAGATGGAGTTTCGCTCTTGTTACCCAGGCTGGAGTGCAATGGCGCGATCTCGGCTCACGGCAACCTCCACCTCCCGGGTTCAGGCAATTCTCCTGCCTCAGCCTCCTGAGTAGCTGGGATTACAGGCACGCGCCACCATGCCCAGCTAATTTTTTGTAGAGACGGGGTTTCGCCTTGTTGACCAGGATGGTCTCAATCTCTTGACCTCGCGATCCACCCCCCTCGGCCTCCCAAAGTGCTGGGATTACAGGCGTGAGCCACCGCGCCCGGCCTTATTTCTATTTAAAATAGAGGCTGGGGTGGTGACTCACACCTATAATCCTAGCACTTTGGGAGGCTGAAATGAGAGGATTGCTTGAGGCCAGGCGTTTGAGACCAGCTTGGGCAACAGAGCCAGACCTCATCTCTACAAAAGTTTTAAAAAATTAGTAAGGCATGGTAGTGTATGCCTGTGGTCCCTGCTACTCCGGAGGCTGAGGTAGGAGAATTGCTCTAGCTGGGGATGTTGAGGCTACCGTGAGCTGTGACTGCACCACTGCACTCCAGGCTGGGCGACAAAGCAAGACCCTGTCTGAACCACCCCCCACCAACACACACTGTTCCTAGCCTTTACTAGGAGTCAGCACCCCAATTCAGAGAGCTCCAAAATGGAGAAGCGGAATGCTTGTAAACCTACCACCCACAGTGGCCGCATCAAGTCAGGGAGCTCAGGAGGAGAAGGGAAAGGAAATGGATTTTTACGGAACTCCTAAACAGTAGCTTCCTACCTGCTGCACTTCACTGAGTCCTCACAGCAACATCACCCCCATTTTCATAGCAGAGGTCACAGGGGCATAGGGAGGCTGAACTGGGAGTCTAACTCTGCGGTTCTGTCTTTGGCATTAAACTCCACACGGGTAGGTTCTGTCTTGGTCCCAGCTGGGATGCCCTAGCAAACCTGTACAGAAGGCAGTCACATCACCTCCCCAGCTGGGGCTCTTTGCATGACAGTGCAAGCGTCAAAACCTATGAGCAGGAAGCAGGAGATGGAGGCAGGGCTCTTCGGATCTGCCAGTAAACAACAGATACCTCTGGAGCCCCTTCCATGTGTGAGGTGGTGTTGGGGAGACAGGAAGAACAGACACGCATCCAGCGCTTAGAGCTGCCCTCCAGGAGGCAGAAGACAGCCGGCCACAAGAATAGGCTGGGCGCAGTGGCTCGCACCTGTAATGCCAGCACTTTGGGAGGCCCTGGCGAAAGGACTGCTTAATGCTAGGAGTTTGAGACTAGCCTGGGTAACACAGTGAGACCTCATCTCTAAAAATAAAAAAGTAAAAAAATTAGCTGGGCATGGTGGCGCATGCCTGTAGTCCCAGCTACCCAAAAGGCTGAGTCAGGAAGATCGCTTGAACCCGGGAGTTTGAAAATACAGTGAACTATGATCACGCCACTGCGCTCCAGCCTGGGTGACACAGTGAGACCCTGTCTCTAAAGAAAGAGACAAAAAAGAACGAGATGGGTAGGAGGTGCTGTAGAAGGAAGAAGTCGCACCTGGGAGCTAACTGGGTAATTATCCTGGACTGCAGCTGGTCACATCTAGTTGGGATTTTTTTTTTTTTTTTCTTTTTTGAGATGGAGTCTTGCTCTGTTAGCCCAGGCTCGAGTGCAATGGCATGATCTCAGCTTACTGCAACCTCCGCCTCCAGGGTTCAAGTGCTTCTTTTGCCTCAGCCTCCTGAGTCGCTGGGATTACAGCATGCTACCATGCCCAACTAATTTTTCTATTTATAGTAGAGATGGGGTTTTACCATGTTGGCCAGGCTGGTCTCCAACTCCTGACCTCAAGTGATCTCCTGCCTCGGCCTCTCAAAGTGCTGGGATAAAAGGCGTGAGCCACCACGCCCGGCTGGGTGATTTTTTTTTTATTGCCTCTCTGGGGCGGTTATGCCTGCCTCTGAATTACTGTTAGGAAAACAGCGTCAGGTCAGTTCTCCAGCAAAAAATCTTTCCTCCCAGTTATTGGAAGGAAAATATCTACTCGATGATACTAGACTGAAGATAGAATCTGTTGTTTCTGGCGACCTTATGACCATGTTTCAATCCTAATCCAAAAGATTTTTATTGAACGAGGTCACTAATAATCTGGCCACCAAGGAGGACAAAAAGAGATGACCCTAAAGGGACAGTTCCCAACCAAGCAGAGAGAGATCGAGTGACTCATGCCAAGTCAGAAAGTCATTTTTGGGGTTATTTGGAAATGTGTGCAGTGAACTTCCCGATGCTATGGACATTGTTTGAGACCCTGGAGACTGTGTCTGTGTCACTGTGGGTTTCCCAGTTTCCAGCTGGGGAAGTCCAGACTCCAGCTGGGGGACAGCTGGGTGTGGAGGGGCGGATGTGGAGGAAACGCCAGCAGCACAAACAGCAGCTCTCCTCCCAGCCGGCGGACGCATGGAAGGACCACCTCACCCAGCCGCAAGCCAGAAATGCCCCAATTGTTCCAAAGACCCCCGGCGACTCAGCACCGGACTTGAGTGCACATTCTGCCCGGAGGACGTTGTCAGGAGCCACGCACGGCTCATCTGTTTTAGACACAGAGGGAGTATTGATGACCAGACACTGACTTCAGAAGACAGAGAAGGGGTGCTTTCCTCTCTGGAAGGAGGAGAAGAAAGGATCTGTTGTTCAAGAACGAAGGAAGGGAGATGACAATCTGTCTCTTTAGACCTTTAGTGGGGGAAAAAAATGAAGAAGGCATATCCCCAGCAGATCAAGAAAAGCTGTAAGGAAAAGTTCTGGCAGATACCCCAGGAATAAATACAAGGAAAAGGTTAGAACTCTTCTCTATGATAAAAAGATATTTATTTCCTTGACAAATCCTCAATGATGAATTCCTGACATAAAAGATATCTCAGGAGACCTCCGGGAATAATACCACATTGCAGATTGCGGGATAAATGTGTCATCTCTGGGGACCATGGCACAGAATTAAATGTGCTTTTCAACATGAAAAATGCATGCTTGGAGAACTTTTCATCAGGCTTAGAAATAAAATAGCTCATTTCAGAGAACACTGAAACTGAAGCTCTTTGAAAAGCAAGCACCTTTTGAGGGTGGCTGGGAGTCTCTAGAATAGCTTTGCTTTCTGGCTAAAGTCCATGGCCCACTGGTGCTTGGTGAACAGTGCAAATGTAATTTACCAGAGAGAGAGGGAAAGAGAAGAGAGAGAGAAAAACAGAGAGAGAGAGAATATAAACTGAACAGTCAATTAAAAAAATTATCAGCATCCAGTAAAATATTCAGTTGAAACTATGCTTTGTAAATGCTACAGTTCCCATTTCTCAGGCTGTGAAATGAGTAAGCTGACCTCTCTCCTGGCTCCAAGCTTGTGAGGCTATTGCAATACCAACGTTTGCAGATTAACTGTGTGTTTCAGTGATCCGCGTTCTGTGCTCTCAGCAAAGAAGCATTGGAACAGAGGGCTGGCCCTAAATGGGAACAGAGAAATGCTCATGGGACATGAGAGTGATATCTCATTTTCAGTATTTAAAATTTCATCACAGTCCCAGCCACTCAGGAGGCTGAGGCAGGAGGATCACTTAAGCCCAGGAGTTTGAGGCTGCTGTGAACTAGAATTGCGCCACTTCACTCAGGGGGACAGAGCGAGACCCTGTCTCAAAAAAAATTTCATCCTTGGAAAGTCATTCATTTAGGTTACATGTTGTCTTTCCATGCCGATTCTCTTTAGTGGGCAAATATTCCTTTATTAGTAACACCTGAGGGCATAAATACACCAGCATCAATGACTTTGTTTTTATGTCCCTCAAAATCAGAGCAGAAAGGGATAACTATTCTGTCTCCTTCTCAATTTTGACTCAGGTCAGTCCTGCTCAAACAAATCCAGAACCACTCATCCCCCAGAAAGAGATTTCACAGCTCTCCCTGGGCACACGGTCCAGCATAAACAAACCCTGGCACAATCTGACTTTGGCTGTGTTCTGCGGCAGAGAAGAGGCTATGACCAAAATTAAGACCTCTGGAATCCTGTCCATTGTTAGACCTAAAAGGAGAGGCCACAGGCCATTGGTAATAGAGAACTTTAAAAGGCCAGACAGAGACAGAGAAAGGGAGAAGGAGGAAGGGAAAAAGAGAAGGGATGGAGACAAAACCAAAAAATGTATGATTTACGGCAGTGCGAGACACTGAATTTTGAGCTGAATACAGCTGCGATCATAACGTTGGCAGAGCCTATCAGCTCTCCTCTCTGTTTGGGGAGATGTCAGATAGCTGGCACCCTCATTGTTACACTAGTTATTAATAAACTCCTTCACAATGGGAGGAAGTGCTAGCGTTTGGAGAATGGGAGTGTGTCAACAGTTGAGGACTGGATGAGGACAGATCCCAGGGAATGCCGGTCCCACGTTGAGCACGACCTGTTTTCTTCCAGAACGAAAAGGGTCAGAGCCAGGGTACAATGACAGACGGCAGGTTTTGTTTTGTTTTTTATTTTTGAAACCCAAGATCCATCACCAGATTCTTCAGAATCTTGGTGATCACACAACAGACGACTCAATGGCTACCTCGTTAATCACACAGCCCAATTCCCATTTGAAAACACAACATATCCCTTAGTTTTGTAGAGAAGGGGTAGTTAATGGCCCTCAATTTCCAGTCAGGAAGCCAAGAGTGGCCTCATCGTTCCGTGTAAGAAAGGTTGTTGTGGTCCCATTTTTTGGTTTGGGTGGTGAAGGTAGCAAGCCACACGTCCGTGCAGAGCACTGAGTATTTCCCCAAGTCAGTTTGTGCTATTTTCTTTAAAAAGGCTGAGAATGAAAACTAATTCTCCCAGCTCCCACTGAAATCTGAGCTGTTCTCTGACGGCTGGGATGGGCGTGGTGGCTCACGCCTGGAATTCCAGCACTTTGGGAGGCTGAGGCAGGCAGCTCACTTGAGCTGAAGAGTCTGAGATCACCCTGGCCAACATGGTGAAACCCCACCTCTACTAAAACTATAAAAATTAGCCAAATGTGGTGGCGTGCACCTGTAGTCCCAGCTACTTGGGAGGCAGAGGCAGGAGAACTGCTTGAATCCGGGAGGCAGAGGTTGCAGTGAGCCAAGATTGTGCCACTGCACTCCAGCCTGGGGGACTGAGAGAGACTCTGTCTCAAAAAACGAATGAATGAATGAGTGAATGAACTGGTCTCTAATAGGAAATCCCCAAAACAATGCTTAGAACAACTCAGGCTCTTTCCCACTTTCAGACAAGCTACGAAGGGGGCCACACGTCTTCACCTACAATGATACACACAGTTACCGCTGCCTTTGTTTTGATTCCCTTTTTTCTCCCTTCCAAATTTTTCTGGAATTTCAAGCAATATGAGATGGGAAGGGAGGAATAAACCCATTGAAGTTCCCACAAAATGGATTTTGGATTCTTCTTCTTTTTTTTTTTTTGAGACGAGTTTCGCTGGTTACCCAGGCTGGAGTGCAATGGCGCGATCTCGGCTCACTGCAACTTCCGCCTCCTGGGTTCAGGCAATTCTCCTGCCTCAGCCTCCCGAGTAACTGGGACTACAGGCATGTGCCACCATGCCCAGCTAATTTTTGTACTTTTAGTAGAGACAGGGTTTCACCATGTTGACCAGGATGGTCTCGATCTCTTGACCTCGTGATCCATCCGCCTCGGCCTCCCAAAGTGCTGAGATTACAGGTGTGAGCCACCGTGCCCGGCCAGATTCTTCTTTTTTTAAAAAAAATCTCTGAATATGTCTTAATCAGATGGTTTGAATTCATAGTTGTCCTCTTAAACTGTCCCTGAGCCTTCTGAAAATGTGTTATCTGAAGACGTAGGCGCAAAAGCAACAGAGATGCAGCTACAAATGTGGACGCAATCACCGTCTCATGGGGAAGTGAATCCAACGCGCCTGCCCGCCCCGCTCCAGCGGTCAATAGACAGAGGCACTGAGTCCCTGTGCAAATGGATTCAGGCTATGGTTCCCCGACCTTCCTCCCATCTGAATGCAGTTCAGTGCTGCACCAGAGGTGAGAATGTCATTCCTTTTCTTCCAGCACAAGCTCACAGCTTTGACTCAGATGGTTCACCACCTCCAAGGGCCCCCACTTACATCCAGGTGTGCAGGGTCTCACAGGGGACAGCTCACTGCTCTATGTATCACTACTGTGGGATTAGGGTCCCGGTCTCAAGCTTTAATTAATCACTTCAACTCTGCTGAAATCATCTGCTGCTGAGTTATTACAGTGTGATCAGCAGGACTGTGAAGAATCAGGTGACAGATCTTGGGTTTAAAAATTAAAAACGACAGAACAGAACAGAGGCCTCAGGAGAAATACAACATACCCACAACCATCTGATCTTCGACAAACCTGACAAAAACAAGCAATGGGGAAAGGACTCCCTGTTTAATAAATGGTGTTGGGAAAACTGGCTAGCCATGTGCAGAAAGCAGAAACAGGACCCCTTCCTGACACCTTACACCAAAATTAACTCCAGATGGATTAAAGACTTAAACATCAGACCTAACACCATAAAAACCCTAGAAGAAAATCTAGGCAAAACCATTCAGGACATAGGCGTAGGCAAGGACTTCATGACCAAAACGCCAAAAGCAATGGCAACAAAAGCCAAAATAGACAAATGGGACCTAATCAAACTCCACAGCTTCTGCATGGCAAAAGAAACAGTCAGTAGAGTGAATCGGCAACCAACAGAATGGGAAAAAATTTTTGCAGCCTACCCATCTGACAAGGGGCTGATATACAGAATTTACAAAGAACTAAAACAGATCTACAAGAAAAAAACAAACAAGCCCATTCAAAAATGGGCAAAGGATATGAACAGATACTTTACAAAAGAAGACATACAGGAGGCCAACAAACATATGAAAAAATGCTCATCATCACTGGTGATTAGAGAAATGCAAATCAAAACCACATTGAGATACCATCTCACACCAGTTAGAATGGCGATCATTAAAAAATCTGGAGACAACAGATGCTGGAGAGGATGTGGAGAAATAGGAACACTTTTACACTGTTGGTGGGAATGTAAATTAATTCAACCATTGTGGAAGACAGTGTGGCGATTCCTCAAGGACCTAAAAATAGAAATTCCATTTGACCCAGCAATACCATTACTGGGTATATATCCAACGGATTATAAATCATTCTACTGTAAGGACACATGCACACGAATGTTCATTGCAGCACTGTTTACAATAGCAAAGACCTGGAACCAACCCAAATGCCCAACGATGATAGACTGGATAGGGAAAATGTGGTACATATACACCATGGAATATTACGCAGCCACCAAAAAACGATGAGTTCACGCCCTTTGTAGGGACATGGATGAACCTGGAAACCATCATTCTCAGCAAACTGACACAAGAAAATCAAACACCGCATGTTCTCACTCATAGGCGGGTGTTGAACAATGAGAACACATGGACACAGGGAGGGGATCACTACACACTGGGGTCCATTGGGGGGAAATGGGGGAGGGATGGGGGGTGGGGAGGTGGGAAGAGATAGCATGGGGAGAAATGACAGATACAGGGGAGGGGACGGAAGGCAGCAAACCACACTGCCATGTGTGTACCTATGCAACAATCTTGCATGTTTTTCACATGTACCCCCAATCCTAAAATGCAATAAAAAAATAAAAATAAAATAAATAAAACACAGAAGAAACGTTTCTCTCAAATAAATAAATAAAATAAAAATTAAAAATGAAACAAAATCTGCAGTCAACTATGCTGACTTTTTCCATTTGAAATGCTAAACCGTGGCTCAGAGCTTTGGTAGACATGGATATCGGCTTCTTACTTATTTATTTATTATTTTTGAGACAGAGGCTCACTCTGCCTCCAAGGCTCAAGCAACTCTCCTGCCTCAGTCTCCCAAGTATCTGGGAATAGAGGCGAGTAATTACACGTGTGGCTAATTTTTGTATGTTTGGTAGAGAGAGGGTTTGGCCATGTTGGCCAGGCTGGTCTCAAACTCCCGCCCGCCTTGGCCTCCCAAAGTGCTGGGATTATCAGCCTGAGCCACTGCGCCTGGCCTGGCTTCTTTAATAGATACCAATGACTTTCTTCATTTCTTTAGCATATGAGGCCTCAGATACCAAGTACTAGGCTTCAGTAATTTTAAAGGTAATTAAGTGTCCTTAAATAGGCAAATTACCTTCAAAGTTACTAGTAGCTTAGAAAAATTTTATGTCTTTTTTTTCTGGCGTCAATAAGCAGAATACAAACTCTTTGCAGAGACGGGCTATAAGTTTTTAAAGTGCTGTGTATAGGGCCGGGCGCAGTGGCTCACACCTGTAATCCCAGCACTTTGGGAGGCCCAGGTGGGTGGATCACCTGAGCTTGAGAGTTCAGAACCAGCTTGACCAACATGGAGACACCCCGTCTCTACTAAAAATACAAAAAAATAGCTGGGAGTGGTGGCTTATGCCTGTAATCCCAGCTACTCAGGAGGCTGAGGCAGGAGAATTGCTTGAACCTGGAGGCGGAGGTTGCAATGAGCCAAGATTGTGCCATTACACTCCAGCCTGCGCAACAAGAGTGAGATTCTGTTAAAAAAAAAAAAAAATGCTGTGTATAGTACCTGGCATAGCTGGGAGCTAGCAGAAACATTTATACCACAGAAATCTTACAGGGTTGTGATGCGGTTCAGACACAGCATGATTTGGATCTAGATGACGGTCAGAGGACGAATGAAAGATGACAAAGGTAGATACTACTGCAGGAGGGGACTGATGTGACACAGCCTTCAAAAGTCTCATACCAGTGTGACAAAGGCTTACAATAGAATTTGGGAAAAAATACTGGTGGCAGATCCTATGAGAGGTCTTAGCAAGGCCCAAGGTACCATAAACTCTAGGAACATAGAAGATTAGAAGATTCTCTCTCTCCTTTTTTTTTTTTTTTTGAGACAGGGTCTTACTCTGTCACCCAGCCTGTAGTAGAGTGATGCCATCACAACTCACTACAGCCTTGACCTCTTGGGCTCAAGTGATCCTCCAGCCTCAGCCTCCTAAGTAGTGGGAAATATAAGCATGCACCACCAGGTCCAACTATATTAAAAAGAAGATTTTTTTGGATACACACGGGGTCTTGCTATGTTGCCCAGGCTGATCTGAAACTCCTGGCCTAAAGTGATCCTTCCTCCTCTGCCTCCCAAATAGGTGTGAGCCACTGTGCTAAGCTGAAGATTCTTAACGCTCAGCACACGCAGGAGTTTTACTTGTATTCTTCACAGTTTAATTTCAGTAACTGTGCATTGAACACCTATTGGGTGTTGGGCACCGGGGCAGTGTTAGAAAATTCTCAAATGGTGACTAGTTTCTCAAAATGCTTTTAAGAAACATTTGTTAGATACCATCTACCAAGGAGATGAAAGAGAGAAAACAGTGGACCAAATTGGATAAATTGGATACTGGGTTACATGCATCACCTTTTCTGAATGAACATCAGAAAACAAAATGCAGCCAGTGTAACAGGAAGAATGTTAACAATCAGTGCTGTCCTGGAATTGCAAGGAGTGAGGCTTGTCCTCTTTGCCAGAACACATTCTAGGCAAGAGGGCAGAAAGGCCGGAAGAAAGGGGTGGAGGTGAGCCAGCCGCCTACATCTTCAGGCCAAGGCTAGATTTCCCCATTGCAAGGGATGTAAAAGCAACCCCTTCCAGAAGGCGCTGCCAATGCTTTCATCAGGGGAAAGCTTTATCCTCCTGGTGCAAGGAAAGACTGGCAGCCATGAGCCGTCAAGACTGAGGGATGCTAGAAATTCCCTTTGTTCCCTGATGGAATGTTTCCTGTTTGCAGCGTGTCCCTCCAAAGCCTTGGCACTCCTAAGCCACAGGAGGTGGGTGTGGGGCACCCCAAGGAGCCTCCACCCTGGCATTAAAGGATGTTTTTCAGGCTCAAACTTGCAGGGCTGGGAAGAGTCGGACCTGCCCTCTGGTTGAGTCATGGGGCTTTCTCACCTCCTCACTAGGGTTTCTTCTTGCTCAGCTGTGCAGCAGCAGAAACGGCTGAGGGCACTGAAACGGATCAAGGGAGCCACTCTGCAAGTGGCCCCAGCTGCTGCTACTAACACCTAATCACCTTGGCCTGGGGCCCCAGCGCTGAATGATTAAGCATTTGAAAATCACTTTAATGTCTTGGCATACCGGTGCTTATATATTAGGTGTATGGGTGGATTAAGCAGGAAGGTTTTCTTAGGATTTATCTTCTAGCCCACCAGATTGATTAGCAATGTCCAGCCTGCGGGCAGTCATAGAGATGTACTGGCTTCTAGTCTTAAAGATGCTTGGATTTCATCTCTCTCTCTCTCTCTCTCTCTCTCTCTCTCTCTCTGTGTGTGTGTGTGTGTGTGTGACTGGCTTCTAGTCTTAAAGATGCTTGGATTTCATCTCTCTCTCTCTCTCTCTCTCTCTCTCTCTGTGTGTGTGTGTGTGTGTGTGTGTGTATGTGTGTGTGTGTGTGTGTGTGTGTTTCAGACAGAGTCTTGCTCTGTTGCCCGGGCTGGAGTGCAGTGGTATTATCTCAGTTCACTGCAACTTCTGCCTCTGGAGTTCAAGTGATTCTCCTGCCTCAGCCTTGAAAATAACTGGGATTACAAGGGTGCACCCCCATGCCAGGCTAAGCTGTGTATTTTTAGTAGAGATAGGGTTTCATCATGTTGGCCAGGATGGTCTCAAACTTCTGGCCTCAAGCGATCTACCTGCTTCGGTCTCCCCAGTTGTTGAAATTACAGGCACGAGCCACAGGGCCTAGCCAGGTTTCATTTCTGATGGGTGCGTGATGTCAATTTCATCTCAGGAGGTTTGGGGGTCCTGTTCACAGCTTCATCTATAGCTGCTATTAAGGTGAACTGTTGCCTTGGTGCCCCCGGAGTCTGCCAGATACTAGGGGGCCCATGCAGAGGGACCAGGACACAGGCTTAAAAGTGGGCATACCTGGGTGCCAGGATCCTGAACTCACCCACCTCCAGCTTTCGTCTCTTCTACAGCAGCAAGAGAGTCTCTAAGTAAAGTGCCTAGACCCGAAGCATCAGCCTCACTTGGAAACCTGCTAGCGGTATAAATTCTCAGTCTCTCCTCAGACCTACAGAATCGGGAACTCTGAGAGGTGTTTCGACAAGTCCTACAAGCAGTTCCGATGTACACAAAGGTTTGTGAAGCACCGAGCTTGAAGAATCCAAGCTGAAGTCAGCCAGATTCCCTATGCTAAAGGGGAAGGTGGGCTAACAGATAGAGCCTCTAATCTGACACTGGCTTTTCACAGGGTTAAAAAATGAGGGTAGGCTTTGTTTAAAACACAAACAAGGCGTTAGCTCTAACTGCTCTGGGTCATTCAGCAGGAGACAGGGAGTGGCTGCAGTTCGAGGTAGGGGTCTTCGGCTTTGAATTCCATTCTCTGTGATTCTAGAAGACAACACTCTCTACAGTCTTCATTGCAAACTCCCAAGCCTCAAAAAGGATGAGCATTGAGCCCATTTTTTGGATGAAACATTTTTAAAGGACCCAAGCAGGGTGGGGTTGACAGTGGCCCCAGGTGATGTAGCTGAGGCAGCTCTAGGTTTATGGGACCTGAAGCTTATATAATTTTAGCAGGTTTTTTTAATTTTTTTATTTTTTTATTTATTATTATTTTTTTGAGACAGAGTCTTGCTCTGTCACCCAAGCTAGAGTGCAGTGGCACGATCTCAGCTCACTGCAACCTCTGCCTCCCAGGTTCAAGTGATTCTCCTGCCTCAGCCTCCCGAGTAGCAGGATGACAGGTGTGCACCACTACACTCGGCTCGGCTACTTTTTGTGTTTTTAGTAGAGGTGCGGTTTCACTATGTTAGCCAAGGTGGTCTCGAACTCTTGACCTCAGGTGATCCGCCCACCTCGGCCTCCCAAAGTGCTGGGGTTACAGGCTTGAGCCACCACCTGCCCTTTAGCAGTTCTATTTAAGAAAAATAAAACAAAATATATTATGTTCACAGATTTTGCAGAAACACAGGACTATGTGACTGCATGGCTAAGGTCCCCTGAGGGCTTCGGCCTGTCCAAGGAGGGGCGCTGACCTTAACGCTCCATTGATCCCAACACTAACCTCGTCTCTCAGTCCAGGAAGGATGTCTGTCGTCTCCCTGGTCCTTTAAACTTTTTCCTGGCTCTGATTGGATCACGCCAGCCAGAAGCTAAGGAGACCATTTTTAGCTCCTCTTCCTCTCCTGTCTTTTCCTTTTTAATTTGTTGTTGTTTGCAGCCACGATATACAGTAATATAAATTATCAGGGAAGACTTCTTGCTTTCTTTGCATGGCTCAGAGACAGCTGCACGGCTCCTACATCAATCAGGGTTTTCCTCATGTTGCACTTTTCTTTTTGTTTGGTTTCTTAAGACAGGGACTCACTCTGCCACCCAGGCTGGAAGCAGTGGTGCAGTCATTGCTCACTGCAGCCTCAATCTCCCGGGCTCAGTGATCCTCCCTACTCAGCCTCCCAAGTAGCTGGGACTGCAGGTGCTGTGCCACCACGCCTGGATAATTTTAATTTTTGTGTGTGTGTACAGACAGTACCTCACTGTGTTGCCCAGGCTGATCTTGAATTCCTTGGCCTCCCACACTACCGGGATGACAGGTGTAAGCCATCACGCCCGGCCACAGTGCACTTTCCTAACATTTCCAGATCGAGGCTGCCTCCCTCCCTCCCTGCTTCCTTCAAACCCACTCTTCCTCCTGCCATTTCAGTGAATGGCACCCCCATTTCTGGGTCAGCCATATCTAAGACCTTGGAACTCCTCTGTCCCTCCCAACATCAAAAGACAAAATGACTTGGCCAAGGGTGGCCGAAATGGATGGCAGAACCAGATCTCTGACTTGCAATTTCAAAAGGCACTGAGTGGAGAAACCACACCCTGTGACAGCCAGTCTGCCCTTTCCGACACGATAGAGAGAGTATTCTGCATTTTTAAAAGCCTGGAGAAATCACCTGGGAGTAGAATGCAGCATCTCCCGGCACCAGACCCTGAAATTCACAACACGCAAGTGGGCACATGAGCAGACCGCACTTTCCACTTTTGGACCTGACATTCCCCAGTCTGCCACTGGCATTCTGAAAGGCTCTGGGGGGTACCTGAAGAAACCGATGTGTGACCAACAGGCCTTCCTGCACTGAATGGTTCAACTGATCTTTTTTTTTTTTCCCTTCCACTATTTGATTCTATGGAGCAGTTTTCTCAGGATCCCAAACTTGGCCTGGAAACCAGAGCTAGCTCTGGAGCAGTCTGCCCAGCAGTGTCCCCTGCTGCAGCGCTCCCCGCCTTCCTGGGTCCCCACTGGAGTCCCAGCCACGCTCAGGGGGCGCCCCTCCATCTGGCCCCTGCCTACCTGAGGACAGCAAACTGCCACTGCTGCCACTGATGATCTTCCCCTTGCTGCCCATGTTGGCTAGCTTGGAGGTCTTCAGCGTCCCCGTCTCGGTCAGGTCGATGGCGATCTCACTCAGACTGCGTGCCGCATGGATTTTGGACTGGAAGGGAAAGAGCGGCGGGTCAAAGACAGGATGCTAACCCCATGGAGGAGACAGTCATACCTTGCCCGCCCCTGCTCACCGTCTTGACATTCCACAAAGGGACTTATCTCCCTGACTGACCTGCTGCAACCCTCCGCCTCATCATTAATCACTAAAACTCTCTGCAAAGGGCAGAGGCAGCTCAAGAGCTGCACCAAGGGAGGACATTCTGCGCCTCGGATTCTGTAGGCTGTACTGTGTTGTGCTTAAGAGAACATCTTGATGGAGGCAAAGTGACTTCATCTCGCTGAGCCTCATTATTCCCAGCCACAAAACAAGGTAGATGCCACTCGCCACCCAGGGGTTGGTTCTGGTCAAAGCAAAGTGTGGGAAGGGTATTCCTCCCTCTCCCTCCTTGTCTGCCTGGCACACAGCTCTCAATAAACATTGTGATTATAATTATTTGGTGCTTAAACGAGGAGGAAAAAATTATTTTCAGCGTTCTGAATGACATATGAGATTTAAACCTCTTAAAGGGTTAGCCATGTGGTTATGGAAAGTTTAGTGACAGTGGTTCTCCAGCTTGGGCAACACAGCAAAATCCCTTCTCTACAAAATATTAAAAAATTAAGGCCGGGCGCGGTGGCTCAAGCCTGTAATCCCAGCACTTTGGGAGGCCGAGGCGGGTGGATCACGAGGTCGAGAGATCGAGACCATCCTGGTCAACATGGTGAAACCCCGTCTCTACTAAAAATACAAAAAATTAGCTGGGCATGGTGGCGCGTGCCTGTAATCCCAGCTACTCAGGAGGCTGAGGCAGGGGAATTGCCTGAGCCCAGGAGGCGGAGGTTGCGGTGAGCCGAAATCGTGCCATTGCACTCCAGCCTGGGTAACAAGAGCGAAACTCCGTCTCAAAAAAAAAAAAAAAAAAAAAAAAAAAAAAAAAAAAAAAAAAATTAGCCAGGTGTGGTGGTGCATGCCTGTAATGCCTGTAGTCCCAGCTACTTGGGAGGCTGACACAGGAGGATTGCTTGAGTCCAGGAGTTGGAGGCTGCAGTGAGCTGTGCAATGCCTGGAAGCTGGCCAACATGGGCTGCAATGGTTGCACCATTGTACCCCAGCCTGGGCAACAGAGTGAGACCCTGTCTTAAAAAAAAAAAAGAGAGAGAAATGACAGGGACAGCTCTCTAGACCTGCAATCACAGGGTGCATGATTGTGGAAAAACTGTTCATTTGGGTTTTGGGGTCCCACCAACCAGCGTTTGACCTGGTGCTTTCTTGTGTTTGGACATCTAAGTGCATGCGCCCGTCTTCCTATTATGGCTGAAAGGCACTCCCTTCAGCACACAGCGATTGGTTCTATTTGGTTAACAGTCACAGTAGGTGAGACTAATTAGAAAACAGGTCTGTGTTCACATTTACATTACAAAAAGCAATGGTGTTTTTTTTTTTAATTTTTTTTTTTTTGAGACAGAGTCTCACTTTGTCACCCAGGCTGGAGTGCAGTGGCCCAATCTCAGCTCACTGCAACCTCCGCCTCCAGGATTCAAGTGATTCTCCTGCCTCAGACTCCCTAGTAGTTGGGACTACAGGTGCCTGCCACCACACCACGCCCAGCTAATTTCTGTGTTCTTAGTAGAGATAGGGTTTTGCCATGTTGTCCAGGCTAGTCTCGAATGCCTGACCTCAAGTGATCCTCCTGTCACAGCCTCCCAAAGTGCTGGGATTATAGGCATGAACCACCACACCCAGCCAAAGCAGCAGCTTTTCTACGGCTATCTGCTTCCGCTTCCATCCATGGTAGTAACAACGTGTTTGCATTTCCCGTACGTGTGTCCAATGTCTGCTTGTTTCCTTATTCAATCAACTTTCTGTGAGTGTGCCTAAGGCAACAGGCTTTGCCTGTATGCTGAGCTTTGTGAAAACAACTAGAAACAGTGGGATGCCCTGCACACTTGCTCATCTGTCCTTTCTGCGGCACACGCGTGGGCGGAACTGGGCGAGGTTCACTGTTGAGGCTTCATGCCTGGCCTGTGGACCACCAGGTCTTTCCTACACATGGGAGAAAGCAGGCGTGGGGGCTCTGGTGAAGGCTGTGCATGGCTGTGACCCACGGCTCCTAGATGCCCTCTGCATGGCCTTCCTTCCATGCCCAGGGGCCCTCATCTGTCCAGCCAGGACTGTCTGGATGCCTGCAGCTCTGCCCTTCCTCTGCCCTCAGTGTTGCTGTCAGTACTGGCAAGGACAACTTCCTATCTCATGTTAACGCGATGGATATCCGCGGGCCGGAGGAAGTGCTGAGACGTGGCGCTTCACCTGGTGTGAACCGTCTTCTTCTTCTTCTTCTTCCTCCTCCTCCTCCTCCTCCCCCTCCTCCTGTCTACCCCATGGACCTTTTCTCGACTTATGCCTCCTTCCTAACCTCAACTTTCTTCCTTGCATTCAGATCCAAGTCGACTTCCTCAGGGGAGTTTCCTTGTTCATAAAACAATCCTGGCTGCCAGGCCCTCGAAGGATTTTGGCTTGCCTCAGAAGGAAGGAAAAGGGCCTTTTATTTCATTTTGACACAGCATGTCAGTTGCACCCATCTGGTTGAGTTTTACCCTCTAAGCAAGCATGGCGCGTACCATCCATGACTTCCTTTCTTTCTGCACCGCTGTTACAGAGACCCACGTTTTAATAAAAAGTAGCCCACTCCCAAACGGTGATGTAACAACACCGTTAGGCGAAGGCCTAGACCAATTCAACGTGGGGTGAAGGGTCTGGCCCTGAAGTCAGAATGACCTGAGTTAGAGGCCGTGCGTGATAGCTCAAGCCTGTCATCCCAGCACTTTGGGAGGCTGAGGTGGGTAGATCCCTTATGGCCAGGAGTTTGAGAACAGCCTGGCCAACACGGCAAAACCTTGTCTCTATTAGAAATACAAAAATTAGCTGGGCGTGGTGGCGTGCGCCTGTAGTCCCACAGTCCCAGCCCCAGCTACTCGGGAGGCTGAGGCAGGAAAATCCCTTGAAACAGTTGGGGGAAGGGGGGTGGTGGGGGCAGAGGTTGCAGGGAGCCAAGATCACACCACTGTGTGATCTCATTCTTGCCTTAGTGCTAGAGTGAGACTGTCTCAAAACACACAAACAAAAAAACAAACAAAAAACCAAAAAACAAAACCCCTGAATGAGAACCTTGACTTTCTAGTGAATCACTATTGGACTTTGACCCTTCACTTTCCTGCTCCTCAGATACCTGTTTGTAAAATGCAGGTCTTAAAACCCACATCCCAGAGTTGTGATAATAAATAAACTCTTAAAAAACACTTAAAAAACTCTTTAAGGCCGGGCGCGGTGGCTCAAGCCTGTAATCCCAGCACTTTGGGAGGCCGAGGCGGGTGGATCACGAGGTCAAGAGATCGAGACCATCCTGGTCAACATGGTGAAACCCTGTCTCTACTAAAAATACAAAAAATTAGCTGGGCATGGTGGCACGTGCCTGTAATCCCAGCTACTCAGGAGGCTGAGGCAGGAGAATCGCCTGAACCCAGGAGGCGGAGGTTGCGGTGAGCCGAGATCGCGCCATTGCACTCCAGCCTGGGTAACAAGAGTGAAACTCTGTCTCAAAAAAACAAAAACAAAAACAAAAAAAAAAACTCTTTAAAAAACTCTTAACAAACTCTTAAAATAACAAAAAGAAAAAATGACCAAGATGAGGAAAAAAAAATAAATGAAGTAGATGATTTATGTAAAGGCCATTGCAGCAAGAATGGGATCTGCATTAGAGCCTGGCTGTAGTTTGCTGAGGTTAGATTGATGGCCCAACCAGCTATTTTGGGGACCTTACTAATCACATGAAAAACGTGTCCCCCTTGCCATATCAGGACTCTTGCCACACAACAACCTTAAAACAAAAATATGGACAAAAGGCATCCTTCCTAAAGCGGACTAGATCCCTGGAAGCTTTAGAAAACGAAAGAGATTTTTCTTTTCTTTTTAAATAGAGTTCTGCTCTGTTGCCCAGGCTGGTGGAGTGCGGTGACCCGATCTCAGCTCACTGCAACCTCCGCCTCTCTGGTTCCAGCAATTCTCCTGCCTTAGCCTCCTGAGCAGCTGGAACTACAGGCGTGGACCACCACGCCTAGCTAATTTTTGTATTTTTAGTACAGACGGGGTGTCGCCACGTTGGCCAGGCTGGTGTCGAACCCCTGCCCACCTTGGCCTCCTGAATTGCTGAGGTTAAAGGTGTGAGCCACCGTGCCCTGCCCAGATTTTCTAGAATGGAAATATCACAGTGACCTAACAGACTTGGTGGAGAGAGGACCAGGAGGACGTGAGCACTGACAGGGAGAGTCTCTCTTTGCAAAGTCCCCAGACTCCAGAACGTTTTGCTCTGCAAGTCTTTCCCGATACACGTGACTCAGTCTTCTCACTGATATTCTGGGAGCAAGGCTTCAATGTCCCTGTCCCCCTTTTACTCTGCCTTTGACCCTAGTTAGAATGGAGAACTGCATCGGGGAGAAAAAAAACAAACAAACAACAACAACAACAACAAAAAACTACACACACATCAGGAAGAAGGAAAGACGTTTGGATTGCGGGCCAATTCAAGAAGTTCCCACTCCGAGTTCAGAGGGAAAGTGTCTAATGTTTACTCTAAACATTTTGAGCTTTCAAATATTTTCCTGCAAAGTCTCTAAGATATTCCTTGGCTCTGTGCTTCAGAGGCTGCTGGGATCTAGCAGACATTTGTGATCTCTGGGTCAGCATGTAAGTTACCAGTTATAATCGCTGCCTGTGCAGCTTCTCATTCTGAAGGAGCTGCAAATAACCAACCAGCACAGCCTCCCTCCGCCCTGTCTTAGATGGTACGACGGTTTCCTGATGTATATGCGTGGAGTGCTGATGGAGGGAGGGAGGGGGAGAGAGAGTCACGACAGAGAGAAAAGAGGAGAGATTTCCTTAAATGATCTGCATAGCCCCCCGAAAAGAAAATCACCAAGTGTCAGGAAAGCACCTGAACCCTCACAGCTCCCACCCTCACTGACTCAAACCACTAGACCGCACTTGTCTCTCTGCGGTTGAGAAAACATCACTTGGGAGGCCTGGGCTTTGCTGAAGCTTTTCAGAGAAAGGAATGGTTGGCATGTCCCAGTACAGTGTGAGCAGTGGCCAGGATGCCAGCCAGAACTGGCTGCCCAGAAATATTATGTAGCTCTCTGTCCCAGCCTTGTCAGGCATCACTCACCCAGAGGCTGTGCTGCCCATCAGAGATGAATCACACTGCCATTCTATAAAGAACATTCCGGAAACAAAAAGGTGTTGTAATGTAATTCCCAAAGGGAATGTCCTCATCTCTGATTTCATTTGGGGGCCGTTTAGAGAATTTAAACTTCATGCAAGTGTTGGCCAGAGACAGTATGCTAGATTAACAATGACATGCATAAAAGATGGCATGTATTTCCTCAAGCAATTTCACAAACGTGGTGCCATTTGACCAATCAATAATTGAGGTCAGGAATTTTATTTGCTGCTAATTGGGGAAAGCAAAGCACCAACGATGAAATGCCCACCCGGGGTCCCAGAGCTGGAAAACAGGCCTCCTCCTCCCTCCCACATAGCGGGTGGCGATCCTCACCTGTCACTGCGGGCTGGGGAACTGATTCCTATGAGACGCGTGGGGGCTTTAGGGCATCTGTGGGTATACCAGGCTTCCTGGGAAAGGTTCTCCCCCTCCTCTTCCTGGGAGTGTGGGCATTTTCTTCAGTCCCCCAGGGTTACATTTACAAAAGGGACAGCTGAAACTTTCCTAATGCCATGGGCATTTGGTTTTGCCTCCTAAAAGGCACATATTACTAAGTGATAGACAATATTTTTATTTTTTTTGAGATGGAGTCTCAACTCTGTCAACCAGGCTGGAGTGCAGTGGTACGATCTCAGCTCACTGCCACTTCTGCCTCCCCGGGTCAAGCAATTCTTCTGCCTCAGCCTTCCCAGTAGGTGAGATTCCAGGTGCCTGCCACAATGGCTGGCTTTTTTTTTTTTTTTTTTTTTTTGTATTTTTAGTAGAGACAGGGTTTCCCCATTTTGGCCAGGCTGGTCTCGAACTTCTGACCTCAAGTGATCTGCCCACCTCGGCCTGCCAAAGTACTGGGATTTTAGGCGTGAGCCACAGCACCCGGCCAATAATTTCTTTTTGAGATGTACTTGCTGTGTCAGTGAGGTGACCTGCTAGCCTGCTGAATAACAAGGCTTTCCAACTGCGAACGAGACCATCTTCCAGGGTCAGGTGGGAAAGCCCTAAGAATAAGCTTCTGGAGATGCCCAAGAGACCACCTATGCAAAAAACCAGCACAGAGAGGAGAAGCTCGAACAGCCAACGTCGTGCTATCCTCAGGCAAAATACACATTTCTTTTTCTCTTTCCACACTGTGGTACAGTGTGTGTGGGGTCTGCCCTCAAGAGCAACTGGCAGTGGGGTTCAGGAGCATTGCCCAATCCTCTACCCTCACCATCCGTCACCCAACAAAAGAGGATGAAATCAGTGTTCGCAGGTGTTGACCTGCATCGGCTGCCCCTGGGGTGCAAAACCCTGACACCCACCAACCATGTCAATATCCAGCATGAGTCAAAACACTTTGGCCCTGTTTCTTTTGATCTAATCGAGCTTTGAATTCCTGTGCTAGGATCCATCATTGCCAGGAGAGCTAAGGAGAATACTCTCATTCTTCCTAACAACAGAAGTCTTCTATTCTGCCCTCATTCATCCCAGAAAATGACCAAAACAGGGTTCAGAAAGAAGTCGAGGAAAAAATATTTTACGAAGGACAAAATGATGGCTACAGGGGACGATCTTGATTTAAAACTGAGGTATAGAGGGACTGTCTCATTTCTTCCTGTCCTCTTTCCTTCTTTTATTTTATTATTATTTTTTTTAGTAGAGACAGGGGTCTCACTATGTTGTCCAGGCTGGTCTTGAACTCCTGAGCTCAAGTGATCCTCCTGCCTTGGTCTCCCCAGTTGCTGGGACTACAGTTGTAAGCCACTGTGCCCAGCCCCCGTACTGTTTTCTGACTCTCTCTCTCTGATCACCTCCCCCTTGACCTCAACTCACTCACTCTCCTCTTCCCCAGGGAAAAAGAAACCCCTTCAAATACGGAAAAGATGGCAAAAGAGAAAGAACGGTAGAGGGCACCAATTCAAGTGACTCTTGTGCCCAATAAGCATGGCATCGTGCCACCTTCTCCCAAGAACTCCCACAATGGAGGATTTACCTCCGGAAGTGCTGGAAACCAGTAGCGCAGGCGCCCAGCGTGATCTCCGTCTGTGTTCCCCCACCCCAAGCCCGCAGGATCTTGAGAGAAGCTGCAGGGCCATCTTGGCAAGGCTCTTCCCCTGAGGAAGAATTAACGGGCGTGGCTGGTAGGGGGCTGACAGGGGAGTCTGGGGAGACAGGGCTGGAGGAAGAGGGGGAGAGTGTTGATATAAGCCCTGTGTGAACCAAGGAGACATCATCCTCTCACCCACCAGAAAGCGCAGCTGCGTGCCCAGAGTCGGGGGTGGTGACATCTCCCTGGAGGAGGGCTGTTTACCAAGGCCCCAGGCTCCAGGTCTACCTGAGGGAACCAGGGCGGCTCCTTTTGCCTTTTTTTTTTTTTTTTTAAACTTTTCCAGTTTTGCATTTTTTTAAAAAATGGATTTGGCAGTTGGAACCGCCTGAGGGATTTCACAGCAATTACCCTAAACAGTTAGGTGGTGTCTATTCATTGAGAACTATTACTTTTTTCTTTTTTTCCAAAGGAAGATAATATGCCAGTTTAAACCCCAAAAAGGGCATGCCTTTAGCACAGTGGGAATTCCTCAAAAGGGGCTTAACTGGCCAATACTTTCTTTTTGAGAAGTACTTGTGTCAGTGAGTTGACCTGTTAGCCTTTGAATAACAAGGCTTTCTAACTGCAGAGTGAGACCATCTTCCAGGGTGGGGTGGGAAAGCCTTAAGAACAAGCTTCTTGAGACGCCCAAGAGACCCCAAGCCCAGTCGGCAGCTTGAGCTGCTCTCATGGTAGGCCGGAGCCCCCTGGACCAAGTCTGATGGAATGTTCCCTCTTGAAGAGCTAGTCTCATTCCTCCACCTACAGCCCTAAGAGGCAAGTCCGTACCTGTGCAAGGTATGGACCAGGGCAAGGGACACGGCACCTTCCCCACCCATCCAGTTCTCATTCCTAAATGAGAGAGGCTGACAATGGCTTCAGGCTGCTCTGAAGCTGGCTGAGGGCTTGGTGAGAGGGCTGGTCACTCACCTTACTCTGCTTTCTGTCCAAATAGAACTGGTGTTGGCTTATGGCCATAGCCCAGATGGACTTGATCAATGCCGGACATGCATACCACGTGTGCACCGCAATGCCGCTGTGCCCAAACGTCCTCCTTGTCACTGAAGCCCTGGGGAAGCAAGAATCACAAGGTTCAACTCTGTTTCTGTTGAGAGAAACCATTTCTTAGTCAACAGCTTCTGTGCAGAACCCACTGGGTCCTGGAAGCCCTGGCGTAAAGGCGACAGATGAGCACTCACATACACCTAAACACACACACACAAACACACACATACACACACTCACGTGCGCACACACACTCGGAGACACTGGCTGGCAAAGGCCACCTTCTGATTTTCTGACCCCCTAGAGTTTGGAATTTGGCCAAGTCTTGGCCTTGTCTAGGATAGGATGGCTCATTTTAGGTCACTGGATGGTCCTTTTCAATCTTGGACCTGGCACTGAGCCAAGACAAACTTCGCAGACAAGAAAACCTTCAGTGATGCTCCGTATGAGACAGGAAATGTGCCTACAGCGGGGATGAGTACATTCTTTTCTAATCACCACAGGCTACAGCATCCCAGGGAATCGGAACTTCTTACATAACTCTAACCCAATGTTCCTTGAAGATTTGGTGATCAATTTCCCATCTATTCACAGGGCAGGGAGGGTATAAAGAATCGGGAGAGGAAAGGCAGAGAGAAACGTGCCCAGCCCCAACTCCTTCAACCTTTGTATGTACATTTGTTTTTTAAGACGGAGTCACAGTGTGACTCCAGCCCAGGCTGGAGTCTGGTGGCACCATTTAGACTCACTGCAACCTCTGCCTCCCAGGTTCAAGTGATTCTCCTGCCTCAGTCTCCTAAGTAGCCACCACACCTGGCTAATTTTTTGTATTTTTTTAGTAGAGAGGGGTTTCACCAGGCTGGTCTCGAACTCCTGACTTCAGGTGATCACCTGCCTCAGCCTCCCAAAATGCTGGGATGTAATCAGCCACCATGCCTTGCCTTGTCTATATATTTTTAAACCTACATGGGGTAATCAGACTTTAAAAATGAAAATGGGAACTGCTTATCTCCATATAATTCACCACATTCATAGTTAGGGGGAAAAAAACGTTATATGGTCATGCTCTCAGTGAAGTATATTTTATAGGACAGGCAGATTATTTTGCAAATGAAATCTGAGAATGTGTGTATTTGTGTGCGTGTGCGTGTGTGTGTGTGTGTGTGTGTATGTGTCTCAAGTTGATGGGAAGGTGAGATGGGATTTGGAGCATTTTACCTAGACATCAGAGACAAAATGTGTGTTCTCAGGATTAACACATTTAATCTGGAAGAAACCTGGGGTAATCAGGACTTGCAAACAGTAACTTTTTTTCCCAATGCTAATTGTCCCTTAAAGAAAACTGAAAGCTGCCCATATCATTATATCCTTGGGGGGGGGGGTAAACATTTAAAGTGGAGTCTTGTTCACCCTCACTTTTAAGGAGAAATTCAAATCTGGTGGTTAGTTAATGATACGGATTCTGCAGGGATTGTCTTCTCCCTTCAGTTCAAACAAAGGTGAAGGGAAAAAGGAAAAAAAAAAAAAGCCATCTCGTGAAAGAGTACAGTTGAAAATAATTGAGAAAAGGAGCCAGTGAGAAA
The DNA here is from genome assembly GCF_048565385.1 of Saimiri boliviensis. NCBI lineage: Eukaryota > Metazoa > Chordata > Mammalia > Primates > Cebidae > Saimiri > Saimiri boliviensis. The sequence goes on along the minus strand of NC_133456.1, from coordinate 107,884,588 downwards.
GTGAGGGGGGATCCTTTCACGGTCTCTGTCAATTTCAAAGAAAACAGGATCTGTGCTCCCAGCTTGGCTTCCAAGCAGTTGCTGCTCTTGGAAATAAATGGTTCCCCCCGCCGCCAACAGAACAGCCCAATTAGACAAGAAAAGTATCTTGAAAGGTGGTGCAAGGCTTGGTACCTCCATTTTTCAGGAACTGGGAGGAAGAGGTAAGTGGCTAGTCAGGTCCGGGTAGTTCCCCGGAGCATCTAAGTCAGATACTCGGAGTTCCTCTCCTGCTCTGTTATTAATTTATCTCCTCTCCTCATCTTTCCCTTCAAGCCCTTCCTATTTTGCCCAAACCTTCAAAGTGGAATATTGGCCCAGCCTGGAGAACCTCAGGAATGAAGCTAAGTATTGAGTTAGGATCCCCAGCAGGAGAAAGGGCACGGTGTTTTCCAATGCCCTGCAGGCAACGGTGCAATCACACCTGTGCCCAGCGGCTCAGAAAGCAGCCTCTGCCCTGAACGATTCCCATCGACTACATCTTCATTAAATGATTGTATCTGGCGCTTCCCATCCCATTACTGCGGTTCTGACTCTTTCCTGGCTTGGGGGAGGGGCTGAGCCCCGAAAACCGTCCTACCATGAGCCCAATCCCATTCCTCTTCCCCCCCTCAAATAAGCAAAGCTGCAGGCATCAGGACGACACATTCCACTGAAAAAGCACCACGAGGTATATTTCAAAGTAGCTGGGAAAGAGGCCTGGCAGACACTGAAACATAAAAAGAGTAAATGCTCAAGGCCGTGGATACCCCACAAACCCTACCTTGATAATTCCATGTTCTATGCATGTAACACACACACGCGGCCCATAAATCCATGAAATATTAACAACCAGTACAAGAGAAAAAAGGCACCACTAGCATGTGAAAAGAGAACTGAGCGCAAGAAAGCCCTTACAGGTCACAGCTCTGGTTCTGCCACCGTGCTAAATAACTGACCTGAAGCCATTTCCTTTCCTCCTGTGTCTTTAAGGCTGAAGTCAACCTGGGTCCCCATCTCCGGGCTCCCTGGGCCTCTCCCCCATCCCTGCCTGTCTGCAGGCTAATTCAGGGTACTCAGAACGAGTTTGCCTGAGAGGAGAGACGGCTCCAGCCGTTCCTCTGGGCTCCTCACCTCCGACTTTCCTCCAGCCAGACCCTCCCTCATTTATTTATCCTAACTGAAGAGCCTCCACCTGAGATCTGTATCCCCCGAGGGCCCACCACGTGGCTTTCATCCCAGTTACTCCGACAGGTTCTGCTCAGACCTCTCCTTCCTGATAAGCCTCTCCCTTCCTGACCAGCCACACCTCTGGTGACCCTGCCATTCACCCTTTATGGCCCATGACATCTGGCCCTTCCGTACAGTAAAGAGGTGAAATGCATGAGCTCCGGGCCAGACATCGTAGGTTCAAATCCTGCCTCTCCTGTCTACAGCTACTTGTCATCTGGAGTAGCTGCTTTTGTTTCTTGCGACACCCCTCAGTTCCCTCTTCTCAGCCGGGTTCCAGGCAGTGGCTCACACCTGTAATCCCAGCACTTTGAGAGGCCAAAATGGGAGGATCGTTTGAGCTTAGGAGTTCAAGACCAGCCTGGGCAATCCTGTGAGACCCAGTCTCTCCAAAAAAAAAAAAAAAAAAAAAAGCTGGGTGTGGTCACGTGAGCCTGTAGTCCCAGCTACTTGGGAGGCTGAGGTGGGAGAAGTGCAATCATACCTCACTGCAACCTCCAGCCCGGGAGGTGGAGGTTGCAGTGAGGTATGATTGCACTACTGCATTCCAGGAGGGTGAAAGAATGAGATGTAGCCTCTAAAAATACAAAAAACAAGTTCCTTCTTCTGCCTGTCTTCTCAGCTACGCTGGAAGATCTTTAAGGAAGAGGACCCTGCCTCCGACTTCCTTCCTTCTCTGCCACAGCTGACGCAGCGCCCGAACATGACACAGAAGCTTCTCAAGAAACATGACATTGGTCACTGCTGTCTAACAGGCATCAGGCCCACTGAATAGCCACATGTGAGGTCTGGATTCTTTCCTATATCCCTGGGCCTTGGGAAAGAGAAGAGAATTTAGTAGTACTCACTGATAGCGTGACAGACGTGGAGAGAACACAAACACACATGCGCGGATACATGCATGTGTGCTTAAAGGATTTGTCCAAGGTGCCTGGGAGTTCACTGAATTCCCAGCAGAGCACAGGCATGGAGGAGGGTCTGTTCCCTGCACTCAGCCCCTTAGATTACCCAGTCCGTCATTTTTATCCAATGGAGCATCCCCTTTCTGCATTTGACCCATTGTGGCAAAGTTCATTTCACTCTTTTTTTTTTTTTTTTTTTGTGAGAGAGTCTCGCTCTATAGCCCAGGCTGGAGTGCAATGGAGTGATCTTGGCTCACTGCAACCTCCACCTCCTGGGTTCTCCCGCCTCAGCCTCCCGAGTAGCTGGGATTACAGGTGCCCACCACTGCACCCGGCTACTTTTTGTATTTTTGGTAGAGAAGGGGTTTCACCATGTTAGGCTGGTCTCAAACTCCTGACCTCAGGTGATCCACGTGCCTCGGTCTCCCAAAGTGCTGGGGCATGAGCCACCACACCCAGCCCACTCTTTGTATACTTAAATTTCCCCTCCTCTTACACACCTAAGAACCTGGTCCAATTCAGTTCACCTGGAAAATGGACAGTGAGTTTCTTCTTGGCTGGAATATTATTTTTGGAATCTCCCCACCCTCCCCCCTTGGCCTGTGCAGATGGATCTGTGCTCTGGCCATGAAACCCTTGCAGAGGGCCCTGAGAAACATGGGATAAAATATTCTTCTGTTAAAGGCTACCATCTTCACCTGACTGCAAAGATGCAGAAACTGAGCTGCTCTCCACTATTCCTGTAGTAACTGTGCTGCGGAGATAAGCTTTTCCCCTATATAGGAGTGGCTGTTCGAGGCAGATTACCCTGGAGGGCAGGCACGGCTTCATTCCTACTGGGTTATCACCGGCTGCAGAACAGGGGCTTCTGCACAGGTCCGAGCCCTCTCACTGCGCAGGGTGACTCCCAGTCTTCCTCCTGTCCAGAGCTCGTGGGGTGGGGTGGGGGAGGGCACGGCAGCTTGTTTTGAGCACTAGAGGCCATGTGTGAGCTGGAAATGGTGCCAAGTGCTCTCTCTAAGCCCAGGCTGGAGCGTCAGCAGCACCTAAAATCCACGCTGCTCCTCTGTAGGGTCTGATCTTTTCTCCATCTCCCCGGGGCTACCTTCTTAAATGTTTTTGGACTTACGGAAAGTGATTTCTTAGTTGTCAGGCCTGGTTTTAGGGAATGACGCTGCTGTTTTGGGGATGCCTACAACTTTAGGTCCAGAGGCAGACAAAGAGAGGAAAACAGTGGGTACCAGCTGCCGAGACCATGGCCACACCGGGCTCCCTGCATTCCAATCTGTGGCCCCACTGTCTCGAATCTGACTCAGAGAGCAGGGGCTTTTTTACAACACTGGTGCTCTCTGGGGTACAATTTTGGGTGGAGGGAAAAATCATTGCATTTCTTTCACATCCACCCACAACACTAACATCCTAAAATTACAGCTCCTGTAATAAAACAATGGAGCACAGCTGCTTCAGTGACAGAGTCATTTTTTGCATTGACTGTCCTGCCCGAAACGCTTTTAGAAGCTCTGAGGAGGGATTCCTCAGACTCTTCTGTAACGAAGATTTCCTATGTGGACTTACTGGTGTGTGTTACAAAGTGCCATAAATCTTCCTTCCAGTGCCCCGGCAGGTAAGACAAATACACACAGACACACACACACACACACACATAAGCCAGGGACACATGTATTGCTACTTACACACACACACACACACACACGTGCAAACCCACTGCATTTATCAACATATGTAATCCAAAAGAAAGCCTCACTGATTTGAACTCCATTCCCCGGGAACACCCACCCTCCGTCCCTGCTCCAAACTGACCATGAACCACCACAGTCCCTAAATCAAGATAAATAACATGCCCGGCCGAGAGCCACACCATCCCGTAAGAAAAGGACTTTTCAAGCTTACCTGCGTGGGTCATGAACTTCCACGGAAAACTTCTTTTCTCTGAAATACAGGTTTTCCAGCTGTCTCCATTGGAATATCTGGACAGAAAACAATGTAGTTTAAAACTTAGGAGGGGCTGGTTCCTGGGCTGTCTTCCCCTCTCTGCCGGTCAACTTTCCACAGCTGGTAGTTTCCTTATCAAAGCAGAGACGGTAGCTTGTGCTTCCTCCGCCCCTTGCTTCACACACACACACACACACACACACACACACACACGCAGCTCTCCAGTTCAAAACCAGGCAACGTGGGTGTGGATTTTCCTGCAGGTTCCTTAACTGGAACAAAACAAGTTCTTTTCAAGTTCTCCGCCTTTGGCTGGCCTTTGTTGGTGTGCCCCTGGCGGTCCCCAGCTTGGCAAACTGTTCCCTTACAGGAGAGGGAGGAGAGGTGCAGACAGGAGAGAGGGGCCGAGCAGAGAGAGGAGCGAGAGGCACAGAGCGAGCTCTCAGGAGGCAGCGGTGGCCATCTGCGCGCAGTGCTGAGTCGAGCTTCCTCCCTCCAGTGCTGAAATGGGAAGGCGTTCAGATTCCCAGCCTCCCATCGGGACTCCACTTCCTGCTCACTAATGTGTAAGAGCCTTGCTAAGGGCGGAGGAGGCTGGGACCTTATTTCGGGGGCAGGCAACTGAAGATCACAGTGTGAGCCTGTCAAGCCCATTCTTCCTGCTGCAGCACAAAGAAAACCAAGAGTTCTGTCGCCCGGAAGGACGCCGGAGTCTCTCCCTCAGGCTTGGCCAGGGAGGGTGAGAAGGGGCATGAAGGGGCCCTGGCGGTCCTTCGCCCTTCGGACCAGTGAGCTCGTTAACTGAGAAGCCGACTGTACTGTTTGGAAGTAATTAGGGCTGCCTCCAATTGCCCCAGGAACGCGGTTCCTTTCATTCATTGGATGCAGAAGAGTTACTTTCACCCTTTGGGAAATGTCACAGGAGGTTCAAGTTGTGTGCACACACATTTACATTTATATTTGATGGTGACTGCATCGCCTGCAATACACTTGGAATTTCGGTTTATTTTGCAGGAAGAAGGGGTAAAGCAGGAAACTTGTTTTGGCCATTCTGCAGGGAACAGCTTCCCTGAGCTCCCCGCTTTCTCTCGTCGCTGAGATGAATGCTTTTTAGGGTCTTACCCCCAGACTCCTCAGACCTGAGACTCCTGACCCTCTCTGGCATCCTCATGGTCTCTCCACCTTGGAGACGTGACAGCCATTTCCTGTATCCCACCAACCTGTCTTCCCAGGCTGGGGACAGGCTAGTCAACAGTTGGCCAGTGGACCCAGCACCCCAAATAATATTGGGCTGGAATGAAAATGGCCTCTGGAATGGCCGCCTTCTTTTATCTTCATAATCTGCTCTCTGGGATTTTACAATTATTTTGTCTGCGTAAGTACTGGGAAGGAGAATATCTATTATCTCTTATTACAGAGCGGCCTCTTTTGTCCCGGGCTCAGAGTGCATTTCACTCTGAAGCCCAAGGAAATAGTACTTTCCTTTCTTGTTAAGCATCAGCTCCAGGTGGGTGGAGAGACACTGCAAGGAAAGCAAATGGCCCAAAGAGGTATGTTGGCTGTTAGCTTTGTGTCACAGATTCAACAGCACCAGAGCGGAGTCTCATGCTCCTGTCTGATGCATGGCCACTATAAATCCTTCAGTGAAAACACCCAAAGTTCCTCTCTGGTCCCCAGTTGTTACATATTCAGAGACATTCCACCTGAACTTAGCCAGAGCTACAAATAAACCAGAATGAACAGGTTCTATGGCATTGGCCTCATAACCTGGGGGCAGTACACTGAACAAACTGGTCAGGCACGCAGGCCTTGTGGTGTGAATACATCTGTTTCAGTCCAGGCTCTCCTACATTAAAAAAAAAAAAAAAAAAAAAAAAAAAAATTGAGGCAGTCTTGCTCTGTCCCCCAGGCTGGAGTACAGCATCATGATCTTGGCTCACTGCAACCTCTGCCTCTCGGGTTCAAGTGATTCCTGTGCCTCAGCCTTCTAAGTAGCTGGGATTACAGGAGTGCGTAACCACATCTGGATAATTTTTGTATTTTTTAGTAGAGATGGGGTTTTACCATGTTGGCCGGGCTGGTCTTCAACTCCTGGCCTCAAGTGATCTGGCTGCCTCAGCCTCCCAAAGTGCTGGCATTACAGGGGTGAGTCACCATGCTCAGCTCAGACTCCACTACTTCTAAGCTTCTAGATCTTACAGTTACAGCACTTCCTTTAGCCTCAGTTTTCCCCTCTGTAAAATGGCAAAAATGACCCCTCTAAGGTGGATCTCAGCAGCCACAGATCTTAGCACGGTACCGGCACAGAATGACCTTAGATCTTACTATGAATCCCAATTGTTCTTACTGCTTCCAAAGGCTGGCAGATTAAAAGAGAGTCATTTCAGAACAACCAGAATCATTCTTTTCTTAGATTTCCTAACTCAAGCCCCAACTTTTAGATGTAAAAATAATTATTAAGTGTGTGCTGCAAATCCTTAAATACAGATAATTTTTCTCCCACTGCCCCTCTCCTCCTCTTAAGTAAGGGATGTGGATGGTACTTCAGTGAAAAGGTCCTGTTGGCTGCCCCCCCACGGGGGTCTCTCAGTCCCTATCCTGCACCTGCCTTGGTCAGGCAAAGTGAAGTCTTGGACAGGATTGGCCTTCTGGGTGTGGCACCCGAGGGCCCTTTGCTGAGAAGGTCTTTGGCTTAGTTTCACAATCTGCTGTTGACATCTTGAAATTCCCCATAGTTTTTTCATTCTTTCTTTCTGTGCTTTCCTTTATCCTTTTTCTCTCCCTTCCTCCCTTCAGTTTTTTTTTTTTTTTTTTTTGGTCTTTATCTTCGTTGCTATATGCTCTAAAAACATTATTTCCATAGGTTTTTGGGGAACAGGTGAGATTTGGTTCCATGAATAAGTTCCTTAGTGGTGATCTGTGAGATTCTGGTGAGCCCATCACCCGGGCAGTGTACACTGAACCCACCTAATAGTTTGATCAAGGGACTCTGTCTTTCCATTCTGCACTGGGCCCTGCTCATTGTGAACTTAGTCCTGGTGGGTGCTGTGGGGTAAGGTGCCTGCCAGCCTAATGGGCAGGCCAAGGGAGGTGGGACCCTCAAACCCTCCAAGAGGAGGAAAGAAAACAGAACCAGGTGTGAGCATGCTTGAGAAACCCCCTGTGCCTTTCACGGGAAGGCCCCTTCCCACCTGATGAAGAATCCCAGCACAGAATGCTCCGAGGGGTTGTTTCCCTGGCAACTCCTCTTTCCCCCATTCCATGCAAAATAAAACGCAAACCAAGCTTTGCTTTAAGTGCTCCCTGATGCAGTTCGGCGTGGAGAGCTGCACGTCTGCCAAAGGGCTGGGACAAAACCATCCGGATTCTGCTGCAGCGCCCCGTCCATGGCTGCTGTATTACCCGTGGGAAGGCCCTGCCTCCAGCTTCTGCCCTTGGCCATGAACCATGGAGTCCTGGCTCCCAGGCATCTCTCCAGGATGATGCACTAGACATTTTTGTAACTGGGTGCAGAACAATGGATTCCCCTTGATGCTTGCTTTAAGCATGATTTTTTGTTTTGCAAATGCAGTCCTGGGAAGGAAGGGTAAAAGTGAGGCGAAGGGATGGGTGGTTTTCAGGATCAGATTCTTGCATTGAGACATTAGAAGAGTCCAAGGATAGTCCGGGCACAGTGGCTTATGCCCTGAATCCCAGCACTTTGGGAGGCTGAGGTGGGTGGATCACTTGAGGTCAGGAGTTCGAGATCAGCCTGGCCCACATGGCGAAACCGTATCTCTACGAAATTATACAAAAATTAGCCGGGTATGGTGGCGGGTGCCTGTAGTCCCAGCTACTCAGGAGGCTGAGGCAAGAGAATCACTCAAACCTGGGAGGCGGAAGTTGCAGTGAGCCAGGATCACGAGATTGCATTCCAACCTGGTGACATAGCAAGACTCCCCTTCAAAACAAACACAAACACAAACAAACGGGTCCCAGGAACAGAAGAGGAGGTATACATGTCGGAACAGTGGCCTGATCCTTTTTTCTTCTCTTAGGAGGGAGAAGGTGAGCTGGGGAGCAGGAATATGAAGGCAGCAGGGACCTGGAGGGTGGGAGCAGCTGCTCCTTGCCCAGAGCTGGGGAGCAGCCTGCTGGAAAGGCATCATGCTCTTCATGGGGGCATTTCTGCACATGGACTCTTGTGCCCATGGCTTAGAGGCCTTGCCTGTTAAATAGTTCACTCTGAGGCTGGCAGAGCAAACACAACAAGCAAATCAACAAACAGGAGGTGCTCATCTAGCCTCCCTTTTGTAAACAGGGTAAGGTGGGCTCTGACTGAGCTGGTTTCTGGGCAGCCCCAAGGGTCTGCGCCACATCAGGGGAGTGTCCCCAGCTTGTGCTGGCTCAGTGTAGCCCTCGTAACCCACCACCACATAAAGCTGCCAACATGCTCTGCCCCTCTGTGTAAAGACACAACAGACACCCACAGTGATCATCAGGATGACTGAGCAGGTTCCCTTAGGATTTTGTGTGACTCCTGTCGCCAATTATGCCCAAGGAGCTAATAAAAAAGCTAAAATACATAGTTGTACCAATAATCAAAGAAGGTATTAATTCGTACCTATTAAATCAAGGCGTTTCGAATGCACTTCATTTAGGCATCTTTAAAAAGCCCTGCAAACATCGTTCCTTTGATCTTTTGGCATCCCCCAAGAAGAGTGAGTGGGAAATTTACTTTTTGGGGTAAATGAGGTCCGGAGAAATTAAGGAAAACTGCCTAAGGCCACACAGCAAGTAAGTGAGGGAACCAGAAATAGAATTCAAGGGCACCTGGTCCATTACTCTAACCTCTAACTATGTTGCTTTCCCCAGGAGTCCACCAATTAGTGGGTACAACGCTTACTGACTAATGGATGGTTAACTTTACAAGTGGAATGAGTTTTGCAAATGAGCTACAATATGATTAAGGAGAAAGTAAAAGAGCAAATCTTTCTCGTCCTGCACCATGGCCTGGCTTTCCTTTTTTACGGTAAATGATAACAAGCATTCTTTCTTCCCTTTCTTGGAGTCCTGGCTTCCTCTAGTTTTCTACACAGCAGTGCTTCAGTACTCCGTAGCTTTCATCCAAAGACTAAAACACAACTACAGTTGTGATGAAGAACAGCCGGGGCCGGGCGTGGTGGCGTGTGTCTATAATCCCAGCTACTTGGGAGGCTGAGGCAGGAGAATCACTTGAGCTGAGGGGGTGGAGACTGCAGTAAGCTGAGATCTTCCACTGTACTCTAGCCTGGGCAAAAGAGTGAGACTGCATCTCAAAAAAAAAAAGAAAGAAAGAAATAAAAAAGAACAGCCTGGATGATCTGGGCTTGCATGGAACAAAACGTAGAGGAAACCATCGGGAAGTAGCTTCCTTGAGACTATGTCTGTCCCTGTTGTTGGGACTGGCTGATACTGGATGTCGATTCTTGGTTTCTGACCTAGATTTGCTCTGATTCCCAGTGCGATCACAGGTCCTTCACTTCCCTCTTCTGGGCTTCAGTGTCTTCATGTATGAAAACAGGAGATGGGAAACATTGATCCGCGGAGTGCAAACAAGAGTGGCTAAAAAATACTGCCTTTGAGCCCTGAATGCAACACAGTCCACTCTAAGTACTTGATGAGCGGGGACCAGTTACTGGATTCTAGCTGGCCTGCTGGATTCCCACATCCTGTGTTTGGCTGAAGGTTGGGGCAGAGGAAGGGGCCTTGGCTCCACTGGACTTCCTCCCTGGCCAACACTCATGGAGAGTTGGGGCTGCATGTGGTGTGGTGGGCGAGCTCCCAGGACGACGCGGAAATAGACGATTGAGAGGAAGGTCAGTCTGGTGCCTCTGATGCCTGACCAGAACTTTGGAGAACCTTGTCTCTCCCTGTTGTCCCTGAGGCTGAGTCACCAAGCTTCTTACTGACCTCCCTATGAGTAACTTCCTGCACCCAGGGGGGCTGTTACACAGAATCACACCAGCCATCTGGTCCACCTCCTCCTTGCACAGATAAAGTAACCCCAGTAGACGGAGGTTAAGGGATTGGCAGAAGTTAAAGAAGTAACTGATGTTGGCACCCACATCTTGTGATTTCTGCTCCTGGGCTCTTTCTAACACACCATGAAGCTCTGTCAATGACTGAGAACAAGGTTGGTTCCAGCTTCTTTTTTTTTTTTTTGAGACGGAGTTTTGCTCTTGTTACCCAGGCTGGAGTGCAATGGCGCGATCTCGGCTCACCACAACCTCCGCCTCCTGGGTTCAGGCAATTCTCCTGCCTCCGCCTCCTGAGTAGCTGGGATTATAGGCACGCACCACCATGCCCAGCTAATTTTTTGTATTTTTAGTAGAGACGGGGTTTCACCATGTTGACCAGGTTGGTCTCGATCTCTTGACCTCGTGATCCACCCGCCTCGGCCTCCCAAAGTGCTGGGATTACAGGCTTGAGCCACCGCGCCCGGCCTGGTTCCAGCTTCTTGTTCTGGGTCTCTACGTAAGAAGAATTAGACTCATGGACAGGAATAATCTCCCAACTCAGAAGGAAACATACCAACTGAAAAACTCACTGTCTTATCTCACTTCTGCCCTTTTTACTTCCTAGAGCAGACTGGCACTTGCAAATCTCTAGGTGGGTTTGTATTTTCAGCAAATACAAATGGGTTGCTACACATCTAGAGGCTTGCAGCACAAAACAAAGGCGTCACTGAAACAGAAGCAGATGGAATTTAAAATGTGAGAGCACCCCAGAAAGCCCTAAGCCTGTGCTTTCAGAGGACTGGATCCCATGTTTCCCAGTAAGGTTTTGCTACTGGGGCACAGTGGGTTCTATAGGGGCAACAGAAGTGTGTGTGTGTATGTATATATATACACACACACACATATATACGTATACTTTTTTTTTTTTTTTTTTTTTTTCAGAGACAGAGTCTCGCTCTATCCCCCAGGCTGGAGTGCAGTAGCACGATCTCGGCTCATTGCAACCTCTGCTGCCTCCTGTGTGCAAGCAATTCTCTTATCTCAGCCTCCCAAGTAACTGGAATTACAGGCGCTTGCCATCACACCCAGCTAATTTTGGTATTTTTAGTAGAGATGGAGTTTCATCATGTTGGCCAGGCTGGTCTCAAACCCCTGATCTCAGGTGATCCACCCACCTCAGCCTCCCAAAGTGCTGGGATTACAGGCATGAGCCACCGCATCCGGCCCAGGTATTTGTTTTTAGTGGGCTGAAATCATGTGTCGGAGGTTTTTTCTTCCTATCAGTTCTATAGGGATTCAATATATTTCACTTTGCACAAAAAGAAGACAGAAGCAAAGCCCTTGGGTTTTAGGCAACAATGAATTCCCATTCCCTTTCCAACCATTCATGTAGTGGTCGTCTACTTTGTACTGGCCTGTTCTAATAGGCAAGAGGAAACATGTGGTGCCTAATACATGTTTATGTTTGCAGGGCGCTGATGATCTACTTGGGAAGACAAGACATGCATAAAGTAGCCTGTATTCATGCTACGGGAATCCATGATGGAGCTTCAAACCATCTCTGGTTTCTGTACCAGGCTTTAAAAACTCTATAGAAATGCCACGCTGCCTCATTCAGATATATCTCATGCTTTTGTCTCAAATAATTAAGATTCATGACTGTTGCTTACTCTTGATTGTTTTGGTTTTTCACTTTGAGGAGCAAGAACCCTGGGTGGGAGGTCAAGAGCCCTCAGTTCTAGCTCTGACTTTGTAAGGCTCTCTCCATCTTCACTTCCTCCTCTCTAAAATGAGGGGGTGTGTGGGCATTCCTGCATTCTGTGCATGGGTTGAAGGTCAGCATTGTAAATCCAGAGAATGTCAAGCTGCAATTCTTTGGAATTTAAAAATAAAGTAGCTGGATTTAAACATTTCCTACCGATAGGAGACAATGCAGAATAGCATGGATTAAAAGCAGGGTTTTCAGTGTCATACAGCCTGCTGCTTACTGGCTGTGTAAGTCTCAGAAATTCAATTTACGTCTCAGTTTTTTCATCCTTGAAGTAAGAGAAATAATAGCGCTTTTCTCATAGGGCTGCTGTATTAATGAATTCATATATATTAAATGCTTAAAATGGTGCCTAGTACATAGCACTCAGGAAATTATGAGGCTGGTGTGGTGGCTCACACCTGTAATCCCAGCCCTTTGAGAGGCTGACTCCAGTGGATCATCTGAGATCAGGAGTTCAAGACCATCCTGACCAACATAGTTCAACCCTGTTTCTACTAAAAATACAAAAATGAGCCAGGCATGGTGGCATGCACCTGTAACCCCAGCTACTCGGGAGGCTGAGGCAGGAGAATCACTTGAATCAGGGAGGTGGAGGTTGCAGTGAGCTGAGACATGCCACTACACTCCATCCTGGGTTAAAGAGTGAGATTCCGTCCCTCCATCCAAAAAATACTTTGATCACAAGGGAAATACTTATGATTACATGCCAACGTTATACTTAAAGTAAGACAGAAGTTCTGAATACTTTCAACACATATCAGCACAAGGTACAGGTTTGTGTAATTTTTTTTTGAAAGACAACTCATATGGTGCCATGAGCATTACAGAAACTCATTTCTGAGTTTTCTGTAAAGTTGGATTGTTTACAGGGCAAGCATAAGCCGGACCCAGGGTTCCCATTCACTCATTTGTGCTGGAGTTTGCTATATTCTCTTTGGGGTTGTTTATTCCTAATCTTATTGGCCAATTCTTCTGTCCACTGCAATCTTAACCAGAGTCAGTTTTGACCATTTTCTTGTTACGACTTCTAATCTCAAAACATTCACCCTGTGAAGAAAGTATCTTATTGTAAGATGACTCAGTCTTATACAGAACAGAGTGGGCTATAAAGGGAACACATCAGGCCCTCCCAAATACCCAAGCAGTGACGGCAGATCATTAGCTTCCTAAATGGGTCAGAGGCTGTCCTCCATCACTTGAACTGCGAAAGAGCTCCCTAGCATCTGTTTTCTTCAGCGATGGCCACATACCCAGCCCAGGAGACAATGGCTAATTTTTCTCTGTAGCCAGTCTAATGGAATCAAGATATTCTTCCGGCTAGTTGTGTCTTCCTCATTGTCAGAGAACAGGAGCTCTAAATTGATTTGATTCATTCAGTGACAGATACCCAGAGCACCAGGCCTTGACCCCTTAATGGATGGGCTCTTTTTGACCCATCAAAAACCTCTTAGCTTCCTTTGGCATAAAAGTCATTACTAGGGGAAAAGAGAGAAAGAGGTTAACAAGTACTTAACAAGCCCATTGAGATGCAGGCCATTTTGTTTTTCCCCATTGGACTGGATTTCCTTTCATTTTTCTCCCTAGAGGCCTCTCTCTGTATTATTTTCCTGTGTATATTTTGGCTTTTCTTGCAGAAAGTCTTTACCATGATGCTTTGGTGAATGTAAATACTTTCAAGAGAAGCTGGAATTGTTTTTCTTTTCGCATCCTTTGCCCCCAACCCCCCATGTCATTCCTTCCCTCCTCAGAGTGCCCCGAGGGACTGGCTGGGGTCAGTGGGCTGGATGGCTGAAGTCGCCCAGTGATTTGGAATATCTGGGTCTAGCCTTGGTTTTTCTTTTCTTAATTTCTTCTTCTTCTTCTTTTGAGATGGAGTCTCGCTCTGTTGACAGGCTGGAGTGCAGTGGCATGATCTTAGCTCACTGCAACCTCCGCCTCCCAGGTTCAAGCAATTCCCCACCTCAGCCTCCCAGGTAGCTGGGGCTGCACTCACGCACCACCATACCCAGCTAATTCTTTTTTGTATTTTAGTAGAGACAGGGATTTACCATGTTGGCCTGGATGGTCTTGATCTCCTGACCTTATAATCTGCCTGCCTCAGCCTCCCAAAGTGCTAGGATTCCAGGCATGAGCCACTGCGCCCAGCCTGGTTTTTCTAGCAATTAGCACTGTGACCCAGCGATGTGTGGCTTAACCTCTCTGTGCTCCAGTCTTTCCTTGAAAAAAAGAAGAAAGCCAAGGGTAATTATATGTCTATGAGGGACCTCAGTGGGATGCTTCAAAGGGGAATTAATCAGTCTGAGAAGTACTTGGTACATGTCGGGAGAAAATGATGACAGGCCCTTTCACCTGCTTTGGTCCAGACATTTCTTTCCAGATTGCTGTAAAGCTACTTTCTAAAATTTTCTTAAATTTTAAAACTTTAATTTTCAAATTTTTAATTTTTGAGATGGAGTCTCACTCTGTTGCCCAGGCTAGACCGCACTGGCACAATCCTGGTTCAGAGCAACCTGTACCTCCCGGGTTTAAGCGATTCTGCTGCCTCAGCCTCCAGAGTAGCTGGGATTACCGACAGTGCCACCATGCCTGGATAATTTTTGTATTTTTAGTAGAGACGGGGTTTCGCCATGTTGGCCAGGGTAGTCTTGGACTCCTGACCTCAAGTGATCTGCCTGCCTCAGCCTCCCAAAGTGCTGGGATTACAGGTATGAGCCACCATGCCTGGCTAATTTTTTTTTTTTTTTTAATGAGGTTTTGACTACTTTGGAGGACCACCTTTAGGGAGAAACCTGTTGTTGTTACTTTTTTTTTTCTATTTTTTCCAGGGGTGGCAGGGAGGTTGGCAGTTGGTATTTTTCTTCTGCCTGCTCCAGCTCTGCCCAGACATGTGGCATCATAGAGACATCCTGATCTCCTCTGTGGAGGTCATCAGACTGTATGGAAGACGGTCATGGGATGGAAGAAAACGGACTGGCAACCAGTTCTGCGGGGAAATACGGGCATACACTCACTAACACTGTGCTCTATCGTGCATAACAAAAAGAAAAAAAATGTCAATACTCTACCCTAGTGATATCTGTGCGAAGCAAAGAAAGAAAAACAAAAGCGAGCCAACCAGCGAGGGCTTTGGCTCTGGGGAATACTGATTTAACAAGGGCTTGTTTGCACTTTGGAACACTGTGTGCTTCCAGAGCTGGCCCCTCCTGCTGGGGAGGGGAGAGAGGTCCCAGCACTGCTGTCTGGCCGACCGCGGTTTCGGTGGGCACCCGGGGTGAGGCAGATTGCCTGCTGCTGCAACTTCATGTGTGAGCTCCAGGCTCCCCTGGTTGGAAGGTGCCAGGGAGTGAGGCGGGTGAGCGGGCATCAGGCCAGGGGTTTGTGGTTTGCTTTTCAAGTCGGGCTGCTGCTGGGAGAAGAAACGCTTGCGGTCTCACCAGCTGTTCTGCAACGGGAGGCGGTGGCCTGCCCTGCTCCAGCCTGGAGGGCCAGACCTCTCAGCTTGACCCAAGGCATGCAGGGGGTGGCTGCGGCCGGGCCACGGTGTCTGCAGCTGGAGCCCCTCTGGACTCTCATGACTTCTTTCTATGGATCCTCTGGCGGGAGCAATTTGGTATCTGCTCCGTGAGGTTTCCTTCCAGAGAGAAGTGAGGACTTTAGATCCAGACTTTCTGTCTTTCCAGGAAGCCTGGTCCTATTTAAACTCTGCTTTTCCCCGCAGAGGACTTCTGCAGTGCACAGGTCGACTTGGGGAAACTGAATTGCGGGGAGGAGGCGGGGCGGAAACAGAGGAGGAAACTGAGGCTTTTACTCTGCAGCCTGCCTTAAACCACTTTCTTTTCACCAGGGCTGTCCCAAGCCTCCCAAAATTTCCAGCCCTGGTCTGGGCTAGTTCTCCCAGATATTCATACATATACCTCAGCCAAAGCAACGATCTTTAGTACTGTAACGGTCTTTATGCTCTAATGTCTTCCTCAACCAGACTTAAGTTCCTTGAATATGTTTTCCTGGCACCTAGCATATACCTGGGGGCATATTAGGCCCTCGATAGTTGTCTGTTGAGTGAATGAATGGACGGATGAAGAGCTTTTTGAGGTAGGCATTAATGGCAACTGAAGTTCAGATAGGTTAAGCCACTTTCTCAAGGTCACACAGATGACACATGGTGGGAGGTGATACTCGAACCCTTCTCTGCTCAACTCCATGCTATTTCTATCATGTGAGGAACCTCCAGTGGCTGAACCCAGATATCTTATTAAAAATACATTTCTAGCTGGGCGTGGTGGCTCAATCCCAGCACTTTTAAGAGGCTGATGTGGGCAGATCACAAAGTCGGGAGTTTGAGACCAGCCTGACCAACATGGCAAAACCCCGTCTCTACAAAAGATACAAAAATTAGCTGGGGATGGTGGCGCATACCTGTAATCCCAGCTACTCAGGAGGCTGGGGCAGGAGAATTGCTTGAACCTGGGAGGCAGAGGATGCAGTGAGCTGAGATCATGCCACTGTACTCCAGCCTGGGCAACAAAGCGAGACTCTGTCTCAAAAAAAAAATAAATAAATAAAAAGTAAAAAAATACATTTCTAAATTGCAAGTGATGCAGTAATCGGGAAGTGGCAGTTAGGGTCAGCTCAAGGAGGGAGGACAGTAAGAGCTACAGCCCAGGAGCCACAGCCCTTCTTTCTGGGAGTTCTGTTGGAAATAAACTCTACTATTTCAAGGTGTACTGGGGAAGTCTATGATCCCAGCAGTTCTTGGTCTCAAACTGGAATCCTACTCCCAACCTAGAGGTCAGATCTTTGCAAATCACATTGCCTAGAAATTGCCTCTGTCTGTTTGAGCTGTCAAGAATGACCCAAGGCAGGTAGTAGCCAGACTGTGGCATCCTTGAGCCCCACCTGCAGGGGCCAATCAGAGCCCCAGGCTGGCGGGCGGGGTTGGGCAGAGTTGGGCAGAGTGCTGGCTGTGCTACGGTTTGATGTTAAGCAGATTTACATTTTCCGGAAGGTCAATTCAGCCTGGGCTTCCCCTCTGAATCAAACTCATTAGGAAGGAGAAGGTTAAAAAAAAAAGCCTTACACAGCTTCCTAAGTATTGGCTGGTTCAGCAGAAACAAGTTGTTAAGACTGGCCAAGACAAAGAGGTTACTAGAAGTCGACAAGCAGGGTTTCCCAACCGAACACATCCTTAGAAGAAAGAAAAGGAGTCTGGATTAACCAGAATTATTCAAGGTCTGCACTACTGCAGCAATTCACTCATGATGTCCTCATTACTCCGTGCCCTTTTAGTGTAACAGACAAAAAATAAAATCGAAGGAGAGCACAGATGGGAGCAACTTTTTATGCTTTTCATTTTTTCATCAGCGAACCTAAGCTGTAAAAAGCTAGTTACCCTCCCTTCCATTCTCCTCCCAACTGTCTTGCTTGCTATATGGAGTTCTCTGCAACATTTCCTTAGATGAGTTATATTCTTTTTTTTTTTTTTTTTTTTTTTGAGACAAAGTCTTGCTCTGTTGCCCAGGCTGCAGTGCAGGGGGGCAATCTTGGTTCACTGCAACTGCTGCCTCCTGGGTTTAAGCGATTCCCTTGCCTCAGCCTCCCAAGTAGTTCAGACTACAGGCGCCTGCCACCATGCCCGACTAATTTTTGAATTTTTAGCAGAGACAAGGTTTCATTATGTTGGCCAGACTGGTCTTGAACTCCTGACCTCAGGTGATCCACCCACCTCAGCCTCCCAAAGTGCTCAGATTACAAGCATGAGCCACTGCGCCTGGCCCCAGTTACGTTCTTAATGCATCAATCTATGAGGTCGCTATCCACAGACATACAGAAGAGTCTTTGACATTAGCAGTGGGTCACAACAAGTGATTAGATATTCCACTCCGACGACTTTCATCCATTCAACAACCACTTTGCTGAGTATACCATGGGTCCGGCACGGTGTCAGGCACCGAGAATACAGCAGTGGATAAAACTGCCCGGTACATTCTTATTAAGGGAGAGGTGAGCAAATACATAAGAAATGAATCAGAAAACTACATGGTACATACAGTAAGTTAGAGGATAACAGGTTTCAAGCACAAATGTGAAGCAGGGAAGGACAGGACAGGGTTTGCCATTGTTAACAAGGTGGCCAGGGAAGGTCTTGGTGAAGTGACGCCAAGTCAGTAACGGAAAGAAACCAGGGCCAAAGCTGGGCAGCTATGTGAGGGGAAAGAAAGACTGCAGATAAGAGAAGTCTGGGGCATCATTTGTGTGTGTGTGTTTTGCTGTAGAAAATGCTGAAATAAACATCAAAGGTCGACAGAATATTATGCAGCCGTAAAAAAGGAATGTGGTACTAACGCACATTGCAACAGGGATGAACCTTGCCAACATTTGCTAAGTCAAAGAAGCCAGACAACAAATGGCCATATAACACCATGGTTTCTTTTCCAGAACAGGCAAATCCATAGAGATAGAGAGTAGATGAGTGGGTGCCTTGGGTTTTGGGGGATGGGGAGAAATGGACAGTGATGAAGCGTTCCCCTCATGGCCTCCTCCTCCTCTGCCTACTGAATCCCAGTCTGGATTAATTACAGATCACAAGACAGTCTTCGATTAAAACTCAACAAAACTCTGGCTGGGCCCGGTGGCTCACACCTGTAATCCAAGAACTTTGGGAGGCTGAGGTGGGAGGATCACCTGAGATCAGGAGTTCGAGACCAGTCTGGCCAACATGGTGAAACCCCATCTCTACTAAAATACAAAAATCAGCCAGGCATGGTGGCACACACCTGTAGTTCTGGCTACTCAGGAGGCTGAGGCAGGAGAATTGCTTGAACCCAGGAGGCAGAGGTTGCAGTGAGCTGAGATCACACCACTACACTCTAGCATAGGTGACAGAGCGAAACGCCATCTCAAAAAAAAAGAAAAAACTCCGTAAAACTCATTATTTAAAAGGAGCTAGCAGTGCGGGATAAAACAGAGAAGCCCTGCTTTGCAGTGGCACTCCTTGTCCATAAAAAGCTCCCCGCCCTCATCAGATGGTTCTTCCATGAGGGCCGTCTTCTCATATCTGCTCTGGGGTCTCTATGGAGGACAACTCACTTCTTTCAGCCTGTCAGCACCAGGGGAGCTGGGTCAGTCGCACCACAGCGTCTGTTCTTCTCTCTCGGGATGAGCGAGCACTCTCTCATAGACACGGCTAGCGGTGAATCTGGCCAGTGATCCAGTTTTTTTTAATGGGTTTTCAAACCTTAAACATAAACTCAATTACATACTTAAAAATACACATGTGCTGCTGGGCGTGGTGGCTCACGCCTGTAATCCCAGCACTTTGGGAGGCCAAGGCAGGTGGATCAGGAGGTCAAGAGATTGAGACCATCCTGGTCAACATGGTGAAACCCTGTCTCTGCTAAAAATACAAAATAATTAGCTGGGTGTGGTGGCATGCACCTGTACTCCCAGCTACTCAGGAGGCTGAGGCAGGGGAATCGCCTGAACCCGGGGATGTGGAGGTTGCAGTGAGCGGAGATCGTGCCACTGCACTCCGGCCTGGCGACAGAGCAAGACTCCGTTTCAAAAAAAAAAAAAAAATTTAAAAATACACATGTGCATGCCTAAAAATACACACACACATGCAGAGGAAATTCTCCCTGCTGTGACTTCTAATGCTCATTAAAGGTAGGACTGGGATTCAGTTTTCAGTAAGATGTGAGGATGGGAGAGGCCACAGGGCAGAGCTCCTCTGGCTCTTGGCCTTCCTCTTCAAAAGCCAGAGAAGAGACACCCATGGCAAGGGGTCTGTGCTCCCTTCAGTGGGTACAGGGACCCCCATGCAGTGCAGCTGATGCCAGTGTACACCTTCCAGAAAGATTATAAGCATTGGTGAAGAGATCTGTGAAACCCTTTGCAGTCACCAGAAACACCTGCTGGAAAAGCTAGAGAGAAAGAATTGGGTGGTTGGATGAACCGTTTCACTGGCCATGGCTCTTTTCTGTTTTGTTTTGTTTTTCTGACTCAGGGTCTTGCTCTGTTGCCCAGGCTGGAGTGCAGTGATGTGATCATAGCTCACTGCAGCCTTGAACTCCTGGGCTCAAACAATCCTCCTACCTCAGCCTCCCAAGTAGCTGGGACTATAAGCATGTGCCACCACACCCAGCTAATTAAACAAATTTCTTTTTTTGTGGAGTCAAGGGTCTCTCTATTTGTCCTGGCTGGTCTTGGACTCCTGGCCTCAAGCAGTCCTCCCGCCTCAATCTCCCAAAGTGTTGAGATTACAGGCATGAGCCGCTGTGTCCGGCCTCATAGGAGCTCTTTGAAGTCTCCCCAGTCACTGGTTTGATTCTCACCTACACAGGTTTGTCACGAATTCTGCTCTCTGTGGGTAACTTCGCCACTGCCTAACTAGAGCCACAAGATAGTAGACTGGAAGTCCTGGCTGACACGTATGATAAGCAGTATCACTCAAGGGGGCCATGCACAGAACATTCAATAGGAGAGGTGGAAAGCAAGGGGCCAAGAGCTGGTTAGCTAGGTCATCATGCTGCTTAGCTAGGTCTCCATGCTGGTTAGCTAGATCACAATACTGGTTAGCTATGTCCCTATGCTGGTTAGCCAGGTCAACATGAGCCTTTGTTTGCCAGTCACAATCCTGGTTTGTTTGACATCACGGGATAATTATTCACTAATCCCTCTTTTCACTTGCAGTGCTATCTTGGTTTGGATATTAAAACTCTATGGTTACTAAAAGACAAATAACTTTGATCCACTTCAACAGAAAGACAAATAACTTTGATTCTGCTTCCATCCAACAGAAAGTAGAATGATAGTTCCCAGCAGCTGGGGGGAGAAGAAAGGGGAGTGACTGTTTCATGGGTAAAGTTTCAGCTTTGCAAGATGACAAGCATTCCAAAGATCTGTTGTACATCGATGGGAATATATCTTACTGAACTGGCCTCTACAATGGTAGATTTTATGTTGTATGCATTTTATCACCATTTGAAAAAAATCTTCTGTTAGATGACCCCAAAAACCCCTTACCCACAATTCTGGTATAAAATGTTTAGGAGGATGGAAACTGAGAGGGCATTTTTAGAAATGTTCTTGAGAGGGAGATGTTCTGTGAGCTCGCTGCTACCCACAGAGGAAGGTGGAAGATGGACTGTTCTCCTTGGAGCTAGTAAGAGAGGGTCCATTAGGGTTACCTGGAGAGCTTAATAGTTGTCCCTGACATCAGACAAACTGAAGCAGGGATGGAGCCCAGATGGGAGAATGGAGAGATTTAACTTTACAGCAAGTTTGAAGCTTTGATTGTCATAAAGAACTGGACACTCTAAATTCTTAATAAAAACTTATTTTGCGGCTAGGTGTGGTGGCTCATGCCTGTCATTTCAGAACTTTGGGAGGCCAAGGCAGGTGGATCATGAGGTCAGGAGATGGAGAGCATCCTGGCCAACATGGTGAAACCCGGTCTTTACTAAAAGTATAAAAAATTAGCCAGGCACGGTGGTGCGTGCCTGCATCCCAGCTACTCAGGAGGCTGAGGCTGGAGGATCACTTGAATCCAGGAGGCAGAGGTTTCAGTGAGCCGAGATGGCGCCACTGCACTCCAGCCTGGGTGACACAGCAAGACTCTGTCTCAAAAAAGAAAAGAAAAGCTTATTTTGCTATTTAAAGTGACTGGGTGACTTTGTAATCCCCGGGAGGGATCAGAAAAGTCAAGGGACCGCCTGTGTTTTTACTGAGAGGCAAGGGAAGAATACATTCAAAGGAACACTGGGAGATAAAAAAAGATATGTGTCTTTTGAGTCCCAGGTGATAATTGTTCTTATATTAGCAAACTCTTCCGATTTTCAGACAGAGAAACTAGATCTGTTTGTGAATTACTACTGGTTCATGGCTTCTTTTCGAGTGAGCGAGGCTATGGGATGCTCCCCTGCAGTGGTTTGGAATCCAATGACAGCATTTGGTTTTGATTTGCTTCTTCAAATTGCATCCAAGGTCAACGGGGTTCCCTGAGTAGCAGGAACCTGCCTCGGTAGCGTTATTTAGAAGCCAGCCAGTCTCGGGGCGGCTGCCGCGTCGTCTGGCTGGGTGTTTATTTGCATATCATAAATACCAAGTGTTGTGCTTGACCTCTACTGTCCACACAATCAACGTGGCTATTTATGTGGCCTCTTCAGAGGCGGGGGAACAGCAAGTGGAGGAGACCAGGCATGAGGTGGGAAGCAGATGAATCCCAGGAGACCACATATCCCCAAAGACATACCAGCTGCAGTAGAAAAGGTGCTTTTGGCTATTTAATCACATCTAGCTTAAGCACTGGTTGCGTGGAAGTCAAAGATGTGTGGGGTTACCTACTTAGAAAGCGGCATTTTTGGCCGGGTGCGGTGGCTCATGCCTGTAATTCCAGTACTTTGGGAGGCTGAGCTAGGTGGATCACCTGAAGTCAGGAGTTCAAGACTAGCCTGACCAACATGGGGGAACCCTGTCTCACCAAAAATACAAAAAAAGAAAAAAAAAATAGCCAGGCGTGATGGCACATGCCTGTAATCCCAGCTACTCAGGAGGCTGAGGCAGGAGAATTGCTTGAACCCAGGAGGCGGAGGTTGTGGTGAACCAAGATCATGCCACTGCACTCCAGCCTGGGCAGCAGGAGAGAAACTCCGTCTCAAAAAAGAAAAAAAAAAAAAAAAAAAAAGAAAGAAATTGGTATTTTCTTCTACCACTTTCTTCTGGAAAACTGTCGCTTTTCATCCTTTCTTTTATTCATGACTCCCCTCTGGCTTTAAAGTGACCTGGCCTTTATTTACCTTGTGTTATTTCTCTTTGTTTCTGGTTTTAAGATTCCTTCATCTTCAGGATTCCTGATCATCTGCATCAACCAACTTGTGGAGAAAACTGAGGCCCAGGAAAGTGACTCACAATCATGTAGAAATGTGAGGTGCCTTGACTGCTGGGCCAGATATCCTGCAAATAATGGCAGGGGGCAGGGGGCAGGCATGCGTCACCCCACGGGTCTGTCAGGCCTGGGGAATGACCGCAGGGAAAGCTTGGGGAGATTCTTGGAGTTTGAGTGTACCCCTTCCAGGAGGTGCCTGGGAGGGAAGCGTACTCCTTCCAAGATGTCACCTAGGAGAGATTTAGACCTGCTCCTCTTTAAGGGATAATTACAGTCCTCCCCTCCTGTAAGTTTCCATGTTAATTACTCTCATGTGATAGCTGCTCTCTAAGAATTATTCGCCTGAACAGGGCAATGCTTTTTTTTCTTTTTTTTCTGTTGGTAGACAGGTCAACCTTCCTCAAAGGTGACAGTCTGACACCAGCATGAGTTCAACGAGGACACAACAAGATACAGGCTGCTGCCCTTGGAGGGCTTACTCAGACCAGGCTCAGGATGATCTTCCCAGGACCCTGTGGGAACTCAGGGACCCGGCTTCCCAGATCCAGTGACCAAGAGAAAAATCAACCCTCTTCACAAAGAGACCTTGTTTGCTTTTTGAGGCCATTCGCCTCTTGTGTTCAGTAAAAGCGACTGGAACGATATTTGCTATGTCAAGGGCAATGGCACTTTTCTCCCGGGGAATAAGAACTCTGACAAGCAAACTTATTCAAGATGGAGAAAATTAGATAATATCCATACCATGTCTCTTAGTACCCACTTCACAGATATAAAAAGAGAGGCACAGAGAGGTTAAATAAATTTCTAATCATGACTTTCTAAAATATCCCGGAAGTGAGTTAGCGCCAAAATTCTTTGGTCAAGAAAATTCTTCCTTGGGGGCCTGGGCAACATGGCAAAACCCTCTATCTGCAAAAAAATACAAAGATTAGCCAAGTGTGTTGGCACAGGCCTGTAGCCTCAGCTACTGGGGAGGCTGAGGTGGGAGGATTGCTTGAACCTGGGAGGTCAAGGCTGCAGTGAGCGAGGATTGCACCACTGCATTCCAGCCTGGGAGACAGAGTGAGACCTTGTCTTCAAAAACCAAACCAAAACAAACACAACAAAACAAAAACAAAAAGGAAAGAAAATTCAACTTTGGGCCTTGGAGTGGATTCGGAGGTCATGGATTTACAAAACATCTCTCTCTTTCTTTTTGTTTAAAAGTGTAACTGCTCGAAGAAAGAATTTGATTTTAACTCAGACTAAAATGTCTTCGTAACAACAACGAAATAGTGACGTAGGATCACAGAGAAAGTTCCTCGCTAACTGCCTGTATGCAGAGCAGTGGGCCTTACGCTTCACGCATGTGCTCAGATCCCCCTCAGGGCTTGTGGAATTAGACTGCGGAGTCCCAACCTCACACTTTCTGAGCTTGTCAGTGTCCGGTGGGGATCCTTAGTTTATATTGCTTTCTTTTTTGAGATGGAGTCTTGCTCTGTTGTCCAGGCTGGAGTGCAGTGGCGTGATCTTGGCTCATTGCAGCCTCAACTTCCTTGGCTCAAGCATCCAGAGTAGCTGGGACTATATAGGCACACCACCATGGCTGGCTAATTTTTGTATTTTGTGTGTGTGTAGAGATGAGGTCTTGTTACGGTACCTAGGCTGGTCTCCAACTCCTGCAGTCCTCCTGCCTGGGCCTCCCAAAGTGTTAGGGTTACAGGTGTGACCCACCTAGCCTGGCCATTAATTTGCTTTTTTTTTGAGACAGGGTCCCACTCTGTCACCCAGGCTGGAGTGCAGTGGCACGATCTCGGCTCACTGCAACCTCTGCTTCCCAGGTTCAAGCAAGTCTCGTGTCTCAGCCTCCTGGGGAGCTGGGACTGCAGGTAAGCAACACCACACGTGGCTAATTTTTATTTTTAGTAGAGGTGGAGTTTGGGATAACTTTTTGAAATGGAGATGATTCAGCCACATCTGATACTGGTGGTTGGAGAAGGGTGATGTCTAGGACATGCTTTGACAGGAGGATCTCAATTTTCTTAGAATAGGATTCCTTTTTCTTGGAGAATTATTTTTAAGTGGCAGATTCTGGACCTTCCTGTGCCCTCCACTTTCTACTCCCAAATCCCCACCCCTTCTCCAAAGCAGTCCTGGTCTTTAGCTTTGGGGCCAGCCTCTCTAGATGCCCAAGGCCAGGACCTGCCACCCACAGGCATCGAAAGCTTCCAGGTCCACTCAGCGCTGTACTGCGATCTCAAAGACTGAAGGACCGATAAGATATGTGGAGAAGGCCCTTTGGTCCCAGCCTGTGAATGAGGAGGGGAGGGCTGCCAAACGCTAAGAATGCTGAGTGCCTCAACTGAAGTGTTTCCCCCAGCTGTGCACAGGGTGTGGTTTCCAAGCAGAATGCAGATGCAGGAATGAGGGAGGCACCCACCCAGGCTGGCAAAGTCAGAGGCCCAGCAAGCAGAAAGCGAGCCAGGCAGACGCCGACGGAAGAGAAAGGTAAGTCTGTGGCGCACTGGGCAGGACGTCCACGGCACTGCATAATTTAGCGGGGCGAATTCGCGCCAACTTAATGGAATATTTCCTGTAAATATTATTTTCCCTTCTTGTCTCTTCATCTCATTTCGTTCAAAAATCTTTACCAATCCGGGGGAGGGAAAGTAATGCATCAACTCCCAGAGCCAAAGCCCCTGCTTCTGAAATACCCTTAGGAATCACAGGAAGCCACCATGACTGCTTGGGGACAGGGGGCAGGCCATTTACTCTGGTTCCTTCTCCTAATGCCTCAGAGGGGACCTCACAGTGTTCCTAATTGTGCATCTAAGTGTACATAAAAGCCTCCCTAATTGCACATCAAATAAATAAGTAAATGCCGTCTGCTGAATATGTAACAAGGACTGACGTTGCTATTCCTTCCCAGGGGGCAGAGTTCATTAAATCTGGGCTGGGAAGCGGGCTGCATTTCTTAGTGATGATTTACAGATATTGAATATTCTTTGCAAGGGAGGGTTTTCTGGAGTCAAGTACTTTGCAGTATTTGCTCTCTAACGCTTACGGCCTCAGATACAGGCTGCAGGTGGACTCTTCATTCTAACTCTTAGAGTCCATTTGGAAAGTCTCTTCTGTTTTGATCTGTATTGGCTTCCGATGATCAGATGGCTGTTTGTCTGCAGGTATGAGGACTGCGGGACCGGCTGGTATCCCCATGCCTCAGTTACTGACACTGCAAACAAGGGCAGATTGTCCCAGAGATTAGAGCGCTGAGGCGTTCTCGGGCTTCAATCTAAGGAATGTAAAGACCCCTCCCCTAAAGAGGCAGCTGGATGTGAGACAGATTTTGTCCAGACTTACTTATTTTTTCCCTGTGGGACCCTGATTCTGTGAGATTTAATAAACAATCCCTCTTCAATAGATAGTATTTAATTCTCATTCAAATGTTTTCAGGGAACAAAGACGTAAAACTTGCCTGTACCAGCCGCACCTCCCCAAAGCCCAGGGGATACCCAGCCTGAGGCATGTCGCTATTGATCGTCATTTCACACAGCTGGCAGTTTTTTTGTTTTTGATGGCCGAGGTCTCTTTACTCGATCATAAATGTGAACTAAGATGAAACCTGGGATTTACCTCCAGTGCCTAAATGCCAACCTGACACTGTCTCATTGTCTCCTGAGGCCAATAGGATTCTCATTCGTGAAATACAGAGCCTCTTGCTTCAGCAGAGCTTCTTTTTTCCTTTTTGAGACGGAGTCTCGCTCTGTTGCCAGGCAGGAGTGCAGTCAGTGGCGTGATCTTGGCTCACTGCAACCTCTGCCTCCCAGGTTCAAGCGATTCTCCTGCCTCAGCCTCCTGAAGAGCTGCAAATACAGGCATCCGCCACCACGTCCAGCTAATCTTTTGCATTTTTAGTAGAGATGGGGGTTTCAACCATGTTGGCCAGGATGGTCTCGATCTCCTGACCTTGTGATCTGCCCGCCTTGGCTTCCCAAAGTGCTGGGATCACAGGCGTGAGCCACCGCGCCTGGCCAGCAGTGATTCTTTGTATTCCCACACACATGCACATGCTAAAATGGAATTTGGTAACTAGGATAAAATAGGGAGGAACGATTGCTGCAAGATTTGTTTGTTTGTTTTGCTCATGTGACTCTCCTACTTCTCTCACCACTGCTGAGCCAAGACAGACAGAGAAGATCCTGCCAGCCCCGTACCTGGATGCTACATTCACAACTGTGCAGAAAGACTTCCAACCGTAGCCCTGGCAAAGGAGAGAGGAGAGCTGCAAAGAACTCAAAGGGATGTCCCCAAGTGTCAAGTGGCATTTGAGTACGAACAGGAGCTCCGAAGTGGGGAAGAAGGCAAAGAGCGAGGGGGAAAACGGAGAGTGAGGGGCGGGCTCCTGCTGGGCTTCTTTCTAGACAGTCATCAGCTACTCCTCCTCGGTGCCTTTTTTGTTTGTTTGGGCTTTTCTGGTGGGGGACGAGGGGTGAGTCATCAATCCACTTGAGTGGATTCTCAAGGCGGCTGCTCAGCCCCCGTGGGTGTGCCGACGGATTGCCGATGCTGTCGGAGCGGTGCAGGTAGTGGACACCTCTGGGCCCTGGAAAGAAGAGGGAGCAGCCTCCCCCTGCCACCGCCTCTGCTTGGATGCTGGCTCTTCTTGTGGTAGTGCTATGTGACAGAGCTGCCATAACTGGGTCAGAGTGTCAGGGAGGGCCTCTGTCTGCTGCGGGCGGGGAGCACCTGCCCGGGCTGCCGACGCAGCTGTTGCTGCCCAAGCTTCCAGGTGCACAGTGCTGGGTGCCACTCCCTTGCCTGAGCATCCCTGGAGGCTTAAGGTGGCAGGGGTGTGCCAGGCACCAGAGCCAGGAGGGAGTGGCATCCACTGGCACACCACCCCTCCCAGATGGTTCGCCCAGCCGTAAGCCCTGTGCCTGGGACCTCCCCTGCCCTTGGTGTGCAGGGACACTGCTGGTCACACCCGTCAGCCTGGCTGGCCTTCCCCACGTCTGAGTTTTCAAAGCACAGAGGGCTGACAGCAGTGGCCCTTGTCTCCAGGCATACATCAGAATCCCTGTGGGGCTTCCACCGGGCTCAGAGGCTTGGTCGGGGTACAGGTGAGCCGGCCTGCAGGGGGCTGTGGCATCTAGACATTCCAGCAGCTTCAGATGAGTTAGTGACGTACACTGGCCCAGAGGCACTGAAGACAGACCTTTGGCACTTCAGAAGTGGACTTGCATCGGCATTCATTCACATGTGTGTGCATCCTTTTAGATTCTGAGATCCGGGATCAGAGGGTGGGCTTTCTGTAGTCTCAGTAACTGACATGTGCCTTAAACATAACAAAGATGGCCTTTTTATAATGGCAACGAGGTTGGCAACGCAAGAAAAAGAAACCCGTTGCCCCGTTTAGGTCTTCTTGTAGCTGAGACTTCTTCACAATGGCTCCGGTTGAGTCCATGGCCTTCCCTTTAAGTTCCATCTCACATCTTAGCGGGGCGGGGGGGGGTACCCCTAGAAGCTAGCAAGGCTAAGGTTTTGCTTTTCCTCAAGGGCTTTTCAAAGGCCTGGTTTTTTGTTTGTTTTTGTTTTTTTTCCTGGAGATGGAGTCTTACTCTGTTGCCCAGGGCTGGAGCAGTGGTGCAATCTCAGCCCACTGCAACCTCTGCCTCCCAGGGTCAAGTGATTCGGCCTCCTGAGTAGCTGGGATTATAGGCACCCACCTACCAGGCCCCGCTAATTTTTGTATTTTTAGTAGAGATGGGGATTCACCATGTTGTCCAGAATGGTCTTGAACTCCTGACCTCAGGTGATGCGGCCACCTCAGCCTACCAAAGCTCTGGGATTATAGGTGTGAGCCCCCATGCCTGGATAAAGGCCTGTTTTTAATTGCATATTCAGATTGTACATTCATTTCTCAAGGAGGGCCCCAAATGATGTAAGCTTCAGGGCCCATGCAACGGAAGCAGCCTCTGCATCTCACCGTGATCATTATGATTGGGAAATGAACTCTCCACTCCCAGCTACTGGTGCGCTAACTGCCAATCCAACCTCCTCTCCCTGTCCAGTCCCTGGTTCAGTGATGCTTTGGAAATTCTTGCTACTCTTGAGCTCCAACTGAACGCCCAACTGCCTACTAGTCACAGCCACCTGGATGTCCCATCACGCCTGCAGCCTGGCATGTCCTAAGCCGCACTCATCCCTCCTCTGTCACTCCCAGCCGTCCCCTTCTCCTAGCGTCCATGCTCTGGTGGATCCTGGAGTCATTCTGCATTACCCTCCTCCTCTCATGGCCTCCCTCTCCCACCCACAGGTGACCATAACACATGCCTTCTCAACGTCTTGGTTCCCCATCTCCATCCTCAAGCCCCACCAGGTGTGGCCTGCCCTACCATCATTATGTGCTGGGTTCTGAGTCTTGTCCTGGGTTTCTCCTATCCATCCTCCAAGCGTTTCGAAAAGGTGCTTCTACAGCAATGGAAATCTGACACTATACACCTCTGCTTCAAGTAGATGCAGCTCCACTCCCTACCCCTGTCACTGTGGTTTCAGGCACACCAGCCTCTCTCTTGCACGCTTCCCCACCCCATTCCTCCATCTGTAAAACTCTTTGAATCCTTGAAGACCCACTCCCTCTCTGCCTCCTCTGTGAGGACTTCTCCTTATGCCCAGTTGACAACTGCCTTCTGGAATCGCCATCGACCTTCACACAGATTCGTATTATACCGCTCAGACACTGGCTCAATATCACATATCTTGGAGGACAGGATTTATGCCTCATCTCAGTGCCCAGTGATGTGCTTGACATCTAATAGGAATGCAATAACTGTTTTGTTTTGTTTTTTGACAGAGCCAGACTCCATCTGGCTCTGTCACCCAGGCTGGAGTGCAGTGGCATGATCTCAGCTCACTGCAGTCTCCGCCTCCTACGTTCAAGTGATTCTCCTGCCTTACCCTCCTGAGTAGCTGGGATTATAGGCATGCACCACCATGTCTGGCTAATTTTGTATTTTTAGTAGAGACAGGGTTTCATCATTTTGGTCAGGCTGGTCTTGAACTCCTGACCTCAGGTGACCTAGCCACCCGCCTTGGCCTCCCAAACTGCTGGGATTACAGGTGTGAGCCACTGCACCCGACCACAATGACTGTTTTTTGAGTGAATGATGGCTCTGACAGCTTGGTAGTCTGTCCTTAAATTAGAAATGGACTGGAAAAGTCTAACTTCTTCTTCAAAGGCCACAGAAACCCAAGTGATTTTCAATAACAACCCAGTCTGGGTTAGAGCCGATGCCCTGGAAAATGACATTAACCTTTTAACATTTTAAATTCACTGACCAGGATAAGTTCCATTCATTACTGTAAATTCTCTTATTCAATAGCTGATTATTCATGCCTTTGGCTTCTTACTTTTCCTTATCTTAAAGCCTGTTTTAGCATCTTATAATAGTTATAATTGGCCAAGCACGGTGGCTCACACCTGTAATCCCACCACTCTGGGAGGCCAATGTGGGCGGATCATGAGGTCAGAAGAAGGAGACCATCTGGCCAACATGGTGAAACCCCATCTCTGCTAAAAATATAAAAATTAGCCAGATGTGGTGGTGCATGCCTGCAATCCCAGCTACTCAGGAGGCTGAGGCAGGAAAAATTGCTTGCACCCGGGAGGTTGCAGTGAGCTGAGACTGTGCCACTGCAGTCCAGCCTGGCAACACAGCAAGACTCTATCTCAAAAAATATGAATAATAATAATAGTTAAAATTGATCAAACTCTAGCTATGCATCCTCTCCTGCATTTCACACACATCAACTGCTGGCTCATCACCTCTTCAATCTTCATTAGAACCTCAATTAGAAAAATAAAGCTTAAACATTCAACATATTAATAAATTGAACCCAACAAGTATAGATACTTGCTAGCATGTCTCCTAAAAAGCTTAGAGGGAGAAGCGATTTTAACTGCTGGATTTTAACCATCTCTGCTATAGATTTCAATTATCCACGATGGCCTTGGTCTTCCACCACTGCAGGCAAGAGAGGGCTCAATGCATTGCAGCCTGAACTTTGTTCAAGGCTTTAGGGAGTATTCTTGGATTTTACAAGCAGCAAAAACAGTCAAGTTGAAAAAGAGAAGGGTCAGGTCAGGCACGGTGGCTCACAACTGTAATCTCAGCACTTTGGGAGGCTGAGGTAGGCGGGTCACCTGAGGTCAGGAGTTTGAGACAGGCCTGGCCAACGTGATGAAACCCCATCTCTACTAAAAATACAAAAATTAGTCGGGCATGGTGGTGGACACCTGTAATCCAGCTACTGGGGAAGCTGAGGCATGAGAATCACTTGATTCTCATGCAGTGAGCCAAGATCGCGCCTCTGCACTCCAGCCTGGGAGACAGAGCAAGACTCTGTCTAAAAAAAAAAAAAAAAAAGGGTCATTGTGAAAAGAAGGAGGGAAGAGAGAAGGAGGGGAGGGAAGGAACAGAACATTATAAAAAGACCACGTGGGAAAAAGGCACAGGGGAAGCAGGAAGAAAAGTCCAGGGAGGAAGAGGAATCCCACAATCGAGGGAAAAAAAGCCAGAAAAAATAAGCACAGAGGGTCCAATTAATTTCTTGTTGCATGTAAAAGGATAAGAAAAGCCTTTGGAGATAGCCTCAAAACAACAACCCCTCCACACCACAAAGAGCCAGGTTCTTCCTGAATTGTTCCCAGTGAATAATTCCCCCATCATTTGCTCAGGATCTTTTCTTAGAACTTAACCGCTTTGCTGATCAATGAAGTGAAAATCCTCCCCAACATGGGAACGTTTTTTTCTTCTGTCAATTTAATAAAGAAGTTGGCTAAGGACAGATGTTAACTGGAGAGCATACAATCCACTCAGATATGTAGTGTGGGTTTCAATCCTATTCGTGGATAAAACAGCTTGGAAAGCAATCTAGAGCGACATAATGGCCCAACATTGCCTTCTCTCTGCTAAAGCAAGTGTGGTTTTGATAGGTTTTTAATATGTATTTCAGGGTTTGAACTGCGTACAGTCTCTCTGTTATTCTCTGCCAGGGAATCTGAATGACAGCACTCGCCTCTAAGATTGTTTCTACTATAATTTTTCAATTTGTTCTGGTCTGAAAAATGTGTGTAAATGAAAACAGAAAATTCAAACGCTGTGTCCCCTTCAAACATTCCACTTTGGGTTTACAAGGACTTTGTAAACCGTTCCCTGTTTCTCTCGCTCTTTGGCAACTAATTTTATTTTCTGATCACTTTTACTGAGCCAGAAAATATGTGCTGGATTTCCAGGAACCTCTCTCTCTTATTTTTCAGCTTTTCTTGTTTTTTGTTTTGAGACAGAGTCTCACTCTGTCACCCAGGCTGGAGTGCAGTGCCA
This sequence comes from Saimiri boliviensis, assembly GCF_048565385.1. Taxonomy (NCBI): domain Eukaryota; kingdom Metazoa; phylum Chordata; class Mammalia; order Primates; family Cebidae; genus Saimiri; species Saimiri boliviensis. The sequence goes on along the minus strand of NC_133456.1, from coordinate 107,852,492 downwards.
TAATCTTGGCTCACAGCAACCTCTGCCTCCCGGGCTCAAGCAATTCTAATGCTTCCGTGTCCCAAGTAGCTGGGATTACAGGCATGCACAAGCTCGCCTGGCTAATTTCTGTATTTTTAGTAGAGATGGGGTCTCACCATGTTGGCCAGGCTGGTATTGAACTCCTGGCCTTAAGTGATCCGTCTGCTTCCGGCTCCCAAAGTGTTGGGATTACAGGCGTGAGCTACTGTACACAGCCTTTCAGCTCTTTTTGACCGAGAATCTCTTCTTTCAGCTCTCCCACCTCCCTTGATCCTGTCCCAAAAACCTCTGGGGGAACTCAGATGGCTTCAGGATTCAAGAGAAATTTGACATCATTTTTCCAAAGAATATAGCCCCACTGGAAATTAAGGAACACGACAGTCTCTCAAAAGTCTCTTTGCCCATCTGCTCTGGAGAGAACTGAGCCAGCCATCTCACCTTAAGTAATGATAACAGCTTAGGTTTCCTTAGAGACAGGGAGAAGAAAATGAGAAAATATTTACCCAGGGAACTCGGGATTACTGCGGAGTAATTTGTATACACTTAAATTAGGAGGGGATTGGGAGCCTTGAGGCTGCCTGGCGTGAGGATTTTTTAAGTCACTTCTACACCTGTTCCTCTCTGGATCTGAGACGCGTTACACCCACGCAGGAGACCACCCTTACCTTCCTCGGCTTCACTTTATCATGGTAGTCATACTGGAAGATCCCCTTGTAGCTCAGGCCCAGCCACCATGGTATGCCCTGCTTGTCCTAGGACATCAAAAAAAAGTGCATGTAATTATGGGGCTGGAGGAAGTAAACACGCACCAAGTGGAGATTTCCTGGCTCGGGTGCAGAGGAGGGAGAGCGCCATTTCTTTGGAATGGATGGCGCCCACCTGTCCACTTCATTCCTTCACAGATATGCCCCTCATTGAAGGATGTGCTGTTATGTAAAGAGGGGAGTGCCGGGGGCTGGGGCCTGGCTCCGCTCCTCATCAGCCACACGGCAGGGGTCCTTTCCCTTTAGAAATAATGAGTGAATGTTCTGCTTCTCTCCCTCCCTCTCCCTTTTTTTTTTCCTTCTAAGACTTTAGGCATTCCATGCTGGGAGCCCACTCACCACAAAGGAAAATCTGTGAGATGTGAGATGTCACACCTAATAAAAGGACCCTCTGGGCAGAGAAACTGTCATTGAAGGTCAGAGCCAGAGGAGCCGTGGAAACTACGTCAAGTGACTCCTCTCATTTTAACAGCAAATCACAGCAAAGAGCTGGCCCAGCTTTACCCAGGACCTTCCCCAGCCCCGGGGAGCACGGGCCAGAAGGTGTCACTGAGGTCCTGCTCACCCAAGATGACAGCTGGGTCCAGGCAGGGTGTTAGGACTCATGCTGTTCGATAGGTAGCAAAATAGAAGCCAAAACAGTCTCAGGACTGAATTAGAAACACCAAGTCCCTGTTTATTCCTTTGTTTTTTTTTTTTGAGATAGTCTTGCTCTGTTACCCAGGCTGGAGTGCAGTGGCATGGTCTTGGCTCACTGCAACCTCTGCCTCCCAGGTTCAAGCAACTTGCCCACCTCAAGCCTCCCGAGCAGCCGGGATTACGGCATGTGCCACCACATTTGGCTAATTTTTGTATTTGTAGTAGAGATGGGGTTTTCACCATGTTGTCCAGGCTGGTCTCAAACTCCTGACCTCAACTGGTTCGCCTACCGTGGCCTCCCAAAGTGCTGGGATTACAAGCGTGAGCCGCTGCGCCTGGGCTCCTTGTTTATTCTTTTAACAGAGAACTCTTGTCACCTGAGTGTAAGTTGCAATTCTATATGCAAATAGGATGATTCTGAGTTAATTAGAGCTCCCAGAAGCTAGGATTTTATAGTGAGAACATCAAGCAGCTTTTCCCTAGATATGCCCTAATTGCCAAGTTTCTAAATAACTGAATACACCCCCCATCGTGAGTGTCTGGAAAACTCGAAACTGGCGTAATGGTTTCGGAATATTTGTGGGGTGTGAGTTATTTCAAGATGAGCAAAAAGATAAAAGGCAAAAGAGATACATTTTGAAATTCTTTTAAAGCTTCAGGGTGTATGATTTGTTTTAAAAAAAAACAAAACAAAAACTTGAAAGGTACTATAAAATCCTTGTCCTAACCCCCTGCCTCTGGGAAGTAGCTGTGCGCCCTGCGAGGGCTTCTGAGAACAGAACAAGAGGAAACCCAATGCCACTGTAACAGCGGATTGACCAGGTCATCACAGCATAAAACAGGGCATCCATGAGATCACAAGGCCACCAGACAGGGAGCTTGATACAGCTGGGCCAGGCTTCCTGGATTCGTGCTCTTTTCCAAGTAAGTAGCAGAACCATTGCTTATGCTTTGAGATCCTAATCGCCAAACACCCATACTCACTTGGCACTTCGAGAATCACAAGCCCTGCTCTGATCTTTACCAAACCGAAATAAAAAGCATGGTTTTGAAGTTTTCTTGGAAGACAGAAAGCATATATATCAGAGGTAGCCTTTCTGTTAAGTTCTAGGGCTGACAAAGAAATGGACCACAGGTTGAAGTAAGTTGAAAGACGGGATGAAGTTTCCTGTGTCTCAAGTTGTCTCCCCGACAGCATGCAATCTTCCTGACCAAGGTCCCCCGACCTCCATTTCCACCAGGAGTTATAAAGAAAAAAAAATAATGAGGGCTGGGCACGGTGCCTCACGACTATAATCCCAGCATTTTGAGAGGCTGAGGCAGGAGGATCACCTGAGGCCAGGAGTTCAAGATCAGCCTGGCCAACACAGCAAAACCTCAACTAAAAATATAAAAATTAGCTGGGTGTGGTGACAGGTGCCTGCAATCCCAGCTACTCAGGAGGCTCAGGTAGGAGAATCACTTGAACCTGGGAAGCAGAGGTTGCAGTGAGCTGAGATGGTGCCACGGAACTCCAGCCTGAGAGACAGAGTGAGATTCTATCTCAAAAAAAAAAAAAAAAAAGGAAAAGAAAAAAACAATGAGCAGTTTTGATTTGTTTGTTTAGGGAAGGTTTGGCAACATTCACCAAATGAGTTCACTCACCTTCACTGCATAATAGTGAACCCCGTAGGTTGGGAGAGATTCCACGATGCTCATGTAGCTGGAAAGACAACAGGAAGAAACACACACAGAATGCACACAAGGCTAGTTAGCAGATCTGGTATCATATACGTATTTGTGTATGTGTGTGTGATCAAGTTCTTGGAGTCATTATTTACTTGAAAACGAAATTGAAACACACCCCCGCCCCACCACTCCCAGATAGGTCTTTGGAGAGGATCTGAACAATCCTGACATATGATATATTAACACATACAAACGCTATCCCCATGCGAGCCGGAAGGGTCACTTACTTCACGATCGCTTGACCTCGTGTCTGACCATTCAGTTTCTTGTAGTGCTCAATGACTCTGTCTTCACTGCAATTAGAAGAAAAGAATGCTGTTAGCGGAGTCCCTAGGTCAACAGTCAAGCATCCTGCTGGCTAGGTATTTCTCAGCCCCATCTCATAAGAAGCTCCAAGGCACCAACAGCTCCTGGAAAAATGATTTGTCCTGGAGTGGCGTTTCCAAGCTCAGTCTGAGAGCGACCTATTTGGATGTAGATTGACTTAAAAAATGGTCAGTTTTCCCCTCAAAGGACTTGCATTCTCTTTATCTTGGATTTCTTTTTCTTTTCTTTTTTTTTTTTTTTTTGAGACGGAGTCTCACTCTGTCACCCAGGCTGGAGTTCAATCAATGGTGCGATCTTGGTTGACTGCAACCTCCACCTCCTGGGTTCAAGTGATTCTTGTGCCTCAGCCTCCCAAGTAGCTGAGACTACAGGTGCGTGCCACCACACCTGGTTAATTTTTGTATTTTCAGTAGAGACAGGGTTTCATCATGTTGGCCAGGCTGGTCTCAAACTCCTGACCTCAAGTGATCTGCCCACTTTGGCCTTCCAAAGTGCTGGGATTACAGGTGTGAGCCACCATGGCTGGCTTATCTTGGATTTCTAATCAAGAAATATAAGACTGGAACCCAAGCTGGGTGCAGTGGCTGATGACTGTAATTCCAGTGACTACGGAGGCTGAGGTGGGTGGATCGCTTGAGCCCAGGAGTTTGAGACCAGCCTGGGCAACACAGTGAGACCTTGTCTCTATCTAAAAATACAAAAATTAGCCAGGCATGGTGGAGTGTGCCTGTAGTCCCAGCCACTTGGGAGGCTGAGGTGGGAGGATCGCTTGAGCCCAGGAGGTCGAGGCTGCAGAGCTAGGATTGTGCCACTGCACTCCAGCCTGGGCGACAGAGTGAGACCCTGGCTCAAAATAAAAAACAAAAGAACAAAAAGACTGGCACCCAGGTTTTGGGATCAGCTCCTTGGAAGCAATGGTACCCTAAGAAGAGGAAGCAGACAGCGTGGACCAGGCATGGATACCCAGACTGAACTCCCTGGGGTCCTTCATATTCTCATCTCCCGAGTCCTGTTCACACAGGGCCTTATGGGGAGATGGCAGGCATTGACCTTAACCCACAGCCTACCTGCTCCGAATGAGAAGTCAGGGATGGAAGGCTTTCCAGGAGGATGGAATATTCTGGAATTTGGGCCTGGTTAATATAAACCATGGGGCAATGAAAGCCACACAGGAACGCTTTGGGGAACAACAGCAAACCAGCTACCAGACTTAGACACAAACTCCTTCCCCTTCCGAAAGCTGAGGTGGTTGTTTTTTTTTTTTTTTTTTTTTTTTGAGAAGCAATTTGGCTGGAGTGCAGTAACACGATCTCGGTTCACTGCAACCTCCTTCTCCCAGGTTCAAGCAATTCTTGTGCCTCGGCCTCCTGGGTAGTTGGGATTACAGGTGTGCATCATCACACCCAGTTAATTTTTGTATTTTTCGTAGAGACAGGGTTTCGCATGTTGGCCAGGCTGGTCTCAAACTCTGGGCCTCAGGTGATCTGCCCACCTCTGCCCCCGCAAAGTGCTGGGATTACAGGCGTGAGCCACCGCACCCAGCTGAAATCCTATTTCTACTATGGCAAGAGGTTAGCTGGCTCCTTGGAGGCAGTGTCAAGCCCAGCCCCTGAGACGTGACTCTGGTCATGGGGTAGGAGATACAGTTGCTCCCACTCCTGCCTTCGGAGGGGCAGAGCCAAGCTCGGGAATCCCAGGGAAGCAGGTGCAGGCAGAAGGCCTCACCCTACCTGCTGAGGTGTGGAGTCCAGACACCTCATCCTCCCTGGTTAGGCCCCAGAGGCTTGGAACCTCAGTTCTCACTCTTCTGTCTCACTCCTTGTCACCCTCCCTGTCCTCCATTGAAGCTCTGTATACCCTCAGGTTCTCATTAGAGGATCTTTATTATCTATTATTATTATTATTTTCAAGACAGGGTTTGCTCTGTCGCCCAGGCTGGAGTGCAGTGGCATGACCTTGACTCACTGCAACCTCCATCTCCCAGGTTCAAGCAATTCTCCTGCCTCAGCCTCCTGAGTAGCTGGGATTACAGGTGTGCACCACCAGGCCTGGCTAATTTTTGTATTTTTAGTAGAGATGGGGTTTCACTACATTGGCCAGGCTGGTCTTAAACTCCTGACCTCAAATGATCTGCCTGCCCCAGCCTTCGGAAGTGCTGGGATTACAGGTGTAAGCCACCACACCGGCCCTATTATCTATTATTGGTCACTACAGGATCTACCTAAAGCCTTCTTTTACCCACATTTTTCTATTTTCATTCTTAGCAAGGCCAGCTTTGGGGTAACAGGTTCTACATGTTCATCACCTAGCCCTTGGGGGTAATTTATTTCTCTTTCAATAACTACCTTAACCTCCAATTAGTATCTTTTAATTTTAATATTCGGGAACTTGATGTGCAGAGGACAGTCACAGGTCTTGAAAAAGAAGGGTCTTTATAAATACCCAGAAAGGGGCCCAGCTGGCTACAGGGGGCCTTGCTTCAGTTGGAGTCACTTCTATGGGGTCTGGACGTCCTCTATTCAGAAAGGGGCAGACCCAGCCATCTCTCTCCTGGGCTCCCACACGCCGAGGAAGTTCTATGTTAGGTGTGACAAAGTTGTCTCCTGATAGACGATCCCTAAAGAGCGTGTTCCCCCAGGGCAGAGCCAGCCTCCCTAAATCTGCAGCACTGTGTCAGGAGGTTCGGTGGTTCCAGTCCCTTCTATCCCACCTCCTCAATCGACAGCTGCCTCGGAGTGTTTCCTACCACGTGATCTGGGGTTTTGTGACGTTGCCTCCTAGGTCCAGGGTCAAGCAACTCAGTGTAGATAGGGGCCTTTTTCCTTTGCAGCTCTAGGGAGAGAGGGTCCCTGGGGTGAGGTGAGGAGGTGCAAGTCATCACAGCATTGTAGCCGCACACACGCAGAAAGCTCAGGAGAAACCCACGTGAAAGAAAGTCAAAATCACTGTCAGAAAGCCGCGCCGCTGTTTAACAAGGATGTGTTCTGACCACAGGATTCCGGGTGGCTGACAGCTGCAGAAATCTTTGCCACCCCCAGTTTGCCCTGGAACGCCTGCTCTCTGAGACCACAAAAGGGGGCTTCTCCATACTCAGCTTTTCCTGCTTGCTTTGCCACATGGTGGGCTCATCCTGGGCTAGCAACCTGACCGAGAACCTATTCTGCTCCCAGCTTGTCCCCACCTCTGCTCTGGAACTTCACAGAGGCCTGATGTGCTCTGAGCTTTGCAGACAATCTCCCCGTACCCTAGACTTGGAGCAGAGACTCAGGGGATAACTAGCAGAAATCCAGGACGCAGAGTCAGCACGGTCTGGAGGACGCAGCATTACGTGGAGGAAAAAGGCAAATGAGCAAAGCTGCCTGTGCCCGGGGCGCTGGCTGAGTTGTGTTGCTAAGTCAAATGACCTCTCTGAAGAGAAGTGGGTACTGCTTGGTAAAATGCATGGATGCTGGAAGGAGAAATAGGGGACAGTGACATGGTTCCCTGTCTCGGATCAGCTGCTAGCCTGCCGTGCTCAGTGGTTTCACAATATAAAAAGCTGTCCCTGGCCGGGCGCGGTGGCTCAAGCCTGTAATCCCAGCACTTTGGGAGGCCGAGGCGGGTGGATCACGAGGTAGAGAGATCGAGACCATCCTGGTCAACATGGTGAAACCCCGTCTCTACTAAAAATACAAAAAATTAGCTGGGCATGGTGGCACGTGCCTGTAATCCCAGCTACTCAGGAGGCTGAGGCAGGAGAATTGCCTGAACCCGGGAGGCGGAGGTTGCGGTGAGCCGAGATCGCGCCATTGCACTCCAGCCTGGGTAACAAGAGCGAAACTCCGTCTCAAAAAAAAAAAAAAAAAAAAAAAAAAAAAAGCTGTCCCTGCATAGCTTACTGAGGCGGTGGGGTGGTCAGGTGGCCCAGCATTTACATACTAGGCCTGCCCGGGGGGAATCCAGCTCAGGGTCCTGATCCCGCCTTGTTCTGTTCCCCTGGGCCCATCATTCTAACCTTCTGCCTCATTTGCCTCCTCAACAGGAAAATCGCATGGTGTGAAAAGTCCATGCTTGCCCGACGTGTGGGAAAAGGAGCAGAAAGGTTTCTTGCACCATGACTCGGCATTAGTATGCAACTTTCACTGCTTTCCAATAGCACGATGTGACTGTATATTTCCTCTCTGAAGTAGGCTGGTGTGTGTCATCCCATTTTGCAGAGGAGAAATTGGCGAAAGCCACCTGGATGGTCACTGCGGAGGCTTGGCGGGGATGCTGAGACCCACTGCCTTGTTCATCAGGCAGCAGCCTGCAGGTTGCCTATAAATGTGTGAACTCCAGCAGGGGCAGGAGGGTCCCCGAAGAATGGTGAGGACGCTTCCTTAGGTCAGGAATGATCAGGGGACTTTGAGACTCTGGGCAACTGTGGTGGGAGGGGGATAAAGGTCTCCCCAACGAGTGAGGGGTCCTGGTTAACTTTGCCGAGTGCTGATTCTGGGGCCCAGAGAGAATGACAGTGAACAAGCTCTGTGTACCTGCCCACTCTTCGTTCCATATCTGTATGAAGCATGGACAGCACTTACCCTCGCCTTGTGGCTTTGATTTTTAAAAATCTATATATAAGGGGTATGAAAATAGTTACGTATGTAGAAGGAATACATTCTAGTATTTGATAATACAGTAGGGAAATTATAGTTAACGATCATTGGTTGCATATGTCAAAGAAGATCTGTAATGTTTCCAATACAAGGAAATAAATGTTTGTGGTGACAGATATCCCAGTTATCCTGATTTGAACACCACGCATTATGTACAGATATCAGCATATCACATATACACCAAAACGTGTACAGCTATTATGCATCAATAAGAATCAAAAAATCCATATAAATAAGGTTGAACTATTAGAGCCAACACCAGCTAGCCAACTGTGATGAAATGTTGTGGTTGTGGTGGTTGTTTTCAGCAGGGTGTCATCAGGAGGGGTCCCTGTCATTGACGTTTATGCATCGGCTGGGCTGTGATGCGGACTGAAAGTCCCCTGTCCTGCCACCCTCTCAGGGCATTTAACACTGGCTTGGGCACTTATGGGTCTGAAGAGGGCTCAGGGAAAGTGCTGGCCTGGTCATGATGGTACCAGACGAGCTGGCAAGCCAGCTATAGGTGAAGATGTTCATACTGAGGAGAGACAGAGGGAGTGTAGGTGAAGGGAGGTGCTTCTGGGTTCGTAATCGTGTGAACACAGAACAGATAATGGAGATAGTGAAGGGAAAATCCAGAGACATGGGGAGAAGAGAAGAAACTCAAAACTCTTGAAATGTATGTAGCGGTGTTCTAAAGTATGGAAAGGAATGAATGAAGAGATGACTGAGGGACCCACAACAGGACAACTCTCAAAGGTGAGTACATTCCTCCCTGGTCCTCTCTAGTTAACTCTCACATCCCCGTGGCCTTGACCACTGGATTTTTGGAAGTGAACAGCCAGGAGGCTACAGAGGGATAAGGCCCAGCAGCATAGGGAATTAGGGAGGTGGGGAATAGGGTCCATGAATGAGGAAATGAGACCATCATTTTTTGGTGTTTGGACTGCAAGTCTCGACATTTGGAAGGTGATGCGTACAAAATCCCTGCAGGTTAAACAGATTTTGCTCTTTGGGGGCAGATTATAATTAGAGAAAGCCATTCTCTATCTACATCTATGTTTTCCAAAAGAGGAGTGGCAATAAAACAGATGAAAGAGGTGAAATGAGGGATGCCAGACACAGAAGGGAGCTCACAGCCTAGGGCCCAGCTCTCTTGTGATGTGGTCTCTCAGAGTGATGTGATTTATGAGCCAGAGTCGAATCCTGCTAATGAACCCTGCATCAAGCATGCCCCATCCCAGCCAAAGGAATCTCTGAAAGCCACCCGAATCAATGAACAACTAGTTTACTGTCTGGAAAGTGTCCAGACAAGATGAAATGCTCATAATCCTTTTATTTCAGAAACTGTCATCAAAAGCACTTACACAAGTCACGTATTGTAGCTGATTAGGATTGACCTGGTCTGTGCTTTTTGTTTTGCTTTTAAATAAAAGCAGTTGCAGCCATGCTTTTAAATAAAAGCATTACTGGCTCATGCTTGTAATCCCAGCACTCTGGGAGGCTGAGGTGGGCAGACCATGAGGTCAAGAGATCAAGACCAGCCCAACCAACACGGTGAAACCCTGTCTCTACTAAAAAAAGGTGCAAAAAATTAGCTGGATGTGGTGGCGTGCACCTGTAGTCCCAGCTGCTCGGGAGGCTGAGCTGGGAGAATCATTTTAACCAGGGAGGCAGAGGTTGTAGTCAGCCGAGTTTGAACTACCGCACTCCAGTCTGGGTGACAGAGTGAGACTCTGTCACAAAACAAAACAAAACAAAAAAGCAGTTGCAATGATTTCTGTTAGGGAACCAGAAGGAACGTCAGAGAAGCAGTTTCAGAGTTATCGAAGGGCAGTGGTCAGGGCTTAGGAGGCCAGCGAGATTGCAAAACCTTATCCAGGAATGCAAGCCTTGCCCAACTGTGGTCCAAACCACAATCTGGGAACCTTTCAAATGCCTGAATTATTCAGAATCAGTCATTTAGGGGTTGACAGATGAGCTTTGGCATAATGTTACATTGTGACTAAATCAAGAGAAACATCGAGGGAAAAAAAAAATCAATCTCTTCTGCAAAGAAAAAAACCCTGGTTCTCCCACGTCTCAGAACTTCACACATAGTGTCATCAAATGACAGGTGTTCCAAAATGAAACTCTAGCAGCAGTTTCATGATGAAAGGTTCTCAAAGGCAGTGAAGCTTCCAAAGTGAAAATTTAGAAGGTATTCTTTTTGAAAATAAAAGAAAAAAGAAACAGAAAAGGGGAGGTCTCATGTGCAATACTTCATTGAAGTAAATGCAGAAGATAGGCTGGGAGCCGTGACTCATGCCTGTAATCCCAGCACTCTGGGAGGCTGAGGTAGACAGATCACCTGAGGTCAGGAGTTCAAGACCAGCCCAACCAACATGGTGAAACCCCATCTCTACTAAAAGTACAAAAATTAGCTGGGTGTGGTGGTGTGTGCCTGTACTCCCAGCTACTCAGGAGGCTGAGGCAGGAGAATGGCTTGAACCCGGGAGGTGAAGGTTCCAGTGAGCTGAGATCCCACCACTGCACTCCAGCCTGGTTGACAGAGATCCATTTCAAAAAAATAAGAATAAATAAATAAAGGCAGAAAACGGTTTCGTGAAGACACATGGTACTTAATACAGCTGTGAGTCCAGGCTGGCATGTGGGAGCTGGTGGAGGGAGGGTATGTTCAGTTGTCCTGTGTTGAGAAATGCTGAGTGTATGATAAAATATATTGTTTGCTGAGAAGAACGATGTCAAGGAAAACCTAGCTGCCCACCCCTGCAAGTGGAAAACAACTTGGAGCATTCTGAAGTAGCAAGACAGTGTATGTATATCATACACTGGTTAAAACAATTCTTTAAGCACGGGATCTGTGACCCCGCCCCATGGCTCCCTCCTGGAGAATGCTCCCTAGCTTGTCCTTGATCAGTGGTGAGCGGGCACCAGCTGCCTGCCTAGTTTATCTTGGTTCTGTGAGAAACACAGAACACCTGCTTGTTAATAATCATCACCTGTTCGGAGAAAATAAACACGTAGGTCAGAGTCTGCCCGAGGCCCTCAGCCTGAAATACTGTCAGGCTCCTGAGGCTCACAGCTGGGAAGGCTGCTGGCCCCCAGATAGTCCCACTTTGCTGTTCTGTCTGGGTGTCTGCTTCCTAATTCCTTCAGTGCCGCCTGGGTGGGGGACTCTACAGCCGAGCTGGTCTGGGTAGTCCTGTGTCCCCTTACACCCCAGGAAGCGCTCCCTCCTGGGGAAGACTCCAGGGATCTTACCAGTAGGCCAGGGAAGGGTGCTCCTTCAGGGCTTGGGTGGGCAGGGCTGGCAGCTTCTTCAAGTCACTCCTCACGACTTCATTGCTGAAAGAGAGAATGCCCACAAATGCGCTCACCCGCTGAGAAAATAATCGCACTCTCTGATCCCACCTGGGCCGGCTGCCTTGTCTGAGAGACCCCACATCTGCTTCCCTTTTAATTAAAAGTAGTGGGAAGAAGGAGTGCTCTCTTTTTATTTATTTGCTTAATACAGATGTAAACGAAGGCAAAACATGGCAAGCCCAGCAACCCCTTGCAAGGAGCAGAAAGCTGGCAAAGCGTCCCCAGATGGCCGGGGTGTCTTCCCAAGCACTTCTTTCTCAGAGGGGCACAGAGTGAATGCTCCTGAGCATCCCTCAGCAGGAATTCGAGAAGAAGGATCCTCAGGGGTCCCCCAGGGCAGAATCCTAGGAGAAATTCTCCAGGACCCTGCTGTTAGGCTTACAGAACTCCAAGAATGGAAAACGAACTGCTGTCTCCTTAAGAGCATTTGCTCTGCTAATATACAAGGCTGGTTTTCATGGCTTATGTTGACCATGTGCTCGTAACTGTTTTCTGAAATACGACAAATAAATACTGATGGAGTTTCCTTTATCTGAAACACTTGGGAGCAAAAGTGTTTCGGATTCCAGATTTTTTCAGATTTTTGAATATTTGCATTTATATACTTACTGGTTGAGCATCACAAAACCTGAACATCTGAAATCTGAGGTGCTCCAATGAGCATTTCCTTTGAGCGTCATGTCGTCACTCAAAAAGTTCCAGAGTTTGGAGCATTTTGGATTTCAGATTTTCAGATGAGGGAGACTCAATTTGTAACTTTTGCTTTTGACAAGGCTCAGAAACTACTTAGAAAGTGTAAACTGCATCATCTGGAATAGGCTGAGCATCCCATATCCAAAAATCCCAGATCAGAAATATTCAAAAATCGGAAACTTTGTGAGTGCCGACATGACACTCAAAGGCAATACTTACTGGAGCACTTTGCATGGTGGATTTTCAGATTTGGGGATGCTCAACCAAACGGTATACAATGTAATGCCACTATTCCAAAATCTGAAGGAAATCCGAAACACTTCTGCTCCCAAGCATTTGGGATGAAGGAGACTCAACCTGTACCATTACGTGGTTTCATCCATCTGGTCCTGAAACTAGAAATTCTTTTCCCATAGACTCAGAGATGCTCCGGTCTGGAGGATGCTTTAAACCCCCCTCGTTTAGCCAGCCTTCTTCATGTGCCTGACTCCTCCCTAGACACTCAGCAGTTCCGCATCCTCTCTGGGCTGGACCACCTGTGGTGTCTGCACCACCCAGTATCTCCGGAGCGACCAGCAGCAGCCACTTTGGGATCGTTCTGATATTGAAAGAGCGTTTCCCTATCCTTGTCCATCCGAGAGCCTCAGCTGGGTTTGCAAAGGCACATGTAGGAGAGTTCTGCTTTCAATCTGCAGTTCTGACTTGGGCTACATTAGCAGCTTCAAGGTTGTTTATACTAATGAAGGCAAGTACTGGCCACCGAGACAGCTGGGCAGTGCCATCTAAAAAGCAATGAAACAGGAACTCAAGGTATAAATCCGAAGGAAGGAAGGAATCCCGCAGCCATAGAAGGGAATTCCTGAGGTGCTCGGATGGTGGATACTCCGGTACCCATGCTGCTAACCTGTGTCCCTGGCAAGAAACACAGCCCAGGGCAATGCAACCAGCGGTGTCACCATTGGATGCCCAGTACCACTGGGCAAAACCACACCAATACAATAACACGTTAGTTCCCTATGTGTGTTGATAAAGGAAACATGCAGGTTACATGACATAAGAGCACTCCTAGAAAAAGCATTTTTCTGGTGTTCTAAGAAAGAATGAGGCCAGGTGTGGTGGCTCACGCCTTTAATCCCAGCATTTGGGAGGCCAGGGTGGGAGGATCACTTCAGTCCAGGCTTTGGCAACATAGTGGGACCCTGTCTCTACAAAAAATATAAAAATGAGCCATGCATAGTGATGCATGCCTGTAGTCCTGGTTCCCAGGAGGATAGCTTGAGTCTGAGAGGCTGAATTTGCAGTAAGCTGTGATTGCACCACTGCACTCCAGCCTGGGTGACAGAGGGAGACCCTGTCAAGAACGAAAAAAAAAAAGAGAAAAAGAAAGGAAAAAAAAGGGAAAGGGAAAGAAAAAGGAAAGAAGAGAAAAAGAAAGAAGGAAAGAAAGGAGAGAGAGAAAGGGAAGGAGGGAGAGAAAAAAAGAGAAAAGGTAATGAAGGAAGAGAGAGAAAGAGAAGGAAAGAGAGAGAAAGAAAGAAAAAGGAAGAAGGAAGGCAAGAAGGAAGGAAGAAAAGAAAGGGAGAGAAAGAGTAAGAGAAGGAGAGAAGGAAGGCTAGAAAGAGAGAAAGAAAGGAAAAGGAAAGAAAAGGAAAAAAGGAAGGAAGGAAAACCATGCCACGACTAGTGGTGTTGGTGAATCCTGGCTTTAAATGACCAACCAGAGAGAAGCGCTCAGCGTGTAACTCTTCGAAGCAATCTATTCAAGTACTTGAACTGTTAGACTCTAAGCGAGGCAAGGACAGATCAACTGATAATCAATAAGCTGAAGGTGTTGATGAAGCCCCTGCTATGACATGGAAATAATTGTAGGGGATGCAAAAAATGATGAGATACGGTCTTTAACCAGCAGGTACCCATGATTTAGCTGGAAAGGCGAGAGGAGCACCTCCAAAGCTCACCGACCACAGGGTGATGTGTGATCATGTCAATCCAAACGACAGGAAGGCTCAGAGGAAATAACGGTCCCCTCGGGCTCTGGTGTAAGACCGGCTTTAGGGGAGGCTGTGCATGAAGAAAAGCATAAGAATATCACTTTTCTCCCGAGCGGAACACAGACAGACATGGGACCACGTGAACTGAAGAATCCATCAGGGTCAGTGGAATGTCAGGGGCAATACGCTGAAAAGGGCAGGACAGGCACAGAATTGTCAAACTTTAATGCCAGGCTCAGAGGGTTCAACCTCTCCTGGGTTTGATCCAGGAGGCAGATGGCAGGACAGCCCCTGGTGGCTTTCAAATGGGTCAACTCCTAGTGTTCAGGAAGATTCCATTCCAATCCCACGTATAATCGGTAATTTTTACTCTCATGCTATAAAGGCATAGTTTCAGCAAATTTTCAATTCACCGAACACATGAGGGTCCACTATGATGAATTTCCAGATCTTCTCTCCCTGCCTCACGCTAAGTTCCCTGAGAAAAGGGATTTGATTTATTGGTTCATCAGCATGCAGAGTGCTGGCTTCCATGTGAAAGGCACTGTTCTCAGATCAACTTATTGGATGAAACCATGAGAAAGGCAATTAGTGGCTCCCTGAAGGAGGTGAAACTTGAGTGTGGGTTTACTCACACCCATCACATCTAAAGTATATTTGGGGAAGGAAGGAACTCCAGGAGGAAGGGATCGTTTTACCCACGAAACCCTTGCTTGTTGGCAAACAAGTTTCCCGGGTGACAGCCACAGGTTTGATTTCCTCGCTGAAGCCTGTGGTGGGTTCTCTAGTTCTGCTCCAGGGCAAGGTTACACAAAAAAATATATAACAAGAAATCACCAAGGCGTGAAGCCCATCCAAATCCATTATATTCTGGAAGGGACCCATGACCCTTCGTCCTTCCCCGAGGACAAATCTGTAGAAATGTTGTTTGCTTTTCTGCTGTTTATAAACATCTGCAATAACTTAGAGGTGTCCAGTCCTGTCAATCCAGCCAAACTCAGTGGCCGAAAATCAGAAAGCTGCCCTAATGGGAAATGTGGTCACTCTACCCTCAGAGACTTGCAAGGCTGTGGCCTAACGAATGTTCTAGAAGTTCACAGCTTCCTTCCTCAATGTCTTCCACTTCAATGTATTCCCCAGAGTTCACGGCATGTGATGAATGCCAACTTGTAAAAAACTTTAAAACAGTTCATTATGGCTGCCTTCCATTTTTGGAAAAAGGCAAAAAAAAAAAAAAAAAAAAAAAAGGCCTGGATGTGGCTGGCTCACGCTTGTAATCCCAGTACTTTGGGAAGCAGGGGTGGGAGGATCGCTTGAGTCCAGGAGTTTGAGACCAGCCTGGGCAACACAGTGAGACTCCATCTCTACAAAAATTAAAATTAAAAAAATTAGCCAGGTATACAACAAATTGCTGTTGTAGTCCCAGCTATTCGGGAGGCTGAAGTGGGAGGATCGCTTGAGCCCAGGAGTTTGACCTCACAGTTTGCTGTAATCATGCTGGGCATATCATGCCCATAGCCTCCAGCCTGGGCAACAGAGGGAGACCCTGTCTCAAAAACAAAAAGAAAATAAAAGAAAAAGAAAAATGCAAAAACCTAATCTCGGAGAGCCAGTTGCTAAATTGAGAATAACATTTAAGTCTTCTTATTTTGAATACTAAGCAGCTTTTATTAAAAACTCTCAGGCAGTTATTCATGTTGCCAGCATAAAAATGGTAGGTCAGTGCTATATTGGTCTTTGATTTAGTGGGGATTTTTTTGAGCTGATGTGCCTGTCTTCTACAGCCTATACTCCTCATAAAACAAGGGAAGTTAGAATGATCTACTGGGGAAAAACAAAAATTTCTAGCAATATATCAAACAGAGAATTTGCCACAGTGAACAGCAACACATTGAAGCAAGATACCACAAAGTGAAGAAAGCAAAAATAAAACCTGAGAGAGAAGGACGAGCAAAAATCCACAACGTGTTTGCTTTTCTTTAAAAAACTTGGAAATAACTTTTTCAAGGAAGTCCCCTTGGGTCAGATGAGATGTATGTGATTTGTGAGAGAAACTTGTGGAAAATAGACTATGCTTAGTGTGAAAGAATTCTTCCTAAAACCAGTCGTTTCTTTTCTTTTCTTTTCTTTTTTGAGATGGAGTCTTGCTCTGTCACTAGGCTGGAATGCAGTGGTGCAATTTCGGCTCACTGCAACCTCTGCCTCCCGGTTCAAGTGATTCTCCTGCCTCATCCTCCCCAATAGCTGGGACTACAGGCGCATGCCACCAGGCCCAGCTAATTTTTTGTATGTTTAGTAGAGATGAGGTTTCACTATAGTGGCCAGGCTGGTCTCGAACTCCTGACCTCAGGTGATCTGTCTGCCTCGGCCTCCTAAAGTGCTGGGATTACAGGCGTGAGCCACTGCGCCAGGTCCAACCAGTCATTTCTATCTGCACTGGTATGAAAACAGCAGAGCACAAAACCCTGCATGTTATACTAACATAACAGAAAGGAACAGCCCGAAACTCAGAAACAGTAATATAATGCTAGCATCGGCCTAACTCCTCCATATTTTATGAGTAGATAATGAAGGTCAAGTTCTCCGGGGTGGGATATTTCGTAAGTAGAGTATTGCAGGTCCTTAAGCCATTATCACAATTCCAAAATTCAAGAAGCACTAAGAAACATTTTTGAGTTCATTTGGCTCAGAATCTTTCTGCACAAGGCAAGGATGGACCTTTCTATCTGCGCCCACTTGGTGGGCACATCCATGTTTTATGCAGGGGGTGCTAATGTCTTTAATTCCAGGTGCTGCCCCAGGCCCTGCCCAGGGTGTGGTGCAAGCCCTGTATTACCTGCCTAAAACCTGCCAGGCTCTGAATCCATAAACACCGAGAACCTAGATTTCTAGATATGCGTATGTGACTCTGTATTCCTTTCTGCAATCAAACAGTGGATTTTGAGAACCGAGACAGATTAATGAGGGAAGTTACAGATTTTTATTCTTTGCTGATCTTTGAGAAATCAGGCAGGAAACAATCTTCTTTCATTTCCCTTTCCTTCCTTCCTCCTCTTGTTGGTAAGCCAACGTGAAGTTGGAGTTACAACAAAGAAAACAGAGCCCCGGCCTATCTCTGCCCATCACGTGCTTTCTTCCCCACGTGTGCAGCAAAGGCTCCATGAAGCGATGGCTCCAGCAGCATTGCAGGGGTTGTCCACCACTGGTTTGGGCCCCATCTGTCTCAGAACCTTCTCCTGCCACAGTGTATGACTATTTGCAGACAAAGGGACCCACCTGGAGGCCCCAGGAGTTTTTCCCACCATGGGATTCTGAATTCTGCACATGTATCATAGATACATCACATGAATTTACCAAGTGGGGAGGCAACATTGCAAACATATTTATGAATTATGTGCCTTTCTAATTTTTTTTTCTTTTTTTGAGACAGGGTCTTGCTTTGTTGCCCAGGCTGGAGTACAGTTTTTTTTTTTTTCTTTCTTTTTTTTTTTGAGACGGAGTTTCGTTCTTGTTACCCAGGCTGGAGTGCAATGGCGCGATCTTGGCTCACCGCAACCTCCGCCTCCTGGGTTCAGGCAATTCTCCTGCCTCAGCCTCCTGTGTAGCTGGGATTACAGGCACGCCCCACCATGCCCAGCTAATTTTTTGCATTTTTAGTAGAGATGGGGTTTCACCATGTTGACCAGGACGGTCTCGATCTCTTGACCTCATGATCCGCCTCGGCCTCCCAAAGTGCTGGGATTACAGGCGTGAGCCACCGCGCCCGGCCCTGGAGTACAGTTTTGAGATCACGGCTCCCTGCAGACTCAGTCTCCCAGGCTCAAGCGGACCACCTGCCTTAACCTCCAAGCAGCTGGGACTACAGGTGCTTATCATTGTACCTGGCTGATTTTGAAATTTTTTGTAGAGACGAGGTCTCACTATGTTGCCTAGGCTGGTCTTGAACTCCTGGGCTCAAGCAATCCTACTGCCTAGGCTTTCCAAAGTGCTGGCATTATAGGCATGAGCCATTGTGCCTGGCAGGGCCTTTCTTTCTGATGCTAATTGTTAAGTTATATAAGTAAAGATTTCTTCCTTGATTAGTGAGTCTGGTTTTCTGGGGTGAAAGGAAAGTTTATGAATTTCTAATTTAGGTTAGATATAAACATGTAAAATTAAAAACAAGATTAAAAAATTCAGGCCGGGTGCAGTTGCTCATGTCTGTAATCCCAGCACTTTGGGAGGCTGAGGAGGGCAGTTCACAAGGTCAAGAGATCAAGACCATCCTGGTCAACTTGGTGAAACCCTGTCTCTACCAAAAATACAAAAAGTAGCTGGGCATGGTGGCACATGCCTGTAATCCCAGCTACTCAGGATGCTGAGGCAGACGAATTGCTTGAACTCAGGAAGCGGAGGTTACAGTGAGCGGAGATCGTGCCACTGCACTCCTGCCTGGTGACAGAGCAAGACTCTGTCTCAAAAAAAAAAAAAAAAAAAAAAAAAATTAGTTTCGTAAGTTTACAATTTCAGGCAAACAATTTTATTCAAAAACTCCAAGAAGAAATGATTAATTTTCTATATTTCTCAGTATCACCCTTTAGTTTGGAAGTCTCTACTCGGAAAAACTGATAGAGTGCCATAGTCATGAAACTTTTTGCTGTTCACAGGTATAACTCAAAATATCATATTTTAGTATGTTAAATAAAGCTTAACAAAAGAAGTAAGCTGTCATAATACAAGAACTTCCTCCTTACTTGGCTTCTAAGCAATTTGCATAGGATGTGAAGAATATCATCCTGCAAAAAAACACCAAAAGACAAAAAACAACAACAACAACAAAAAAAAAACCCTATCCCTAGCCAAATACTTTTTTATGCTTTGAAAATGTGAATTACATACTTGAAAGCTCGGTGAAATGGACTTTTGTGCACAAAACAAAGCTTTCTGTGACAATTTAACACTTTTACACTTAACCATTTAGCTTCAAATTTTTACAGATTCTGTTCCTTTCAAAAGCTCTTGCTAGTGTGAAAGATTCCAGCTGCTCTTCAATTATTCATGGCCCTTAAAGACATTTTTAAATCATGGGAAAATACCACACACAATTCTCGCGTGTGTGTGTGTGTGTGTGTGTGTGTGTGTGTGTATGTGTGTGAGCGTGTATACAATAGTATACAAATAGTATATAGGAATCATATTAATTTTTAATTCTTCTCACAAAAATTATTCTTTGGGCTGATTAGCGTGTTTCAAGTTTGACAGATAAACTTTTTTTTTTTTTCTAGGATGTTTCCAATAGAGAAATTTGCAAGTTTAAATAGATATTAAAGATACCGTTAAGTTAAATAAGTTATATTCCAACTCTTAACCATTTCAAACATAACTGAGTATTTTTTCACTAATTATCTAAAAGTCTCAGCAAATCTATTTCTCGTAGCAGCTGTTTTCTTTCAAGTGGCCAATTAAAAAATTGCAGGGAAATATGCCCCAAATGATCTAATAACGATCTGAAACTGAGCTTGCTTAGAGCTGCAGCAGTAAAACCACTTACGTAAGCGCAAGGAAATGATATTGGTATACTAGGAATTGTGATTTACAGACTGCTGCTTTAGATTAATCAAGTTCTCCATGTTGTAGCTGGCAAGAAAAGAACTTTGTCGTCTTTTTAAAGATTGCAATAGATGTAAATGTTTATATTACTTAAAAAAAAAGTCATTTAAAAGAAAGCTAGTTCTTCGTGTTCTTTTCCTGTTGATCATCTAAAGCTTTTTTTTTTTTTCCCTTTAGCCCATGACTATCTATAAGTCATCCTCCAGCCTGGCAAAAAAGACTTACAATCCTGGAATTTTCAGATACCAGTAAGTTGAGTTTATATTAATTCACAAATGGCTCTTTGTAAAGTCAGAACAGATTTCAAAGAGAGAAAGAAAAAAATCAAGAGGGTACTTTTTTTTTTTGGTCATAAATGTTTTTTTCTCTGCACACTAGTGAGCATACCATCCCATGATTTATAGAAGATAAAATACTAAAAGGTCTTCACATGTTTGCCTCGAACCGCTCTCCTGGGCACCTAATAACATCTGGTTTGTGGAAGTTAATGGGAATTTTTCAGCACAAATAAATACTCCAACTCCTCTCCTAAAATGGAGGTGAAAATCAATTTTCCCTGTGAATGAGGGACTGCTATTTGTTCCTATTGATTAGGTGATGCATTGTTTCATTTCTTTCTTTTTTTTTTTTTTGAGACGGAGTTTCGCTCTTGTTACCCAGGCTGGAGTGCAATGGTGCGATCTCGGCTCACCGCAACCTCCGCCTCCTGGGCTCAGGCAATTCTCCTGCCTCGGCCTCCTGAGTAGCTGGGATTACAGGCACGTGCCACCATGCCCAGCTAATTTTTTGTATCTTTAGTAGAGACGGGGTTTCACCTTGTTGACCGGGATGGTCTCGATCTCTCGACCTCGTGATCCACCCGCCTCAGCCTCCCAAAGTGCTGGGATTACAGGCTTGAGCCACCGCGCCCGGCTGCATTGTTTCATTTCTAAAAGCAAGCTGTTTTTCAGTTTTTTTTTTTTTTTTTTTTTTTTTTTTTTTTTTTTTTTTTTTTTTGAGGAGGAGTTTCGCTCTTGTTACCCAGGCTGGAGTGCAATGGCACGATCTCGGCTCACCGCAACCTCCACCTCCTGGGTTCAGGCAATTCTCCTGCCTCAGCCTCCTGAGTAGCTGGGATTACAGGCACGAGCCACCATGCCCAGCTAGTTTTTTGTATTTTTAGTAGAGACGGGGTTTCACTATGTTGACGAGGATGGTCTCGATCTCTTGACCTTGTGATCCACCCACCTCGGCCTCCCAAAGTGCTGGGATTACAGGCTTGAGCCACCGCGCCCGGCCTCAGTTTTTGTTTTAAAGAAACAGAATGAATTAACTTGCAGATTCACACCACAGGCATACACTAAGATTTCTTAGCCAGCATACGCTAAGCTCTGATAAGCTGATATTCTCTCACTTGGACAGGCATTTCATCTGGAACAGATGTCATATAAACTGACCCCCACGTATTCAATCACAACATGAGTTCTTTTCCTTTGGCGACTGTGTTTATTTGGAAGGGTGGGCCTGAGACACAGGGTGCCATCCATTGCCTCTTAAGCATGTGATGGACTCTGCTGAACAGAGTCCGCCAGGTAAGCAAACTGTGGCCCAAGAATCTTTACACGGAATTTCCCTACTGTCTGTCTTTTTTAGGTGGTGTTTGCTTTCTGGTCCTAATAAATCTCATGCTGGGAGGATCCTGTTTTAGTGATTAGCATCAGTATATCCAGTCCTCGGAAACAAAGATATTTCCAGATCCCAGAAGATGGTCCAGAGTAACACAGCTTTACTGATCTGGTTTCAATAAATCTTGTTAGCAAAAAATTCTATAGAACAGATGTTTTTTACTTGTGTCTGTTAATGTATGGACGGTTCTTTCAAAGACAGTGTGATTTTGGCATTTATGATTTGCATTGTTTAGCACAAAACATTTAAAAAATGTTTCAATATTGTAAAATGCCAAATATTATTTTTTATTTTATTTTTTGAGACTGGGTCTCACTCTGTTACCCAGGCTGGAGTGCAGTGAGGCAGTCTCGGCTGGCTCACTGCAGCCTCTGCCTTCTGGGATTATGCAATCCTCCTACCTCAGCCTCCCAAGTAGCTAGGAATACAGGAACACACCCCCATGCCTGCCTAATTGTTTTTGTATTTTTAGTGGAGGCGGAGTTTTGCCATGTGGTTCTGGCTGGCTTGAACTCCTGGGCTCAAGCAATCTATCCGCCTCAACCACCCAAAGTGCTGGGATTACAGGCCTGAGCCTCCATGCATTGTTATTTTAAGAAAATTTGTGGCACGTTTTTAGAAAGATCAGAAGGGCTGAGAGAGTTGAAGTGATTCTCAAAATCAGGGTGAGGAGATTGGCAAATAAGGTTTTTGGTTAAGGTCTTGTTAGAGACAGACCAAAAAGTCAAGTTTTTGTATGTAGTACCTCACTTAATACAGAGCTGCAATAAGACTTACGTTAAAGCCAAATTTAGAATATAACTAGAATATTCTACATTTAGAATATAACTAGAAAATGTGGAAGTCCTGTCAGTCGATTAAATGAGGTATTCTCTGCACTGACCTTTTTAAGGAAGAGAATATTAGTTTTTCTACCATAACCCGAGTTGAAAAAAGTTTTGAAATAGAAAACATCAGTGCTCCATTCTGAAAGTCCTGCAGTGTTTATGATGAATAAAGTACTTATGAATCATAGATAATGTCTGTTAGTTGACCAATGGTCAACAGCGATTATCGAGAGAGAATGTTTTGTTTTTAAACTGCATTAGCTCTTGTCCTTCAAATATTTGGTCCACAGCTGCCTTTGTTAACTGCTTAGAGGCTCCTGAATTGTTTTTAAACAGAAATGCCAACTCTACTGACTTCCTGATTGTCGATAGACATGAGGTTCTTTGTTTTACATGTATATACATCAGGAAATGAAATGAGATTACTACATGCTGTGCTAAGGAAAACAATAAAAGTGAAAAAATGTTATTTTTAGATAAGACTATTTCCTAAACCTTTAGAGGTATCATAAAAATTTGTCCACCATGTGGAAGACTATGAACACGTGTGGCCCGTATCTCTTCCTATGGCGGAAAACACTAATTATCTATCTATATTACAGTCACTTTCTCTCACTCGGCACGCTAAACCTGACATTTCAGTGTAAAGTCCACTACGACAAGGAAGTAAGCTGTTCTGTTAATGGGAAAGAAAAGAGCGTTATGTAAGAATAAGCCTTCAGGCATCTGCTGAGCAAAAAAGACAGCCCAAAAGAAGAAACGGAAGAGCCAGTGAGTTTCATAAGAAAAACTGGTTACAGTTCAGAGTTGACTTTATATAGTTCTCTTTCTATTAAGGTGTATCAGCACTTTTGACTTCTTTTTTTTTTTTTTTTTGAGAGTTTTGCTCTTGTTGCCCAGGCTGGAATGCAATGGTGTCATCTTGGCTCACTGCAACCTCCACCTCCCAGGTTCAAGTAACTGTCTTGCCTCAGCCTCCCGAGTAGCTGGGAATTCAGGCATCCGCCATCACGCCCAGCTAATTTTTGTATTTTCAGTAGAGATTGGGTTTTACCATGTTGGCCAATGTGGTCTCAAACTCCCGACCTCTGGTCATCCACCACCTTGGTCTCCCAAAGTACTAGGATTACAGGCCTGAGCCACCGTGCCCAGCCCTTGACTTCTCTTTTGTAAAAGTAATCCTCTTTTCTCTTGTACCTCAAGGAAACTGCTCCTATAATTTATGGATTAATACTCAATCCACATAAATGTAATTTGGATATAGTCCCTGAAATGTAAATATCTAGTATAATAGTATCCTGAAGAAAATAGCCTTTTGGGAAGTTATACATTCAGACCTCTCAGGCTATGAAAGCATTACCTTATCTTTTGTGGTGGCCATTCATTTAAAAGGTTATTGGATCCTCTAGGTTTTAGAATATCTTAGATTCAACTCTAGACCCTGTATTATAGCTAGAAAAGCCTTCCCTTGGGTTCTGTGTGCTCTAGGCTGATATTTTATTAATATGATTCAGGAAAACATATCTACAGTATGGAAGTCAAAGCCATTCTTTTAAATACAACTAAGGTTGTATAGTCATGCATTTAATAACATAGTGATAGATGCAGGAGGCAAGCAGATGCAGACAAGGAAATCTGCACAGGGTCTTGCCCGGGCATGCCTTCAAGGGACCGGAGCCCACATGCACACTGGGAGAAGCGGGTGGAGCCACCAGGAATTTGCGCCTTCTGCAGGGGAGAAGCCTGATCTTCAATCTGTGAGGTGGGAGCCTGTTGGCAGAACCCCCCGTTTCTTTGCTGAGAGGCTTCTTTTTGCCTAATAGTCCACTCTCCTTACCCTTCAATGTGTCTGCATGCCTAATTTTTCCTGGTCATGAGACAAGAACCTGGATTTTAGCTGAACTAAGGAGCAAAAAATCCTGCCTCAACAGCAAAAACAACTTTCTATAAAAAAACATAAATTTATTTATATAAATTATATAAGTTATGAGAATGAGACATCTAAAATGCCTAATGCTTAGCCACTGAAGTGAACGAGGTCAATTCCAATGTGTTGGGTATCTTCCCAGAAGTAGATGGGAAGGAATATATAATTACTTCTCTTACTCCAAAAGTTTAGGCCACTCAAGTGTACTAGTTTCTCTGGATCTCTGAAGATGGCTTTACTAGCATGGGCCTGCTATAGAAAAAGGGTGTTTATTAGGGACTCCTACGTAACAGATCACCCACACTGTCCACGGTGTAAACTAACCTTTTGGATAAAGTGTCTGACCTCTCCCCTCTTCTGACAGTGAATTCTCTTCCCAGACAGCTGCCCTTACAAACAAATTGCTGGGTAGAAGTAGCACTTTGACAAATGGAGCACAACCCAGATCCTTTGTTTCTCTGAATTCAGCTAACAAGCTGGCATTCCAAAAGCTCATTGGGGGCCATGAGTTACTGCGGAGGCCAGGCCTACACTTCCTTCTCCCTGGCAATCCATGTGGTCACACGTTCCCATGATCCGGGGGCCAGATCATGCTATTCCTAGTTGACATTCCATCCTGTCAGGGTACTCTCAAAATAAATAATATTTACAGCAGAGTTCAGAGCTGGCGAAAGAAATGTGGGGGAAAATCGTATCTTCAGAGTAAGTAGACTAGACACTGGAATCCATTGGATTTGTGGTTTTTAAATCATTTTTTTCATGGGACTTCAGAAATCTTTGTAAGTAGTTATGGACTGGCACTTATCAAAACCTCAAATTCCAAGGCCAAATGAACGTCATAAAAAAGTAACAAAGAAAAATTGTAACAAGGATTTAGTTTCTATAACCTGAAAACATATGTTCAGCAAATGCACTAAATGGTTATTGGCCACCTACAAAGTTCAAGGTCTCCAGCCAAGGCTAGTTACAGTCATTATCTATTTAAAAATTTGACTGCCACTGCTTTGTACCAAAAACTTGGAAAACTTAAATAAAAGGGGCCTGGAAATCTTTTTATACAAATATTCGAACAGAGCTTGAAGAGACGGGATTTGCGAATAGAATCAGTAAACTGTAACCCCCTGGACAAATCCAGTCCTCTGCTTGTTTATGTATTACCTATGAACTAAGGATGGCTTTTACATTTTTAACCAATTAGAAAAAGAAATCAAGGCTGGGCGCGGTGGCTCACACCTGTACTCCCAGCACTTTGGGAGGCCAAGGCGGGCGGAATATGAGGGCAAGAGATCAAGACCATCCTGGCCAACATAGTAAAACCCCATCTCTACTAAAATACAAAAATTAGCTGGGCATGGTGGCATGCGCCTGTAGTCTCAGCTACTTGGGAGGCTGAGGCAGGAAAATTGCTTGAACCTGGAAGGCGGAGGTTGTAGTGAGCCCAGATCGTGCCACTGCACTCCAGCCTGGTGCCTGGCAACAGAGCAAGACTCCATCTCAAAAAAAAAAAAAAGAAAGAAAGAAAGAAAGAAAAAGAAATCAAAAGAACAGTATCTGGTGATACATGAACATTTGTATGAAATTCAAATTTCTGTATCCATAAATAAAGTTTTATTGGAATGCCATCAGGCTCA
This sequence comes from Saimiri boliviensis, assembly GCF_048565385.1. Taxonomy (NCBI): domain Eukaryota; kingdom Metazoa; phylum Chordata; class Mammalia; order Primates; family Cebidae; genus Saimiri; species Saimiri boliviensis. The sequence goes on along the minus strand of NC_133456.1, from coordinate 107,826,708 downwards.
TTCATTTACTTATCCTATGGGGCTGCTTTTGCACTGAGGAAGCGTTGTGTAACTGCAACAGAGATTGTACTGCATGCAAAACTCAACATATTCACAATCTGGCTCTTAACAAAAAGCTTGCTGATCCTTGTTTTAGACTATAAAATAAGTATTTGCTTTTGCCGAAATGTCTAAGAACAGTCAACATAGTGAAACCCCGTCTCTACAAAAAAATAAAAGAACTAGCCCGGTGCAGTGACTCATGCCTGTAGTCCCACCTACTCGGGAGGCTGATGCAGGAGGATCACTTGAGCCCAGCAGTTGGAGGTTATAGTGAGTTATGATTGCATCACTGTACTCTAGCCTGGGTAAAAGAAGGAAACTCTGTCTCTGAAAAAAATTTAAAAAACAATAATAATAAAAAGAAAGCCTGAGAAATGTACAAGGAGAGCAAGAAGAAAGCACTTGAGACCTGAAAATCCAGTGACAAAGACAGCCAAGTACAGGTGGCCACAAACAGAAGCAGTTTTTGCTGCATTTACAGGTGAAATCCCTCAAAGCATGGGGAAACAGACAGGTTCTTAGATGGGGTAGAGATATGATTTGTGTTTCCTTTTACCACTAATTTGCTAATTTCCTGTTGATGGGCCAGAACCTTATGCCTTGATGCTTTCCTTTCCTATTCACGCAGTTCACTCTTTTTTTCTCTAAACCTTGATCAAACAGAATCCCAAGAACAATATCTGTCTTTGAGCAGACAGTCCTGCTAGTGGCTGGCTACACCGTCTGCTCTGTGCAGGATCTGGTGATGATCACGAGAGATTTCAGGACAATTTCAGCGATCAACACATGGTGAAGAATGAAATAAATGACAAGTTTGCCATTTTACAGGGTTATTAACACCATTTACAGATTCCCAGAGTTGTCTGCTTATATTTTCTCCAACACTATATCCTAAGACGCAAGGAAAGTAGAGGTGGGATGCTTTTATGTTGTCATACTTTCATGAATGAAATTTTCCCGTAAGACATTTTGTCCCTTGAGGGGCAGGGACTACACTGAGAGAAAAAAGACGTCCACATATTTGTTAAAACTGTTGGGTTAGCTGCAACCATAGTCATGCCACAGTGGTGATTCAAGCCTCCACGAGACATTTGAGTAGCCTGTTCAACCTCAGGACAATGGGCGTGTGACTGGGCCCGAATGTCAGCTTTCCAGCAAACTCTGGGCTTTGCATGTAGTGGAGAGTATCTCCCTTACTATTACTGTGTTTTCTCTGCCTGTTCTGTTTCAATTGGCAAGTTGAGTGTTAGATCTCATTATTAACATGTAACATTAATAAACTGTCCACCTAAAAAGGACAGGCTGAATAGTTTCTTTTAATAGAGAAGCAAAGGCTTACATTTTAAACCAGAAAAAAAAAGTAAACTTACCTAGAAAAGTCTCCCTTTGCCTCCTGTAGAAGAGAAAATTCAACATCAGCAAAACACACTAAGCCAGTGTTAGATGCTTTAAAGTACATTCTATAATCATGACAGTTTCTCTACTGAATGAGTTCAGCTTCCTGCAGCTATCATCCTATTTGCTGCAGGAATACAATTAAAATGGAATGTATACCTTTGCCATTTGAATATGAAACATGAAATTAAACTCTAGAAAGTTGTACACAAAGACAGTGATTCATAATAACAAAATGCACATCTCCACCTCTAAGCCTGGGTATAACATGTTCTAGTTTAAACATTCTAAATATGAACATGTCTCTGGATAGAACTGTCCATTTCTAGGGTTGCTTTTTGTTTTGCTTTGTATTTTATGCTAGTTCCAAATTATGCTGAAGACTCTGGAGGTAGAGACCAGGGAAACTTTAGCAAATCCAGGACAATGCCTTGAACATAGCAGTTGCTCAATAAATACTTGTTAAAGGAATAAAGAAATGTTATCATTTTCACTGATCTTGTCATTATTAAGCTAATACTCTGTAACACACATTTTTTTTTTTTCAAAACCTAAAAAGAGCTTTTCCTTGTCTTTCAAGTGGGCAGAATATGATTTTTTGGCAACTAACTCTATTTGCTTGGCTTTCTCCAGGGTGACAATACCAAAGAAAATGGGGCCAGTATATGATCTCAGTTTCTCCCAGGCTCAGGTTAAACACACAACTTTGCTTTACAGGGATTTGCTGTCTTAACATTTTGAAACACTACAAACCCCCATTTATTGCTATGGTATCCACCCGTGTCTCTATGGCTCTTTGTAGCTTGTGGCTAAAGAAAGGTGAGATGACAAGCAGTGGGTGGATACGGCTAATGCCCATGCCCTGTAAGTCTTATTTCTTTTCTTCTACGTATGGCTCTGGGACATGAAGAGGAGCAGAACAACAACTCACCTGTAAAATATAGGAAGCTAATTCAAACACCACTTCACTGTCAACGTCAATGAGCTCCTGAAAGGAAAAAGCAACAAAGGAAGAGAGGTTTGGTATTGAACAACCACTTTTTTCTTCTTTTAAAATGACAGCTCTTCCTTGGGTGGATAACTCGAGCCCAGGAGTTTGAGACCAGCCTGGGCAACATCATGAGATCCCGTCTGTACAGAAAATGAACAAATGAGCCAGGCAGGCTGGTGCACACCTGTAGACGCAGCTGTTTTGGAGGCTGAGGTGGGAGGATTTCTTAGCCTCAGAGGTCGAGGTTGTAGAGAGCTGTGATAGCACCAATGCACTCCAGCTTGGGTAATGGTGTGAGACCTTGGCTCAAAAAAAAAAAAAAAAAAAAAAAAAAGTCCCCTTTTCTGAGGAATTTCTCAGAATCTCCAATATTCACAGAGCATCTTGAGTCTCTGAGACCTTATTCAGTCCTAAACGCTCCCCACATCCTCTTTACTGCTCTAAGCTGGGACAGACTAGCGGCCCTGGGCCTGCACGGTTATCTCAAAGGCCTCACCTTTAAGTCTTCCAAGAAATTAAGAGGTGGACTAGGCCCCACCATTTTACAAATCTGTTTGTTCGTGTTATTAATCACAGAAATAGGAATGCTTGACAAGCAAAGGCATTTTCTTTATAAACTAAACTTCAGAACTTTATTGAAAGAAAGGCTTTATTGAAAGGCTTTTTTTTTTTTTTTTTTTTTTTTAGGAAATGTGATAGTGGGATTGTGGCTCTTTAAAATTAAATAAAATGTAAAAAAATAGTTTCTTGGTGATACTAGTCACATTTCTTTCATGTGCTCAGTAGTTCAGTGTTGTTAGTGACTACTGTGCTGTCAGCTCAGATACAGAACATTTCTATCACTGTAGAAAGTTCTACTGGTCAGCACTGTTACAGAGGGTAAGTTTAAAAATATTGTCCGGGCACAGTGACTCAGGCCTGGCATCCCAGCACTTTGGGAGGTCAAGGTGGGCAGATCACAAGGTCAAGAGATCAAGACCATCCTGGCCAACATGGAGAAACCCCGTCTCTACTAAAAATATAAAAATCAGCTGGGCACAGTGGCACATGCCTGTAATCCCAGCTACTTTGGAGGTTGAGGCAGGAGAATCACTTGAACCAGGGAGTTGGAGTTTGCAGCGGATTGAGATCACGCTACTATACGCCAGCCTGGGCAACAGAATGAGACTCAGCCTCAAAAAAAAAAAAAAAAAAAAAAGTTTCTACCTATTAGTTCTTCCCCCAAATACTTAATTGTGACCTACAGACTTGGTCTTAAAAGCACTTAAACCTCTCCTTGGTTTCTGAAAAATATTCTTTCTCTCTCTCTATATTTATATTTTTGAAATATGTATTTCAGAATATTTATAGGTCATATCTTTTCAAACAACTTTTTTCTTTTCTTTTCTTTTTGCGACAGAGTCTCGCAGTGTTGCCTAGGCTGGAGTACAGTGGTGCGATCTTGGCTCACTGCAACCCACCTTCCAGATTCAAGTGATTCTCCTGCCTCAGCCTCCTGAATAGCTAGGACTATAGGTGCACACCGTAACATCCGGCTAATTTTTCTGTATTTAGTAGAGACAGGGTTTCAACAGGTTGGCCAGGCTGGTCTCGAACTCCTGGCCTCAGGTGATCTGCCTCCCTTGGCCTCCCAAAGCACTGGGATGATTACGGGTGTGAGCCACTGTGCCCAGCCAAACCAACTTTATTGAAGTATTACTGAAACACCTCAAAAACTGCCTATGTAAACAGTTTTATGTGTTTGGACAGATGCATATACCCATGATACCACTATCACAATCAAGGTAATAAATAAACATATCCATCACATCCAAAGATTTCCGTGTGTGTGTATGTGTGTGTGTGTGTGTGTGTGTGTGTGTGTGGTGGGGGGTGGGGTGTATGGTAAAAACACTTAACTGGGTGTGGTGGCTCATGCCTGTAATCCCATCACTTTGGGAGGTCACGGTAGATGGATCACTTGTGCCCAGGAGTTTGAGGCCAGCCTGGCCAACATGGTGAAACATCATTTTCACTAAAAATATAAAAATCAGCCTGGCGGGGTGATGCCTGTAGTCCCAGCTACTTGGGAGGCTGAGGTGGGAGGATCACCTGAGCCTGGGGATATTGAGGCTACAGAGAGCCATAATGATGCCACTACACTCCAGCCTGGTGACAGAGAAAGACCTGCCTCAAGAGAAAAACAAAAACAAAAACCAAAACCACCAACAGACCCACTAAACATGAAAACACGATCTACCTTCTTAATAAACTTCTAAGTGCACAATACTCTCTCATTATACATAGTTCACGTGTTAAAGACAAAGAGAAGCCTGGAGTTTATCAGCATGACAGAATAATACACAACTTAATTGATATATTTCTGGTGTCAAGCTTGAGTTGAAATGTCCAACTTTATTTTTCTTTCCCTAATATCATTAGATCCCATAATGGCTGACTGGATGACAGAAAGTTAGAGGTAAGAGAGATTTAGAGACCAGCCAGCCTGACCCTGTGCTTTTACTGAGAATGGAATCTAAAAACATTGAGGGACTTTGCAAAACCACAGAGCCTTAATGGCACTTAAGGGACTGGGAACAAACCCCCAACTACTTGTCCAGTATGTGACCTCCCCTATGACTTACGTTTCCCCCCAAATCAATAGAGACTCTGTTGCAGCCAACATACTCTCAGAACAATAACTATAATCCGAGTTTGCTTAACAAGAGTTTCTTTTCACTGGCATTACAAGCCAGACTCTGATTCATGGATTTTCTAATTATTTTTTGAGAGGTCCAGAATTGGCTCCTGCAATTTAAAACAATGCATTCAAGCACACCCGAATCTTTTGAAGGAGAGATATATATCATTCAGGCTCTTTCAGGCCTGAGAATTTCAAAGATGGATACTAGTATTTGCTCTGGAACCACCTTACAAGTGTGGATTAAAAAAAAACTCATGAGGCCAGGCGCGGTGGCTCACTCCTGTAATCCCAGCACTTTGGGAGGCCAAGGTGGGTGGGTCACCTGAGGAGAGGTGGGCGGATCACCTGAGGTCCGGAGTTCCAGACCAGCCTGACCACATGGTGAAACCCCATCTCTACTAAAAATACAAAATTAGTTGGGTGTGATAGTACATGCCTGTAATCTCAGCTACTTGGGAGGCTGAGGCAGGAGAATTGCTTGAACCTGGGAGGCGGAGGTTGCAGTGAGCCAAGATCACACCATTGCACTCCAGCCTGGGCAACAAGAGCAAAACTCCAACTCAAAAAAAAAAAAAGAACTCATGAAAGCCTAAGGAAGAAATTGGGGACAATAATTTCTTACATTTAACCAGCTGAAAGAGCTTTATGGTGCCTGGAATTGATAGAGACTGTCAGTGCTGGGATGCGGAAGAATGTTTGGAATTGCAGTTCTGGGATTAGCAGGTCCCATCAGAATGTAAATCATTTAACAGTGTACAAATGGCTTCACAGAAACACTGTCCAGGGTTTCCACAATAGAGGGTTTCTACTCCACTATGTTCGTTTCCATTCCCACCTGAATGCCTTCGAGTGCACTTGTTAATGTACTGCTGTATATACGCTTTCTGTCAAACATTTACACCTACGTTGCAGCCAACGGTCAACTGCGGGCTAATATTTAACGTCTGCTGAGAGGCTTATCTGATGCGCAACTCAAAACCAGCCATCAGAAAATAACGCTTTTAAGTGCGAATGTCGCTTTCAGTTTGCCATTTGATTCATCTGGTAAATGAAAATGTCTATACCTGCGTAGAGGTGGGGGAAACAAAGAAAGGTCTTTTATTTTATTTTACACAGTCCATTATGCGGTTCCAGGAGACTGTCTTTGGTGAACATTAACTGTAACGTAACTGTTATCCACAGGAAAGCTACTAAACGCACCGTTAAACATCTAACCTGATTGAGCCAAGCTCTCTCTCACCACAGTTGTTCTCAGGGTAAGTGAGAACTGGTACCTTTACTGTGGTGACTTTTCAGGTGAAAAGTCTGAACTTGGCCATCTCCCAGTGAAGATATAAAAAGCAGGGAGAGCTGAAATGTGGCCAGTGAGAGGGAAAATCACTAAAGAATGAAGTGCCCCAGAACTGCCCATGCTTACAAAATCTGTTGGGAAGAGCTGCGTGATTACTTCGGACCTCTCCTATTTAACACGCATTGAGTTTAAGGATCATTTCATTGGATGTTCTCAGAGGACGCCACAAAGATGGAAAGGGTGTGGATAGGAACAGTCTAGCGTGGCAGGAAGACATATCCTGGCAGTCTTTGCCCAATTCCCCCGTCTCACTTGTTCATGACAGTTTTTTCCCCCCTTGTACACCTTGCCCTTCCAGGTGACTTTATCCTTAAGATTCTACCATGATGGAGCAGAGCTTTAGGTTTCAGCTCACTCTGCAAATTTCCCATGGTACTCCAAAACCTGAAAGCCACGTTCCACACAGAGGAGTTATTAGATGTTTTCAAGGGTCTTCCTAGAAGAAATGTGCTCCCATATTAAATAAATGACTCTCCCAGCCGGGCATGGTGGCTCATGCCTGTAATCCTAGCACTTTGGGAGGCTGAGGCGGGTGGATTACAAGGTCAAGAGATGGAGACTAACCTGGCCAACGTGAAGAAACCTTGTTTCTACTAAAAATACAAACATTAGCTAGGCATGGTGGTGCGCGCCTGTAGTCACAGCTACTCGGGAGGCTGAGGCAGGAGAATTGCTTGAAACTGGGATGTGGAGGCTGCAGTGGTTGAGGTCCTATCACTACACTCCAGCCTGGTGACAGAGCAAGACTCTGTCTCAAAAAAAAAAAAAAAAAAAAAAAAAAGACTCTCCCTTTTCCTTATCTGACTTCTCCAGCAGCAGTCCAGAGGTGGCTTTTTATTTTATTTTTTGAGACAGGATTTCACTGTGTCACCCAGGATGGAGTGCAGTGGTACCATCTCAGCTCACTGCAACCTCTGCCTTCTGGGTTCAAGCAATTCTCATGCCACAGCCTCCCAAGTAGCTAGGCTTACAGGTGTGTGTCACCATGCCTGGCTAATTTTTGTATCTTTAATAGAGATGGGGTTTCACCATGTTGGCCAGGCTGGTCTCAAACTCCTGATCTCGAGTGATCCATCCACCTCGGCCTCCCAAAGTGCATGAACCCCCACGTCTGGCCAGAGGTGGCTTCTTTCATGGGTTTCTGCTCAAGCAGAGGAACTACACTGAAGGAGACCACAAAGAGGGTGTGAAAAATCCCGTTCTTTCCAGGGGCTCTGGGGTTTCCCCTTAACTAAGGACAAAATGGGGTCATGGGAGGAGCAGAAGAGGCTTCTAGGAACTTGAGGGTGGCTTCCATCTGGCCTTGTGCAGGGGCTGAGGTGTGACATTCCTCTGTGCTTATGCAATCCACAGCCCTGTGGTGAAGCCCCCCAGTGCTCATACAGCCACCGGAGGGGTTTCTGCAGGGTCCTCCACTGAGCTGGAACCTTGCCTGGGAATCTTGTGCCGTCTGGTGGGCAGGGAATAACTTTACCTTGAGACTCTGGAGAAGCCCAGGGTGATGCTGGCAGGAGGGAATGCAACGTCTTCTGGTGACTGTGGCCACTGGGTGTACACTTTGGGCATCTGCTTTCCTTACTACTGAATAACGCATGCTGCTTCCTTTGATCTTTTGAGAAATAGTATGGAAAGACAAACTGTGGCCATCTGCAGGAGTGTGTGTGCGCGCGTGCGGGTGTGCTCTGAGTCGGGGTGGGAAGGGCGGCCCCACTTCCTCCCACGTCATGTGGTTTTATCCCAGGTGACTGAACTGCTGAAGGAAGAGGCCTGAGGTCATTTGTCAGCAGTACCATGGCTAACAATATTCTCAGAAAGATTTTCATCCAAGGGTCTCCAAGTGTTTCTAACAAGTAGCCCCATAGGAACCCCAAATGGCAGGTGTTACAGATGTTCTCCAAGAGGCCTGAGAGCCGGAGGGCCTCTTTGCTCAGAGGAACTTGGTGGTGGTCTTTACACTTAACCAAGAATCTTAATGAAAAGCAGCCCACCACGGTCCGGAATTGCAGGAATTCCAACTCTCATGTAAGATGAATGAGATAATTCCATGAGAAAATGTAATTGACAACCATATGGTAGGTTGAGAAGATTTTGACGAGGACGATCCTTGCAAAATCCACTCAGAAGCACTGGCAGGGCTGGCCCAAGCCTTTTCCTAATGAATTCTCACCAGTTAACACCACGCTTATTCTTACCCACGAAACATTTAAAGATTATAGTGTCACGGCATTCTATTGAAGATTATTTCTACTGTTCCCTGAAAGTCCGGTATTCTGGTATTAACTACCCAATGCCTTGGGGACATGGGCTAAACTACCTGACCTTGAGATTGTTTTTCCTTATCAGTAAAATGGGGATAACAATTTCTTTTCCAATTATTTTACTGGGTTTGGGGAGGGATAAATGGCGAAGTGATCTGGAAACTAAAATACACTACAAGTATTAGGTCTATATTATTTATTTCTGCTGACAACTGTCTGTAGATAATCTGAACTCCACAGTTTTGTCTTTGTTCTTCAGTATGTCTTAGCATTTATAGGAATCTTTACTAACATTTTCTTTTAAAATAGATGGGTAGTTTGTGTGTGTGTGTGTGTGTGTGTGTGTGTGTGTGTGTGTGTGTGTACTGGTTACCATGTCTGTTATGGTGTATTTTATGTGTCAACTTGACAGGTTAAGCGTTTCTCAAATCATTCATTCATTCATTCATTCATTTATTTTTGAGACAGAGTCTTGCTCTGTCGCCCAGGCTGGAGTACAGTGACACCATCTCAGCTGACTGCAACCTCCACCTCCTGGGTTCTAGCGATTCTCGTGCCTCAGCTTCCTGAGTAGCTGGGATTACAGGTGCCTACCACCACAACTGGCTAGTTGTTTGTATTTTTAGTAGAGATGGGGGTTTCACCATGTTGCCCACGCTGGTTTTGAACTCCTGAGCTCAAGTGATCCGCCCACCTTGGCCTCCCAAAATGCTGGGATTACAGGTGTGAGCCACTGTGCCCGGCCCCAGGTTGCCCAGATTAAACAGTTTCTGGCTGTGTCTATTGGAGTGTTTCTGGATGAGATCAGCATCTGAATCGGCAGACTCAACAGGCCACCCTCCCCAGTGTGGGTGGATATCACCCAATCTTTGAAGGCTTGAATAGAACAAAAGAAGGAGGATGAAGGAGCTCGCCCCCTTTTTTCATTTTTCTTTCTTTTTGTCCCTCGCTTTTTGAGCTGGGAAATCACACCTCATCTTCTCTTGTCCTTGGACTGAGACTTACACCATTGGTTCCCCAGTTCTCAGGCCTTTGGACTCAGCCAGTGGACTGACACCCCTGGCTTTCGCAGATCTACACTGCAGACAGCAGACTGTGGGATTTCTCAGCCCCCATGATCTTGTGAGCCAACTCCTCATAATAAGTCTTTCTGTGTATCTATATATATCCGATTGGTTCTGTTGCTCTGACTAATACACTGTATGTCATGAAAGCGGGACACAACGCCCATATTTAGCCCAACTCGCTCTCTTCTTGCGGCTCTGTCCCTCATTGCACAACTCATCATGACTATGCAGAGCTGCCCCTGGGGCAAACAGGGGCTGTGGTGCAGGATGAGACTGATGCGATCTTGCACAATTCCTCATTCTTAGCCCTCTGCCAGTTTTTCAGCATCAAGTCACCTCATGTTTGTCTAATGATCCGAGAGGTGAATGGTGCTCACGCTCAGCCGCGACCGTAATTCTGACCCACTGATTTCTCATGCTGTCCACTCTACCGCATACAGCCCCTGACAGGATCTCAAGGAATTGCTCTTTTATTAATTTCTATTTGTAAAAAAACGACTTTTATTTATTTTTGTTGAGACGAGGTCTTGTTGCCCAGTATGGAGTGCAGTGGCACCATCATAATTTGCTGCAGCCTCGAACTTCTGGGCTCAAGTCATTCTCCTGCTTCAGCCTCCTGGGTAGCTGGGACCGCAGGCACACACCACCATGCCTAAGTGAATTTAATTTTTTTGTAGAGGTTGTCTCACTATGTTTCTCAGGCTGGTCTTGAACTCCTGGGCTCAAGTAATCCTCCTACCTTGGCCTCCCAAAACGCTGGAATTACAGGTGTGGGCTACTGTGCCTGGCCTGGGATCACTGTTTTAGAGGTCATGGGCACAGCCAAGGTGACAGATCCATGTAAGTTTGATTCTTCAAAGTTGAAAAAGAAGGTGTCTGTCTGTCTTTCCTTCTCTCACTCCCACTCTGGCCTCCAAGGGCATGTGCTAAACCTGCATCCATCAGATTAAGAGGTAAGGACGAGAGCTCTGGAAGTGTGAGGCTGATATTTATGTGGCCCTGTAGAATGTGATTCTGGCTTTTGGCTTGGTTCTCCCACCTACAGATGAGATGATGTCATCTGAGCATCAGCAAAGCATGTTGAAGATACTGAATAAAGACCATTTATTTTAATATCAACAAGAATGACAGCATTTAGACCTAAACTGTACATGTGGTCCAAGGATGCTTACTTAAACTACTCTTTTTTTTTTTTTTTTAAGTCTCTGTCCGTCATCCAGGCTGGAGGGCGCCCTAGTGTGATCCTAGCTCACTGTAGCCTAGAACTCATGGGCTCAAGTGTTCCTCCCATCTCAGTTTCCTAAGTGGTTGGGACTACAGGTGTGTGCCACCATGCCTGGCTAATTAAATAAAAAAAAAATTTTTTTAGGCTGGGTGTGGTGGCTCATGCCTGTGATCCCAGCACTCTGGGAGGCTGAGGTGGGAGGATCACCTGAGGTCGGGGGTTTGAGACCAGCCTGACCAACATGGAGAAAGCCTGTCCCTACTGAAAATACAAAATTAGCCAGGTGTGGTGGTGCATGCCTGTAATCCTAGCTACTCGGGAGGCTGAGGCAGGAGAATCACTTGAACCTGGGAGGTAAATGTTGTGATGAGCCCAGATTGTGCTATTGTGCTCTAGCCTGGGCAACAAGACAGCGAAACTCCATCAAAAAATATAAGTTTTTTTTTTTTTGTAGAGTTTAGGTCTTGCTAGGTTGCCCAGGCTAGTCTCAAACTCCTGGCCTCAAGCCAATTGCCTTGGCCTCTTAAAGCACTGGGATTATGGGTATGAGCCACCACGCTTGGCTGGCAGAGGCTCCCAGACCAATCTGGACCAGACCTGCACCCTCCCAAGAGCCCCCATAAGCAGAAATTTTAAGCCTTTTCTTTTACGTCATGATTTGTTCTCAGTGCAACGTAGGCAACAAAACTTGGCGATTTCTCAGGAAATATGCAAATCCTTGTTCCCCGGGATTGGAAAGGGACCAACTAAAAAATAATTTTCTGAGCATCAGCTATGTGCCGAGTACAGTGATAGGCCATGGATGATGAGCTTAAAAATCCACTCAGAAAAATGCTGGTACCAACTTCTCCTCCAGTGAAAGAAGCATGTTTCCGTCCACCTGCAGATGGCAATCATGGTCCTGTTTCTTTGGTTATCACTGCTGGGGAAGATTAGTGCTTAGACAAAGCGTAATTGAAATACGATGAATGTACTTAAAGAGTGCAAGGCCAGCTGGGTGCGGTGGCTCACACCTGTAATCTCAGCACTTTAGGAGGCCAAGGAAGGAGGATCACTGGAGCCTTGGAGTTCGAGACCAGCCCGGGCAACATGGTGAAACCGTATCTCTAACAATACAAAACACAGCAAAACACACACAAAAAATCCAAATTAGCCAGGTACGGTGGTGGGTGCCTGCAGCCCCAGCTTCTCAGGAGGCTGAGGCAGGAGAATGGCTTGAACCCGGGAGGCAGAGGTCGCAGTACACTGAGATCGCGCCGCTGCACTCCAACCTGGGTGACAGAGCGAGACTCCATTTAAAAAAAAAAAAACAAAAAAACAAACACATAGCCAATCCCTTCAGGCCAGAGTAAAGTTACACAGGTGAAATATTAAATTCCTGATGTGATCTCAGAGACCAAAATAGATGCCCCTTTATCAACTACACCAGACACTAAGGTTAAGTTACCTACAGGTCAAGGGTTCAGGGCCAGCTGTCCCAGTGCATTTCTCAATTTCTGTGGCTAAACTCCCTACCAACAGGAGCTGTCAATGCCGGTTTACGACACAGACCTTTATGACTCTGACTTGACAGGGGCGGCCTTACCAATATTCTCTTCTGAGGACCTACTGCAGACCTGAGGCCAGTATCGGCCATGCACAGAGGCTGCACACAAACTGTCTTTGTGTCCTATAGTTCAGCTTGTAAGGTAAAGAGCCTCACATTCCACCTCTTTTTAATGCTAAAAGCCACCCCAGGAAGGACCTGGACGTCATACTATTAAGTGACATAGGCGTAGGCCAGGCACAGAAAGACCAGGTTCACATTTTCTCACTTATTTGTGGGAGCTAAAAATGCAAGCAAATGAATGTATGGAGACAGAGCATAGAAGGATGGTTCCCAGAGGCTGGGAAGGGTAGTGGGGGTCAGGGAGATGGGGATGGTTAATGGGTACAAAAAAATACAAAGAATGTGTGGTTCCAAGTCTTTGCTATTGTGAACAGTGCCACAATAAACATATGTGTACATGTGTCTTTATAATAGAATGATTTATAATCCTTTGGGTATATACCCAGTAATGGGATTGCTGGGTCAAATGGTATTTCTAGTTCTAGATCTTGAGGAATTGCCACACTGTCTTTCACAATGGTTGAACTAATTTACACTCCCACCAACAGTGTAAAAGTGTTCCTATTTCTCCACATCCTCTCCAGCATCTGTTATCTTCTGATTTTTTAACGATCGCCATTCTAACTGGCGTGAAACGGTATCTCAATGTGGTTTTCATTTGCATTTCTCTAATGACCAGTGATGATGAGCTTTTTTTTCCATATGTTTGTTGGCTACATAAATGTCTTCTTTTGAGAAGTGTCTGTTCACATTCTTCCCCAACTTTTTGATGGGGTTATTTGTTTTTTTCTTGTAAATTTGTTTAAGTCCTTTGCAGATTCTGGATATTAGCCCTTTGCCAGATGGGTAGATTGCAAAAATGCACATGTACCCCAGAACTTAAAGTATAATTAAAAAAATAGAAAGAATAAGACCTAGTATTTGATAGCATAACAGGGCGACTGTAGTCAATAATGATTGAAATGTACATTTTAATATAACTAATAGAATTGGATTGTTTGTGGCCGGGCGCGGTGGCTCAAGCCTGTAATCCCAGCACTTTGGGAGGCCGAGGCGGGTGGATCACAAGGTCGAGAGATCGAGACCATCCTGGTCAGCATGGTGAAACCCCGTCTCTACTAAAAATACAAAAAATTAGCTGGGCGTGGTGGCGCGTGCCTGTAATCTCAGCTACTTAGGAGGCTGAGGCAGGAGAATTGCCTGAGCCAAGGAGGCGGAGGTTGCGGTGAGCCGAGATCGCGCCATTGCACTCCAGCCTGGGTAACAAGAGCGAAACTCCGTCTCAAAAAAAAAAAAAAAAAAGAATTGGATTGTTTGTAACACAAAGGATAAATGCTTGAGGGGGTGGACACGCCATCTGCCCTGATGTGGTTATTACACATGGCATGCCTGAATCAAAATATCTCATGTGCCCCATAAATATATACACCTACTAGGTACCCACAAAAAAATGTCAAAAACCCAAACAAAAACCCCACCCAAAGTGAACATGGGACATATGTCACATATGTCTACCTACTGCACACACACTTGACACTCCTTCCTAACTACGGATACCTTTTCCCCAACCTTGCTGAATGCGTATGACTCTATTACATAATACAGACACCGAAAGGCATAAAACCCGACCTGCCCTTCCCCTCTTCAAAGGGAGCATCTTCAGTCCACCCTGGAGACTTTCTCATCTCAGCTTGCAAACTGATACTGCCAACGAAGCCCTCCTTTCTCCTCGTTAGCCAGCCTGGTGGCCTTCGGATGGTACTGATGGCACATCCAGTCATTCTGCCAGCCACTCACGCCACCCAACCTCCACCCAGGAACTATCAAAGTACTTCTCCGAAGAGGTCTTTCAACGTGAGCGCCAATTTTCTTTTCTCTCTGAAGGTTTGAGTGTGAATAAGATTGAGAGCTAGTGATAGGATTTCCTGATTTCTCTTCTAAATTTAAGATGTATAATTTGTGAAAATCTTTCTTTTAAAAAAAACGAAACAGACTCTGTCATTTTATGACCTATGTTTGCAAAGCTTTCAGACATCATGGTGATGACTAATTTTGGATGGTGGGTAATTTTCTTCTGTCAGTGCAGAACCCAGAATAGGCAGGATTCAATCCTGCAGCCTGAAGGTGTGAGAATTGCTGAGGGTCCACGTCCCCTGACTCGTTCCTGTCTCATGGGACAAGGCCCCTGCCTTCTGCAGGGGCTGACGGATGGGTGCCTTCAGTTGGATGTTGGAAGCCGTACTGGAAGAGGGAGAGGACCAGATGGAAAGGCGTGGTGGGAGAGCTGTGCCGTCTCATCGGTCTCTTCCCAGGGAACACACAACATTCCAGGCAGACTTCCTGTGGGAGTTTCCCATGGGACAGGACACACACTTCTAAATGAGTTGTATCCATGCCTTAGCCAACGTGCTCGCCATCACCCACCTGTCCCGTCAGTGAGTTCAAGTGCATGAGAAACAGTGCTGGACCACGTGGGAATCCCATTCGCATTTCCTCCTGCTCCACCTGAAGCACACGATGGCAACCCTGCTGTCTCATGTCCACATCTGAATTTTCTGTAACTTGGATACATTTGACGGCATTTGCCTGATCTATTGTAGAAAACAGGGGGATGGAAGGGAAGAGAAAGGGGGAGAAGTATCTGCTGTGGCCACACCTCCCGCTGCTGGGAAAGAGAAAGGAAGGTAGCAGGGCAGTGCTCATAATTTGGCGAAAACAGCAAAACGAAGCCAAACACCTTTCCTCACCTTTCTGCTACTAAAGAGATGAGAGGTTTGTTCTCTGAAGAAGAACAGGAAGCAGGGGCGAGGTGGACTGGAAGTGCAGGAATTACATGGCCTTCTAGACCTCGTGTGGAGACTGCTCCCTCCTGATCCCTGGGTGTGGGAGGCCGTGTCCCAGGCAGGAAGGGAAGGGTCTTCTCTGGAGAGAATGGAGAGCCAGAGAGGAAAGACGTCCAGACGCTGAGACACTGATATTCGGGGTTCCCCATGGAAAGAACCAGCTTGCGATGGGAGTCACGTCACAGGGACACCCACCGGGAGACCGTCCCACCCTAAACTGGATCATCTGCTTAGTGTCTAAGTGCCCCCCTCTTAAATATGAAAGGACAGACCAGGGCCAGCAGACAACTGAGGAAGCCTCCTCCAGGAAAGAGAGACCAACATCAATAACCGGGAAAAGAAAGAGCTGGAAGGAAACACAATAACATGATAATATTATCAGAGTGATAAGAGAGGATATATGTTCCTAAAATAATAATAGCATAATATAAAAAAATCAGATAATATGAAGAAACTCTTGGAAATTAAAAAAAAAAAAATAATGGTAAAGGTTTGAAAGTCCAGAGAAGAGATTAAAGTAAATATTGACAAAGCCTCCCAGAAAGTAGAAAAAGAAGACAGAGACAGCTGGAGAGACAGATATCAGAGCGGCAGGCCATGCCCAGCATTTGATAAATAGGAATTCCAGAAAGAGAAGACACAGATGAGAGAGGAGAAGATATCCAAGGAACAATCCAAAAAGAACCCCACAACGGAAACAGAACGCACGTCACGTCTCCAGACGTGCCCATCGTTGAGCACAGAGCATGGGGGATTTACAAAGACTCATATCAGGGCACCCATTCTGAAATTTCGGATCAAAAGGAGCAAAAAGGAGCTCCGAAAGGACCCCATTGTTGGGGCTCACGAGGGGGTGTCACATCCAATGCATGGTGGGCTTTTCTGGAGCAATGCCTTTGGTATTTGAAGAGAAATCTTTTTTTTTGTATATTTCTATATCCAAACTATTCATTAGATATGAAGATAGAAAGACTTTTTCAGATGCGCCAGGACTCAAACATTTTACTTCCCATATTCACTTTCTCTGGATTGACTGCAGGATGTTCTCCAGTGAAACAATGGTGCAAACCAAACAAAAACAGGAAGACGCCGGATCTGGGAAACAGAGGACCCAATACAGAGCAAGGGAGAAGGACAGACCCTGATGGGGATGGGGCATCCTGGGTTGAGACTGTGCATGACATCAAGTCCAGATTGGAACAGGAGGCTGGAGGAGTCTAAGAGGGAGGTCCTGGAAAAACAGCAGCAGTAGCAGCTGCCACAGCAACCAAAATCAAACCAAAGAGGAATGAGAACGACCCGGTGTAGCTGGAAATTAATACTGGCAGACATCTGGGAATTTGCAGGAACTTTTTGGAGAAAAGTGAGGGGTATGTAGAAATTAAACAAGTGAAAGCAAGGAATGTATTCCCTTTGGGTAAAACAACCGTTCGTCTAAAAATGAAAAATGGAGCTGCGACCACAGGATACTACTTGATTACTCAAGATAACGTCATGCTGATGACCATGGCTTTAAGCCAGGATTATACAATCATCATATTGAGAAAGTAGAAAAGGAAATAAAATGTGGGTGGTTGTA
Source organism: Saimiri boliviensis (assembly GCF_048565385.1). Classification (NCBI taxonomy): domain Eukaryota; kingdom Metazoa; phylum Chordata; class Mammalia; order Primates; family Cebidae; genus Saimiri; species Saimiri boliviensis. Next base: position 107,809,665 of record NC_133456.1, on the reverse strand, counting down.
ATCTACATCTATCGTAATCTTCTTCCATATTTTATTCATGTATTTATTTATTTTGAGGCAAGGTCTCACTGTCCACCAGGCTGGAGTGCAATTGTGTGATCTGGGCTCCTGGGCTCACTCCAACCTCCACCTTTGGGGTTCAGGTGATCCTCCCACCTCAGCCTCCAGAGAAGCTGGGACTACAGGCATGTGCTGCCACAGCTGGCTAATTTTTGTGTTTTTTTTTTTGTAGAGACGGGATCTCACTATGTTGCCCAGGCTGGTCTCAAACTCCTCAGATCAAGTGATCCTCTTGCCTCAGCCTCCCAAAGTGCTGGTATTACAGGCGTGAGCCACTGTGCCTGGCCATCTTCATCTATTTTAGCAGGAATTTAATAATCTAAAAATGAATAAATTAAGGAATAATGCCCTATGCGATTATTTAGCTGTATGGAGGCAAATACTAGAAGAAACAGCTAAAACTGTTTCAAGGAGCAGGATGTGCAGGGAGGAGGCCCGTTGGTCATCATAAGCCTTGCAGAACCATTTGACTTTTTTGATGACGTATATTACTTTGATAGAAACAAATATTCATACTTTAAACAGTGAATAACGTTGAACTTTGAGAAAGCAGAAAAAGACTTATTCTACCGGGATAACTTAGATTTTTTTTTTGAGATGGAGTTTTGCTCTTATTCCCCAGGCTGGAGTGCAATGGTCCGATCTCGGCTCACTGCAACCTCCGCCTCCCAGGTTCAAGTGATTCTCTTGCCTCAGCCTCCTGAGTAGCTGGGATTATAGGCATGCGCCGCCACGCCTGGTTTATTTTGTATTTTTAGTAGAGATGGGGTTTCTCCATGTTGGTTAGGCTGGTCTTGAACTCCTGACCTCAGGTGATCCGCCCTCCTCGGCCTCCCAAAGTGCTGGGATTACAGGCGTGAGCCACCACACCCAGTGACAACTTAGATTTTAATATACAGTAGAAACCATTCTCAAAGAGACAGGGAGGGAGTGGATGTTACACCCACGCTGGGTAAACCCAGGTCTCCGGGTAGCAGCATCGGGATGGGTTATCTGAGTCTAACACCACTCTCTGGGCTCTCCAAGGCCCCAAAGGCACCAGGGGGCTATGTGGGTGGCACAAAGTGAATCACAGCCAAGAGAAAAAACTCGGGTCTAAATCCAACTAGCTAATCACATGCCTGGCACGGGACAAAGAACTTTGTATGCTTTATCTCACCGAATCTTCCCAAGAAGGTTGTGGTTAGAGCCTTATAACATCCTTGCTCAATCAGAGAGGAAAAGGAAGCTTGGCGATTTTAGGGGCGGTTTCCACATTTAGACAGGGCTGGGAAAAGAACCCAGCTCTGCCCGACAGCAAAAGCTGAACTCTCAATCACTCGGCAGTGCCTTTCATGATCTTTACATTGACACAGGTAACATGACTGTGGCTTTAAGCCAGAACTGTACAATCACCATGTGGAGAAAATGGAAAAGGAAATAAAATGTGGGTGGTTATAATCTACATCCATCGTAACCTTCATCCATCTTTTTTTGAGACAAGGTCTCGCTCTGTCCACCAGGCTGGAATGCAGTGATGAGATCTGGGGTCCTGGGCTCACCGCAACCTCCACCTTTGAGGCTCAGGCAATCCATAGGCTATCAACCACCCCCCAGTTATTTGTCTCTGAGTCACTTAGCTTCTCTCTACCTACTTGCTCCTCTGGAAAGCTAGTGATTCTTACTCTATCTCATGCAGAGATGCTGAGGCTCAAATATCATCATATATATAAAACATTTAAAAATAAACTTTAAATGCCAGTTTGTGCAAATGAAAATATTATTCTTGATCACGGGAGGGAGATGGGGGCCTTGGGATGCAACTTGGTCTCCTTTATCAACTTGAAAGAAGTTGGCCGAGCACGATGGCTCACGCCTGTAATCCCAGCACTTTGGGAGGCGGAGGCGGGAGAATCACCTGAGGTTGGGAGTTCAAGACCAGCCTGACCAACATGGAGAAACCCCATCTCTACCAAAAATGCAAAATTAGCTGGGCATGCGCATGCCTGTAATCCCAGCTATTCAGGAGGCTGAGGCAGGAGAACCACTTGAACCCAGGAGGTGGAGGATTCGATGAGCTGAGATCGGGCCATTGCACTCCAGCCTGGGGAACAAGAGCAAAACTCCATCTCAAAAAAAAAAAAAAAAAAAAAAAAAAAAAACGGAAAAAAGCTGTCCCTTGGTCATTTGTGTGCAAAGCCCAAAGAAAGATTTTGAGAAGAGAAAGCTGGGGAGCTGGGTTCTGGGGTGACATTCAGCATGTAGGCTGATGCTGTCAGGACCTTGGTCCTAAGTATGGCTGGTTACAAGGGCGTCATCCACTTACTGAATCTGTAGTATTTAATTCTGACATTCATCCTTTTAATTTTCTCTGAATCCCAAAGTCCTCGGCATGCATGATGTTCAGAAGCCTTCAGTGCCAGCTCAGCATTTGGGACAAGACAGAACTGAACAACTCCTCTGCTTTTTCGTAGGTGTCTGCCCAAGTAGGCTTTGGGGCAATTTTTTACATGTCCTGCTGGAGAGTGATTTCGTGGGTTCAGCCTTCCCATTCATTTAATTCGCTGCCCAAGGCTGCCACCTGGTGGCAACTGCTCATCTTGCATTTCCGAACTTCGTTTCAAAGCGCTTTCACATTCATTTTTTTTAAAACACCAGATACTCTTACAATCTGTATGCAAGCTCAGTACTATTATTTCCAGTTTATAATGAGAAAATGGGATCTTAGAGAGAGGAAGGAATTTGCAAATACCTGGAACTGCATTTGGTATCTTTTTTCTCCATTTGGCAAAACCCCAAAATACTGTCCCAGAGTGAGCTGGGTTTGAGCCCAGTTTTAGTCCTGGCGCAGAAACTGTCCTAAAATGAGGTCTTATCACAGAACTGAATTTGATCATTACCAGGACCTCCGTTATTTTGAATATTTTTACTTGGTGGAACTATGCTGTGCAGTCATTCCAACTCTTGTGTGTGTTAAGGTTTAAGGGGTTTTTGCAATCTCCAAAGCCTGAGTTTAATTAAATTTTAAAATCCAGGCAGCGGTATCTCCCTAGACTCCTTTGAATCCATCCATTGAACACCTCACAGACAAGTGTACAAGGAGAACCCCCTTCCAGGGCACTCCATAGCCTGCCCATTCGTTAGGTATGTGACCTTGCCTCATCTTCCTCATTGGATAAAGAGGGACAAAAAGCAGCATCTATCTCTTGTTGATAGGTGCAGCAAACCACCATGGCACACGTATACCTATGTAACAAACCTGCACGTTCTGCACATGTATCCCAGGACGTAAAGTATAACAATAATAAAAAACACCTTTTAGAAAATGCAGGACATTCTGGGTTTCACATTTATTTATTTTTTTAAATAATTATTAAATCTTCCATTAACATCCTGATAAGCAAGGGAAAATTCCTTACTGAGATCACAGGAATGGCTGAACCCATCAAATCTTCATTTGAAAGTTCTCTGTTTTGTCTATGTGGAATTTGTCCTGACTGAATACACTACCCCTAAATTCCATATAGAAGTTTTATTCTAACTAGTCCTCACACTTCAGGACTTCAGACGAGTCCCTGACATTTTACTTAGGTAAGAGGTGGAACTTAAGCTGTGAATTCAGAAAAACATCTGTTAATTTGCCTCCTGTGGCCCTACGTTAATCAGCTGGTATATACCTCAAACTCTTCTGCTTCTTGTTAATTAAATTTTTAGAATAAGGGGGAATCCTAGGTATAGTATTATTTGATTTATTTGAAGGTAAAAAGCACTTTGGCCTCCAAATTAATTACTATATATAAACTCACACAAAATTCACTCTCAAAAAACAAAAAAGAAAGCACTGTCTGTCTCAAAAGGCATTGTGAAGATTCAGTTACACAGTTCACACAGAGCACTCAGCGACACGCCTACACATCTGTTACTGTAAATGAGCAGCCCTAAGCGGGTGTAATGGAGGCTGCATTCATGAGACATGACGGGCAGGCCGGGGGCAGCCGGTGGAGCGGGTGTTTCCTTTTTAAAATGTTCTTTTAGGGCCGGGAGTGGTGGTTCACACCTGTAATCCCAACACTTGAGGGCCTAAGGTGGGTGGATCACTTGAGGTCAGGAGTTCAAGACCAGCCTAGACAACACGGCAAAACCCCATCTCTACTAAAATTACAAAAACTAGCCAGGTGTGGTGGTGCACAACTGTAATCCCAGTTACTTCGGGGACTGAGGTGGGAGAATCACTTGAACCTGGGAGGCAGAGGCTGCAGTGAGCCAAGGCTGCGCCACTGCACTCCAGCCTGGGTGACAGAGCAAGACCATGTCTAAAAAAAAAAAAAAAAAAAAGTTCTTTTAGTCGCAGTTCCTAATCTGGGTGGTGTTCTACAAGTCTGTCTTTCCAGGGAGGCAGTGTGCGCTGGAAAGAGGTGCAGGCATTTTGGGTCATCCCATAAAAGGAGACACTATGAGCTTAGGAAGCGACTGGATACAGGACAAGAGGCTGGCGCTCTCAATTAGGAATCAGCCCTTGAATGGACTTTTTTCTAAAGAAGATAAGCAAACGGCCAATCAGCATGTGGAAATATGTTCCACATCACTAGCCATCAGGGAAATGCAAATCGAAACCACGATGAGATACAGCTCACACCCGCTGGGATGGCTATTAATTTAATAAAACCAAATAGAAAATAACAAATGTTGGTGAGGACGCGGAGACACTGGAGCGCCTGAGCACTGACGGTAGAAACGTAAAATCGTGCAGCTGCTACAGAAAACGGCAGGGATGGCACCGCAGAAAAGGAAAAACAGAACTACCCTAGGATCTGGCAATACCACTTACAGGTATATACCCCAAACAACTGGGAAGAGGGTCTTGAGGAGATATTTAGGCATCCATGTTCGTAACAGCACTGTTCATGATAGTCCAAAGGTAGAAATTACCCGTGTCTTTTGATGGATGAATGGATTAACAACAGGTGATCTACACATACTGAGCGGCGAGACCCTCCCCATCTCCCTCCTCCCAGGCCTCGACTTCCTCCCTCCGGATGAGAAGGAGGGTAAAGAGTGATAAAATACCAAAGAACTGGAATCCGTGGTCAAGCGACTTGCTAATGCCACTGACCAGGCTATCGTAAGGCCCAAGTACTGGGATGATAACTCCCTTTTCGGTTCCCAGTGTCTATACCAGGCGTCCCCAAACTACGGCCCCGTGGGCCGCATGAGCCCCTTGAGGCCATTTATCCGGCCCCCCTGCCACACTTCAGGAAGGGGCACCTCTTTCATTGGTGGTCAGTGAGAGGAGCACAGTATGTGGCGGCCCTCCAACGGTCTGACTGACAGCGAACCGGCCCCATGTGTAAAAAGTTTGGGGACGCCTGGTCTATACTATCTATAAACCTTGAAGTGCTGCAAAGAATGTTATCCCTACCAGCCAGAGCCCGGCGCTGGGTCACGCACGTCCTCCACATTTACATGACCCAGATCTCCTCCTGGAAACACCTCTGCCAACTAATGATTTACTGCCTTTGTCTTGTCTCTGTAAGCCCCCTCCTCTGCCTATTCCCTCATGCACTGCATATGAATTAGCAAATCAATAAAGCCAAAGACTGTGAGGTCAGCTACCCTGCCAATGGGCAATAACACAGTTTTACCTCTGATTCCCTTCAGAGTTGTAAGCCCTTAAAAAGGGAAAGAAGCTCCTTCTCAGGGAGCTCAGTGAATCAGGAGGCAGCCTTCTGCAGCTCCTGGCCAAATAAAAAGCCACTTCCTTCCTCAGTTCAGTGTTCAAGAGGTTTGTTTCCCGCTGCTCCTGCTTTAATATAATGAAATATTATTTAGCCTTAAAAAGGAAGGCAGCCAAGCACAGTGGCTCACATCTGTAATCCCAGCACTTTGGGAAGCCAAGGCAGGCAGATCACCTGAGCCCAGGAGTTTGAGATCAGCCTTGGCAACATGGCGAAACCCTGTCTCTACAAAGAAATAAAATTAGATGGATATGGTGGCTCACACCTGTAGTCCCAGCTACTTAGAAGGCTGAGGTGGGAGGATCACTTGAGCCTGGGAGTTGGAGGTTGCAGAAAACCAGTATCTCCCCACTGAACTCTAGCCTGGATGACAGAGAGAGACCCTGTCTTAAAAATAAAAAAATAAAAATAAAAAACGAAGGAAATTGTGACACATGCTACAACATGGATGAATCTTTTTTTTTTTTTTAGACGTAGGCTGGAGTGCAATGGCATGATCTCAGCTCACTGCAACCTCCGTCTCCTGGTTTCAAGTGATTCTCCTGCCTCAGCCTCCCCAGTAGCTGGGATTACAGGCGCGCACCACCATGTCTGGCTAATTTTTGTATTTTTAATAGAAACGAGGTTTCACCAAGTTGGCCAGGCTGGTCTCAAACTCCTGATCTCTGGTGATTCGCTGGCTGTGGCCTCCCAAAGTGCTGGGATTACAGGTGTGAGCCACTGTGCCTGGCCAATATGGATAAACCTTGAGTCCATTATGCTGAGTAAGCCAGACACAAAGGGATGAATACTGCACGATTCCACTTATGTGAAGTATTAGAGTGGTTAAATTCATAGAGACAAAAGTAGTAGTTGCCAGGGGCTGAGGACAGCGGGGAAGGGAAGTTGTTTATTGAGTATAGAGTTTCAGTTTTGCAGATGAAAAGAGTTCCCGGGTGAATGATGGTGTGATGGTTGTACAACATTGCGAATGTCCTGAATACCACTGGTCTGTACACTTAAAAATGGTTGAGACCACAAATTGAGTTCGGCGTATAATGCCGAGTGGACGGAGCACCCGATTCTCACAAGTCACCTTTAGAGAACTTACTCGTGTAACTGAATACCATCTGTCCCCCCAAAACCTATGGAAATATAAAAAAATTGTAAAAATGTTTAAGAGAGTAAATTTATGTGCATTTTACCATTTTTTTTAAAAAGAAACTGTCTCACTGAAAATGACAAGAGCATCCCTTTGAAAGATGCTGCTAGACCATCGAAAAATGGTCAAATATACACGTATTTGGTTATAAGAAGCTCATTCACACTGTGAGACCTGTCTAAGTCAACTAGTGGGCTTGTCATACTTGTCTAAGTTTGTCTCAGTTGACAAAGAAACCTTTACAATCAGGAGACCTTTAAAATAAAGTTAGGAAACATCTCCACAGAGCCAGAAACAGCCACGGATCAAAGGAATCTCATTATTAAATGGCACCATTAGCTTCCTAACATTCCATTCATGTATAGCAAATGGTTTATAAATGACTTCTCCTAATCAATGAAATGGCCTAAGGGGCAACACTTTGGAATTGTCAGCTTCGAATGATCATTTTGGATTTCAGTGGGAAACTGAGGGAGGAGGGAGAGCCTACCTTGTAGATGCAGGACTTTGCATTCAGAAAGAAAAGCTCAATGGTAGCATTATCCTTCAGGTACGAAATGCTTTCTATATAGAATCTGAAAGAGAAAAACAATGCATGAGCCACAGACACAGCAGGTGCAGAAAATACAGTGCTTTCTCGAGCTCCACGACTTGCAGTGAAAGCTGAAACTCCCCATCCTAAAGAAACAAAGGAAAAAGCATCATCAGTAGTTTTTCTGTGATCCCCTGTGGAAGACAGTGTTTTTTGAGTTGTGATAGTGGGTTAGGACTGTCATGCCCTGATGAGCCTCACCATAGCCAAAAAATCAGGCCTGCCACCAACCTGTAACAGCAGATGCTAAAACAGACCTTCTACTTTCTTTGTCCTATTTGCTTTCTAATTTTACATAATTAATTTATTTGTTTTTATCACATTTCTTGTCTTTTCTAAATTGTCAGTGAGTTGGATTTTCTTTCTTTCTTTCTTCTTCTTTTAAGAGAGACAGGGTCTTGCCCTGTTGCCCAGGCTGGAGAGCAGTGGTGTGATCATGCCTCACTGTAGCCTCAACCTCCTGGGCTCAAGCAATCTTCCTGCCTCAGCTTCCTGAGTAGCTGAGACTACAGGTGCATATCACCACACTCGGCTTTTTTGTTTGTTTGTAGAGATGGAGTCTGGCTTTGTTGCTCAGGCTAGGCTCAAATCATCTGCCCACCTCAGCCTCCCGAAATGCTGACGTTATAGATGTGAGCCACTGGTGGGGACTAGGGAAGGGATAGCAGAAGGTGGGGGGACTGGGGAGTGACAGCATTAGGAGAAATACCTAATGTAGATGAAGAGGGGATGGATGCAGCAAACCGCCATGGTACATGTTTCCCTGTGTAACGAATCTGCACGTTCTGGACATCTACCCCAGAACTTAAAGTGTATAAATGTAAAAAGAAATTAAACAAATTAAAATAAATTTAAAAAGAAAAAAGAGATAATTTCTTCTGCTTAATCACAGCTTTCTTTGAAATGGTGACTACTACTCCCAAAGGTGGTGAATTGTGATTTGATTTCTGTGCATTTGGAGAGCTGTGCCAAGCTAAGTGATATGAATGCATATTAAGCCAAATAAGAACTGGATTTCATCTGGAGCTTATAGATATTTTTTTCAAGATGAAACATGCTGACGTTATGTAAGTTCACACTAAGTGTGCCTTTATAATATTGACTTTGGAGTTTATTAAATTCTTTAATGAGACAATGCACCTGTACTGCCCAGTGACCAGCTGCGCTGAAGGATGAGGAATTGAGGTGAAGATGGGAGAAAGGCTGGAATGCAGCGTCTTGGAGGGAAGGAGGTTCTGAGCCGGTGTGGCAATCCTTAGGGTGGATTAGGAGGGTGCTGAGTACCTGGGGCTCTTGGAAACTGGGTTTACCAAGAAGAGGCAGAAGGTGAGGGAGGTGAAATGGGAAGAAAAAAGTACTTCAGTTTTCCAGAACAGCATTAAAAGCGGATGGCCAGAATCCTCTGGAGGGAGTCAGAGAGCAGCGGTGGAGTCCCCAGCTCTGTGTGACTTAGGGCAAGTCACATCACCTTGTTGGGCTTCTGTTTCTCAGACTGTGAAAAAAGTGGTTCTCTATCTAAGAACCCCACTGATTTTTAAATATTAGAAACGAACTCCAATTTAAACCACAAAAGCAAAAACAAGAAGCCAACGTCGTACCAGGCAAACGAAGGATGCCTTTAGCTTCCTAAGTTCTATTTGCAGGAATTCATTAAAATGACTTCTTCTAATCATTATAATCACCTAAGGGGCAACAACGTGGAATTTCCGGGTTCAAATGATACCTTTAGATTCCAGTGGGAAATGGAAGAGGAGGAGCGTTTCTACACTGTAGATAAAGGACTTCGTGAGTCTTTTCAGAAAGGAAAGCTCAAAGGCAGCGTTACCCATCAGGTACGGTCAAAGATAAAAGGATTTATCCATAATTGGCGGGGCGTGGGGAATGCCAGCACTTTGTGAGACTGAGGGGGTGGGATCACCTGAGATCCAGAGTTCAAAACCAGCCTGGCTAACAGCTGAGATTGCACCATTGCACACTCCAGCCTGGGCAACAAGAGCAAAACTCTATCTCAAAAATAAATAAATTTACATCCCTTTGCCAAAATGCTGTTGGCAAAGGGTCATCAGAATAACAAAAGAAACTAAAGGAAGAAAAATAAGGAAACGGGAGAGAAAGGGAAGGGAAAGAAGAGAGAAACGAGAGGGAAGGAAGAGCAAAAGCAATCCTAACACCAGAGGATTAACAGAGGCCTCCTGAAGTTGACAGCTGCCTTCATACTCTAACAATGGTTTTGAGTCTCAATTCACATAGGGTCTGAAATAACTTAATTTTCAAAGTAATGCCATATGTTTCTTTTAAAAAAATCTCATTTGCTTTAGTTCTAGAGAATCAAAGAGTAAAGACATCCTGTCTCCTCCACCCTAATTTCCACCTGAATAGACTATTAACAAAATATAACACTTCCCACTCTAAAATGATATAAAACTCAAACAAGGTGGCTAATCCTACATCTCTGTGACCACGTTCATTTCCACCAAGCTCTCTGTTGTCTGGCTATAAGAGGGGCAGAGAAGGTATAGGAAATAACACGAGTGTTCTGAGATGAAGAAAAAAACCCGCCTCTTCTCGACGGAAGCAGAAAGCAGTTTCCAGTTAACTTTGATCACCAAGATGACAGGCTGGAAAACCCTGTGAGTCCCAGGCCTGTCATATCATTGTTCTGTTAGGGGAGGGTATTGAGCTCGTCTGAACTTTCCCTCCACGCCAGGGAACTGCTGAGTCAAAAATGCCTGCAGAGCAAGAGCTCAGACATCTGCACCCGCACGCCCAGAGAGGCACGGTGCACACTGGGGCACCAGGACAAGAGCCTTCTGGGGAGACAGGGAGGGCTCATGGTTTGGATTCACAGTCAAACTTTTCTTTTCTTTTCTTTTCTTTCTTTTTTTTTTTTTTTGAGATGGGGTCTTGCTCTGTCACTCAGGCTGGAGGGCAATGTGCAATCACACCTCACTGCAGCCTAGACCTCCTCGGCTCAAGTGATCCTTCTGCCTCAGCCTCCCAAATAGCTGGGACTACAGGTATAAGCCACCTTGCTGACTAATTTTTTTATTTTCTGTCGAGATGGGGTCTTGCTATGTTGCCTAGGCTCGTCTTGAACTCCTGAGCTCAGGTAATCCTCCCACGTTGACCTCCTAAAGTACTGGGATTACAGGCCAGCCTCTTCTTCTTTTCTTCTTTTCTTAAAATCCTGTTTTTGGCTGGGCATAGTGGTTCATGCCTGTAATTCCAGCATTTTGGAAGGCTGAGGCAGGCAGATCACTTGAGGTCAGGAGTTCGAGACCAGCCTGGTCAACATGGCAAAACCTTTTCTCTACTAAAAATACACAAATTAGGGGGCGGGGGGCGTGGTGGTGGCTGTCTGTAATCCCAGCTACTTGGGAGGCTAAGGCAGGAGAATCACTTGAACTCAGGAGGTGGAGGCTGTAGTCAGCTGAGATTGCACCACTGCACTCTAGCCCGGGTGACAGAGCAAGACTCTGTCTCAAAAAAAAAAAAAAAAAAAAAAGGTGGGTTCTTTTTCTGATTTTCAGGAGAGCCTCAGCAGTAGGTGGCGATGTTGCATTTCCTTAATTACCAGCGTAGGGCAGGGAGTGCTTCCAGGGTTCACAAAGAACATTCCAGGTCTCTGGGTAACCAGGGAAATGAAGGCTGTGTCTCAGATTCAGAGGGTCTGCACAGACAGTTCTGAGTCTGGCTATGTATTGGCCATGTCTTTATGATGCTTGGACATCTGTGGCCTTGCTGGGCCTGGAGGGACTGCTGGGGCTGGGGTTAGCCAATTTCCAGAAAGCAAGACTTCCACATGTCACCATGGACCCAGGGTCCCCCCTTCCTCCACCTCTCATCTCTCACATCCAGGGCCACTATTTCCCCACCCTCACCACCCCGGAGACACGTACCAGACAACCAGGGGCGGCCCCCATGCTGCAGAGCCGGCTGAAATTATTTAAACTAGCCAATCCCAAGCCTGTTCTCCCTGCCTCGCCCATTCCTCCCCACAGAAACCACAAAAAAGGCCCTTGCCCAATTGTTCCGTGGCTCCCCTGCCTCCTGACCGACCCTGGCGCCTCCCACGCGGCCCCGCGTGGCGCACTGCTGACCCCTCCTCCTGGGAATGAGTGACAATCTTTTCAATGTCCGTCCTCTCCTCATCGGCTTGCCTCACCACAGCTGAATCATAATCAGAACCATACTTTAAACTGTTTTTGGGGGCACATTTAGCAGGATTGTATCTTAGGGCATCCATCTGAGTTGAAAGCAACACTGGACAGACCGCAGACTTCGCGCAGCGCTCCTGAACTCCACAAGCAACCTTCCACCCAAGCGAGCTCAGATGACCCGGACCCGAGAATATTTTATCACAGAGCCTGAAGGAGAAATAAGTAGGTGCTCTGTGCTTGTGTTTGAGCTTATTAAATATGAAACAGCCTCTGAAGCCTCGGGGGGTCCTGTCCCCTTCTTTGACACGTGAAAGCCTCTGATTGCAACAGACGGAACGCTGCCTGGTCGGATGACAAGGGCCCAGCCAGATGACATCAGCCAGGTCTCCTCCTCCAACCCCTCCTGCTCTCCCTTTCCCTTTCCCATCCAAACCTGGGCACTTGGGAATCACTGAATATTTACAGCAAGTGTTAATTAAATGGACCAGTGATTTCATTTTGTAATCAACACAAATGTCACATTTGAAATGCCTACTCTTGGTGGCAAATAAGAGCCACCATAATGAGAGCAATAAGCTGTGAGTTTCTGCAGCCAAGGCTCTGCTGCTTAGAATCTCAACGGCTCTAAAATCTTAACTGGGACACCTAGCTGAAATATAGCAAGTTCTGGTTAGCAGGAACCTCATTTTAGATCCATGCCATCATTGTTATTGCAAGTGACAGGAAGGAGCAGCTGCTGCCTCCACCAGCCGGGGAAGACACCAAGGATCCGGTCCATGGACTTGGCTGAAAATCTTTCCTCCCCGATCAGGCTTCTCCTCTCTTATTTTTCTGCTGCTTGTTTCAGTTTATTGTCTGTGAAGCTCAAAAGTTTGAAGAGGCATATCTAATCTCTGTTTATTTTCTTATAAGGAGTTTGGATGATCAGAGCTACAGGGACACTTGGTAGAAGAATAAGCAATTAAAGAAATGTCCAGGCATGAAGGCTTCATTCTGAGCACAGTGTTGTGCCTATAAAAAGACCACACACACACACACACACACACACACACACACACACACAAAACAGACTTCCTTGGGTGTGCATATTTTCCTTCTATTTTTTCTTGACCTATTTCTAAAGCTTGAACAATATCAGAGAGACATTGTTCCCCAAGCCTTATAACACCAAACAATGGTTTGCAGTTGAACGTGGTCTTGGTCATATATTGATCACTGGCTGCTTATAACATGTGTATGTGGGAGGAGGGGTGTGGTGAGGGGAGTGGGAAGAGGCGAGGCTGGACAGGTAAGCAGAAGTCACATCATACAAGACACACTAAAAATATCCTTTTTGGGGGATAATGGGAAGCTGGAAGAAAATTATGAGCGAGGCTCAGATGAGAATTCCAGAAAGATGCTCAGTGTCTTCACATGGCGGAGTTCGGAAGGGATCAGGATCAGAGGCAGTGATGAAGGAGATCTTGAGTCCAGGAGAAGTTTATGGAAGCCCTAATGACGGATTAGGCTGAGTATGGAGAGTAAGGGATGGACATGGAGCTGTTTAAGATGCAGGAGTAAAAGGGAGTCGTGACTGACTGAGAGAACAGGAGGAGGCAGGTGGGAGGGAGCGGTGAGGTCAAAGTTGACTCCCAAGTCTCTGGCTTGTGGGGCCGCATGGGTGATGGTGCCCATCGCAAAGACAAGGAGGTGACACCACAAGGGGAGCAAATTTAGAAGCAGAAAGACAATGGTGTCATTAAATTCGGGCTGCATCTGTGCAGAAATGCCAATCAGCAGAGACGGCTCAGAGCTTGGGAGAGAGGTCAGGACTGGGGCAGAGGATGGAGAGTCTCCAGCAGAGACTGTGCTGGCAGCCATGGCGGAGGCGGTGTGTGTGTGTCTCTGTGTGTGTGTGTGTGTGTGTGTGTGTGTGTGTGTGAGAGAAATCACACCCAGGGAAGGTGCAGGGAGAGAACACAAGCAAGACACAACCTCGTGGACACCAGGGCTCAAGGGACAGCAGAGCAGAGCACGGAACCTGCCCCAAGCCAGGGACAGAGGGGAAAAACAGGAGGAGGCCCAGGAGAGTGCAGTGTCACAGAGTCAGGGGGAACTGAAGGGGAGCACGTTTGACTGAGGCCAGAGCCACAGAGGCCACTTGGGAGCAGGGCAGAAGCACAGCCAGGGAACCAGGGGCAAGAGACCTCCAGTGACCAGGGGAATGATGGTGCCGGACGCTGGATGGCCATGGATGAGGAAGGAGAGGCCTGTGGGGAGGGAGTGACAGCCAAGTACAGACCCATTTCTCGGCCACCGCTGTGAGCAGAGGAGAAGGGGCAGCAGAGGGCACTGGCTGGAGGTGGCTGTGCGGCACAGAGGGTGTTTTATTTGGTTAGATTGGGAGGTGGTCATGAAGGGGAGGAATCCATGGAGAAGGAGACGCTTAGGATAGAGAAAAAGAGAGGAGCCACTGGAGGGAAAAGCTCAGTGAGAGGTGGCAGAAGGGGCTGAAATTGAGGCCCGCGTGCATGGGTGAGTGCTGGCTGATGGGCTAAAGGGCTTTCTCTGAGATGCTCATGCATTTGCGTGTGTGCAGTGGGTGGGTTGGGAGGCCACAAAAACACAATCACAGATACAACTAAGCCTGTGGGTCAAGAAGGAGGACTAGGAGCTCCCAGTGCTGGCTTTTGTTTTGTCTGCAGAAACATAAGCAGCACCACTGTCTTAGAGCAAAAGCCTTGAGTATCTGGAGCCTGCAGCAAGAGGTAAAACCAGAGTGGGAAACAGAGATCCTGAGCAGGCACCCCGGGCAGAACTGGCTAGACACACTGATGATCTGTGTGGGATTCATCACAATCACCATGAACCAACCTGAAGTTGCGTGAACCTTTTCCTGACCACACTCAGAAGCTCATGGGTAGAAATAAAAGGTGTGTGTGTAGCAGGACCTGTCCAACCCTGGGAGGGTGTGTGTGTGTGAGAGAGAGAGAAAGGGGGAGAGAGAGTGTGTGTGAGCAGTAAAGGAAGTTGTGGTCCAGGGCCAAGAAGTGGCTGGAAGGGTGCACAATGGATTTGCACTGAATTGGCAAAAAAAAAAAAAAAAAGGCAGGGCTGATAGGATCTCAGAAGCTGGGGGAAATGGATGTGAAATTGCCTGAGAACAGGGTTGATCAGTTTTGTTCACTGCTCTGTCCTTGGCTCTTAGAGCAGTGCTTCTACCAAGGGACATTTCAAGGGACATCTGTGAGGCCATTAATGAAGGCGTGGATGATGGTGCAGAAATGGCACAGGAGGAGCGGTGAGAAAGCTGCTGTACTCCACAGCTGGGATGATGGTGAACTTGGGTTTGTAAGTGTTGGGGGTGACACAGCTCAGGGTGATGACAAGGTGCAAGTGGACCCTGGAGTTTTCTTTCTAGGAGAGGGAAGAGTGCAGTTCCACAAAGCACACCTTCCCGTGGGCGTCCGCTGTGCCCGAAAACGCAGAAAATGGCAAGATCCTCTTAAGTGGGACCAACAGCAGATGTTTTGGCTCCTGAAAATCCTGGCTTTACCATTTGAGATGGCTCTTCCTCCTCCAGTGTGACATTTCCAAGAGATTCAGCGTATCCCTTCAGAGTGGCAGCCTGCCAAGACCTGTGACTGTGGTTGTCCCCGTGCGGGGGCGCTCTGCCAGGGGAGCTCTGGGTTGGGTAGTGCTGGAACCAGGCTGGAACCAGGCAGGCTCTGTCCCTGGTGCTGGTGTGCGCCTATCCTGAACACCATCTCTGCAGGCAGACACTGGTTCTGCAAAGTGTGGGTGACGTGGGCTGGGGTCACCGCCTTTGACTTGGCTGCTCCTGGCCTGCCTGCAGAGGGAGCAGTGGAGATTGCTGGCCGCAGTGAGGGAGTCATTTCCCCTGTGTAGATGGATGCCGTGCAGTGGGGGAGGGCAGACATAACGGAACAGATGAGATCTCATCTCGCCTCTGTAACTTACTAGCCATGCTGGGGAAGAATTTACGGACCATCCCGGGCTCCCAACTCCTTATCTTTAAGTAGGAATAATCAGACCTGCTTAAAGGGTTGCTGCAAAGATTAACAATCACCCTTAGCAATGGACAGGTGATGCGCAATGGATAGTGGCTGTCTCCGACCTCTATCCTTTTCGGGCAATTATTATTATTATTGTTGAGATGGAGTCTCACTCTGTCATCCAGTCTGGAGTGCAGTGTTGCGATCTCGGCTCACTGTAACTTCCCTTCCACCTCCCGGGTTCAAGTGATTCTCCTGCCTCAGCCTCCCAAGTAGCTGAGACTACAGGCACATGCCACCATGCCCAGGTAATCTTTGCATTTTTAGTAGAGAAGTGTTTTCACCATGTTGGCCAGGCTGCTCTTCACCTCCTGACTTTGGGTGATCCACCCACCTTGGCCTCCCAAAGTGCTGGAGTTACAGGTGTGCGCCACCACGCCTGGCCTACCGTGGCTCTCTTTTATCAAATGCTTTGCCACCTGGACATGTGGTATGTAGATCTAATATATAGACATTTATACCAAAGGAGAAAGGATTTGAGGAACCTGGGAGTCAGACTGCATCAAGATCGACAGGTGTCACGGCTGGAGTGTGGAGGCTGCTCAGAGCCTAACCATGCTGCTGTTTAGAAACACACAGGAAAGGTATCAGCTGGACAGAAGCTCTTTCATGGACTGAAGCTATTCCAAGTTCTGGGCTTTTGATGAAGATGATTCTCTTACCACTCCTTTGGAGAAAACTGCCTGTGAGCATCCCTAGGCAGGTGTTGGGTTATAAACACAGAATTCTTCCCAGGATGAAAAGCAAGGCAAAAAGATGAAATTAACTTATACAGAGAATCTGTCTCCTCTCTTGGAGAAAACAGAATGACTGTTTTTTTTTGTTACTACACTGCTCGACTAGCTGAGAAGTGAGAACTCAGGATAGTGAGGGTGCCAGGATCCTCTGCGGCTGGGATCCTGGTGACACCCACCCTCCACCCTACCCTTGTAGGTTGCTGCAGTAGGTTGACTGACAGGTGAGGGCCTGAGTTCAGGTAACAAAGAGGAGAGGGCAGTGCAGAGGGAGATTTTGTAAGCAGCAGCAGAGAATTAATGCGCATAAAAATTCTCGGTTGGTTTTTGCTGGATACAAAATAAAAACAAACAAAAAAATCTAGGTTGGGAGGCCGAGGCGGGTGGATCACCTGAGGTCAGTTTAAGACCAGCCTGACCAACATGGTGAAGCCCCATCTCTACAGAAAATACAAAAAGTAGCTGGGTGTGGTGGTAGGCACCTGTAATCCTAGCTACTTGGGAGACTGAGGCAGGAGAATCAGTTGAACCCAGGAGGCGGAGGTTGCAGTGAGCCAAGATCGCACCCCTGCACTCCCGCCTGGGCAACAGAGTGAGACTCAGTCTCAAAAACCAACCAACCAACCAACCAAACAAAATTCAAGGAAGAGAAAAGAAGACTTCAACATGTGCAGCCTGTGTGACTGAGTGGATGAGGATGCCATAGATTTGATGGGACCGTGGAAGGTTAACGGAGGAGACAAGAGAATGAATTTGGCTCTGGACCTGCTGAGTTTGAAGTACTCCAGTGGGGCTCTGCAGGAGGCAGCTGGAACGTGACAGCTTTCCAGAAAGATCTGCCTTCATAGGAGCTGGAGGAGGAGCAGCGTTCTGCTAGATGGTGTGTATAACAACGTAGTGGAGAATGGCTGTCCCTAAATGCAGATTTGGAAGTTTTTCTCTCTAATGGGCGTTCTGTGAAGTTCCTGTTTTGTCCAGCTAGGAAAAAGGGTGGTGATGGTGGAAACATCTAAGATGGCTATGAGTCAGAAGTGGATGCTGTATTTGGGTCTTAGCCATCCCATTCCCTGATTCTCTCTATTGCTAGCACCTATGTCACCTCTGCAATGCTGGGCTACCTGCTTTCACGCAGAGAAGACAGGCTTGGAGTGATTTGGAAAGATCTGTATCTCTCAGAGACCGATACTTCCACCACCCATGTCAAGGTGCCCCAACCTCTCCTGCAAGGACCCCCACAAATAACTCAGACACTTGGAAAAAACACCTACTGTGCAGCCAAGCCCAGGATTTCCTCTTCTTGGCTCACGTTGGCGAAAACCACCAGGGAGGCAGGGAGTGCCTGATACACCGTAAATGCACTCACCCACCTGCGATGACAGGTTAGTGACCTGCTTCCACGGGAGTCCCGCCTGATACCTGCCACTCCCAGCGGAATTGTTACTCTTTGCTTTTTATATGGTTGCTTTTCCATTAATCTGAGAAACTGTATACACCATTAAAAAGAATATGGCATTGAAATCATTCCCATCAGTAATGGAAATAGCTAAGATGAGACTGAATACGTTCACAGCTGTTAAACAAATCAAAAACGCATTAACCTCAAGTTGAAATTTACTCTGCCAGCTGAGGAAAAGTCATACACTTGAGCCTGTTAAGTGGACCCTTTAACTCTGGTTTTAAGCTCTTCCGATGCCTTGTGTGGCTTAAGGATGGCTACGTCTGGAACTGCATTCCTGATCATGCTCTTTAGGAATGACAGAATTGCCTATCATTTTACCTCGCTCCTGAATTTCTGTTAGCATATTTTAAAAGAACAGGGTGAATGGGCTGGGCACAGGTATTAGAGTCCATGTAAAGACTGAGGCATCAGGACCTCAATGCTTCTGCAACTGTGTTGCAGTGAAGGTTCTGGACAGAGAGAACCTGGTGGCTTCACAGACTGGGTGTTTCGGAGCCGCTGGATTAAGAGCTCAGATTCTAATTTTGCTACTGAATCAGACTGCCCCTGAACCCCCGACCTTCCCAGCCTCTGGCTTTTCACAACCTTTTGCAAACAGAAGTTACAAGTCCTGCTGTCTTCATAAGCCTGCTGCAAGTATTAACTCTTGAAATCACTATATCCCACAAATAGTTCCCTTTGCAAGCACAAGATTTCTTAGACTAGACTGATGAATAGAAAAATGCCCATTGTTTCTGCTGTGTTATTCAGCTGTATACTCCCTTGCCAGGAAATGCATATGGGCTTGTGGTTTGCTGCTGGCTTTTGACTACTCCTACTTGGGATAAACTTCCCACATTTCAAGAGATTCAAGTGGCATCCCTTCCAAAAGGAAAGAATACAAAGGCTTTTGTTACATCATTTCAAATTACCACCAAAAGAGAATCCCGTGGCCTGTGCTCTAAGAGACTCATTGTTGGAGATACATGACCCTCCCCAAAAATGCAGAAAAAAGTTTTCTTTTGTCATTCCACACCCAAGCATCCTAGTGCAAATACACAACACACGTGCTTGCACACTCACAGACACACCCTGCGCCCTCGCACCTTGCGTTTCCATCTGTGAGGCACGCCAGCTCTGCTACAACCTTTATCGCTGGTGATGATCCAGGACAAACCTGAGCGCCCATTCCTCTGTTCTGTTCTGGACAGAGGATGTCCAGATTCCTTGGAATCACTCTGCCCTCCCAGAGTTTTCTGCTAGAGAACACAGAGAAGAAGTGTGGACACCAGGTGTACATACCTGACACAAAAGTATAGAACCACGGGTCCTGACTTTTTAGGGAAGTCGTGTTCCAATACTCTTCGATCTAGTTGAAGCCAGTTTAAGTGTCCCCTGAGGAAAATAGAGACAAATTGGTTAGGGGTTTACATTTTGCAGAGGGTTTTTTTTTTTGGGTTGAAGGTATATATGCGGCAGAACGTACTGGGTGGTGAATAAACTGGAACTTTCACCTTTTTCATTTTTATTTTTTTGAGACAAAGTCTTGCTCTGTAACCCAGGCTAGAGTGCAGTGGCACAATCTTGGCTCACTGTAACCTCCACCTTCTGGGTTCGATTCTCCAGTCTCAGCCTCCTGAGTAGCTGCGATTACAGGTGTGAGGCACCACGCCTGGATACATTTTGTATTTTTAGTAGAGATGGGTTTCACCATGGTGGTCAGGCTTGTCTCAAACTCCTGCCTTCAGGTGATCTGCCCACCTCAGTCTTCCAAAGGTTGGGATTACAGGCGTGAGCCACGGCGCCCAGTCACCTTCACCTTATTATTCAGTTTAGAGTATTCAAGAACCCAAAGGCACTGTGTGGGGGACACCGAGTCAGCAGTGGGTCCTGTGTGACGTGAGGGGGAGAATGGGAACTGGAGAGTGAAGGGATTGGGACCTGCTGTTTCCCAGAGTGCACTGAAATGAAAATGTCATCCTAACCCTCCTTCTTGTCCTGAATTGCCTTTCCACCACTCCCCCAACTGTCTTTTTTTCCTGAAGGCCTCAAAGCACACTTTAGAACATGTTAGCAGTCTTTACAACATCTTGCTGGAAGTATCTGGGGTGAAAAGCGAACCATACACAGTGTCTTAAAATGTTAAACTTAGGGCCGGGGGCAGTGGCTCACGCCTTTAATCCCAGCACTTTGGAAGGCTGAGGCAAGAGATCCTCAGAGGGTAAGCACTTTCCAGGCGGAGACTGGCCTGTGCAAAGGCCCTGGGGTTGGGGATCTCACTGTCCTGTGAGTGGAAAGCCATGAGGCTAGGGACAGCCCCGAAGGCCACGTCTTGGAGGTTAGTCTTGGAAGAGTGGGGCAAAGCCACAGAACAACTGAGCTCAAGAATCTACTCTTTCCTTTCCCCTCCTGTCTGTTTCCAATGTCTGCCCATCCTCCTGGAGGAGACAGTCCTATAATCACTTTACAGAGTAAACCCACGTGGAATAGACTTGAGCGACCTCACTCATTTCCCCGAGTGGCTGATGCTGTGTGACATGTGTGCAAAAGACTGTGGATAACGAGAAACAAAATCTGCCTACATCACTGTCTAAGAACGCCTGCCCCTCTGAGCACACGCTCAGAACTCTGAAAAGGAAAGAGAGAACACACACAAGCGGCTTCCATCCCCTTTCTGAGGCTTCAAACTGCACCTTTGACACACGAGGGAAAAAAAAATCCCTTTCCACAAAGCCCACACCTGTGGCTGTAGGGAAGCCTGGCGAATCTGCCTTAGAATACTGGCCACCTGAGGAACTTCTTCCAAGAACCTCCAGTCGAAAAAAAAAATGTCCATTAACTTAATTTTTTTGTTACTTTGCTCTGAACATAGGAAAAGTAAAACACAAATGAAAAAGCCGGGCTCAGTGGCTCACGCCTGTAATCACAGCACTTTGGGAGGCCGAGGTGAGCAAGTCACTTGAGGTCTGCAGTTTGAGATCAGCCCAGCCAACATGATGAAACCTCATCTCTACTAAAAATACAAACATCAATTGGCGTAGTGGCACGTGCCTGTAATCACAGCTACTCTGGAGGCTGAGGCAGGAGAATTGCTTGAACACAGGGGGTGGAGGTTGCAGTGAGCTGAGATGACACCATTGCACTCCAGCTCAGTATTCAATGCACAGGACACTAAGACTCTAGAGTCCTCCCCGACCCCAGGGCCTTTGCACAGGCTAGGCTTTCTGCCTGCAAAGTGGTTGCCCTCTGAAGATCTCTTGCCTCAGCCTTCCAATGTGCTGGGATTAAAGGCGTGAGCCACTGCCCCTGGCTGTAAGTGTAACGTTCTAAGACCCTGTGTATGGTTTGCTTTTCACCCCAGATACTTCCAGCAAGATGTCTTGAGAATTGCTAATATGTTCTAAAAAATAAGAAAAATAAATAAATAAACGGAAGATGATACTGTAAGTAAAATAACAGGACCAACTTCTTCCAGAGAGCTGGGATAAATTCCGTTCTGACTAGAACACAAGACCAGGAAACAGAAGGCCTGGGTGCCAATGTCATCTCTGCCCATGCCTGATAATGCCCGACAGGTACCACGATGTTTCAAACCTCTGTGCCTCTGCTCATGCTGTTCCCTCGCCCCAGTACGCCTTTCCCTTCCTTCTTCCCCAGCGAGGTCCTGCCCATTCTGCAGGAATCAGCTCTCATATCTCTGCTCCAGAAAGTCTTCCCAAACCACACAGCAGGTGGCATGGGGGCTCCTCCTCCGATACTTACAGCACCCACACTGGGGGCCCACCCGTTTCTGTACTTCCCAGTCTACAAACTTGCTCTCTATGCATTCATTTTTCCCTAGTTGACTTTTTTTTTTTTTTTTTTTTTTTTTTTTTGAGATGCAGTCACACACTGTCACCCAGGCTGCAGCACAGTGGCGCGGTGGCCAGTGGAAGAGGCAGACTTCCCCACACCTGGTTTCCTTGGACCCACAGGAGGAAGAAGCTCAGCTGCCTCCATTTTAAGAGCTTGTAAAAGTCACTCACGGAAGGCGGCTTATAAAGGCAGACTGAAGGGACATGTGACTCATCCAAGGCCCCTTATGATAAGTGTCCACTATTTGGGCAAAAACTAAAAGATGGGCTAAAAAAGCAAACTGGAAACCACAGTTCTGGGGCTACCACTTTTCGCTGCAGTAGCACTTGTTAAAATATTGTTTTCGGCTGGGAGCAGTGGCTCACGCCTGTAATCCCAGCACATTGGGAGGCCAAGGCAGGCAGATCACCTGAGGCCAGGAGTTTGAGACTAGCCTGACCAACATGAAGAAACCCCGTCTCTACTAAAACTACAAAAAAAAAAAAAAAAAATTAGCCAGGTTTGGTGGCAGTTGCCTGTAGTCCCAGCTACTCAGGAGGCTGAGGCAAGAGAATCGCTTGAACCTGGGAGTTGGAGGTTGCAGTGAGCCGAGATTGTGCCACTGCATTCCGGCCTGGGCAACAGGGCACAACTTCGTCTCAAATAAAATAAAATAAAATAAAATGTTGTTTTCTGCTCATCGCATTGAGTCCAAAGTCACATTTCCTGTACTCCACAGGGTCAAGAATTCCACACTGCAAAGGGCTTTTGCTTTCCTATTTAACCCTTCACAGTCCTGACATCAATTGCCTCCCTCAAATCTTTTATGTTTCCTTTGCATTAGGATGGACTCGATGCAAAGCGGTAAAGAAGCATTTCCTTTATACAGTTTAACTAAGAGATGCCTGATAGCTTGGTTTTCACCATTCTCATTGATTTTTCATTTGAGAACGCACATCATTGCCTTTGCCAATAATAACGCAAAAAAAAAAAAAAAAAAAAAAGCATCCCAGCAGCCACTCAGAGTGTTTTTGTTATTATGTGACTGATAACTATCTTTAAAGCTGAGCAAAACAGTGCTCATTTGGTTTATGGTTGTGGTAGGTCAAACTGTCAGGTCAGTAATAAATATGCGATTGCTTACAGGCAATAGAAATTGGAAGCGTTCATTTAAGACTGCTTTTAGCTTCTATATATAAAACAAATAGATTTTTGGTTCAAGTGTTGGTAGCTTCAATAGAGATGGCCTCAGGGACAGCTTTGTTTATAGTTACTGGAGGGTGGGGGTGTGTGATAAGTCACTTTCCAGACCCAGGGGGAGAATAATACTGTCTGGCTTCTACATGTTTTTACTGTACACAGCTTCCTATGGAATGAGTTTCTACAGAAAGCCAAAGCGAGAGATGAAATTCTTACATGTTGATCTATTTAGAGACAGGGTCTCACTCTGTCGCCCAGGCTGGAGTGCAGTGGTGTAATCATAGCTCACTGCAGCCTTGAACTCCTGGGCTCAAGAGATCCTCCTGCCTCAGCCTCTGGAGCAGCTGGAACTATAGGCACATTCCACTGTGCCCAGCTAATTTAAGAACTTATTATTATTATTTTTTTGAGACATGGGTCTTGCTATGTTGTCCAGGCTGGTCTCAAACTCTTGGCTTCAAGCAATCCTCCCACTTTAGCCTTCCAAATGCTGGGATTACAGGTGTTAGCCACCACACCTCACCAAGTGGATGGAATGCTTATAGATGTTGCTGGATGGAAGTGGGGAGAAGAGCTCTTCAAATGGAAGAATGTTGACATATTTAGTGTCCTTGTCTTGTAGTGTGTGTTCATCAAGGACAGGCAAAGCACTGTGGGAGGCTGAGGCAGGCAGATCACTTGAGGCCAGGAGTTTGAGACCAGCCTGGCCAACACGGTGAAACTCGTCTCTACTAAAAATACAAAAATTAGCTGGGTGTGGTGGCAGACACCTGTAATTCTAGCTAGTAGGGAAGCTGAGGCACGAGAATTGCTTGAACTCAGGAGGCAGAGGTTGCAGTGAGCCAAGATCGTGCCACCACACTCCAGACAGAGCAAGACTCCACCTCAAAAAAAAAAAAAAAAAAAAAAAAAAAAAAAAAAGAAAAGAAAAAAGAAAAAAAGGTCAGTGATACTAACTATAAACTCTTAATAATACAGGAAAGTTAAAGTAGGGTACGTACTGGGGAGACCAGATTACTCAATCATGGGCTATCCAGCCCAGGAGAAATTGTTTGCTCCACTATGTTTTCTTAAGTCTATTCCAAATTTTCTATTTAAAAATGTTTCATTTTATTTCATTTTTTAGAGACAGTCTTGTTCTGTTGCCCAGGCTGGAGTGCAGTGGTGCAGTCACAGCTCACTGCAGCCTTGAACTCCTGGGCTCAAGTGAACTTTCCATCTCAGCCTCCTGCAGAGCTGGGTCTGCAGGTGCACGCCACCACTCCTGCCTAATTAAATTTTTTTGTGTGTGTGAAGTAGGGGTTTTGCTATGATGCTCAGGTTGGCCTCAAACTTCTGGCCTCAAGCAATCTTCCCACCCCAGCCTCCCAAAGCACTAGGATTGCCGGCATGAGCCACCATACCCAGCCCCCAGCTCTTCTTTTCTAGCAGCTTCTACACCGCATTTTGTGATTCACTTCCTAATTTATAAACACAAGCTCAACAAGGCGTCAAGGGCCAGCTCGTTCTGGATCTCCAGTGGTTAACAGCAGATGCTAAATAAATATTTGTCAAGAGAATGAATAAATCACCTTCACAATATGCCCTGTAGATCCATATTCTTGTAGGTTCAGGGACTGCTGTGTAGACACAGCTCCCGTCCTAAGCAAACAGTTGCCATATTAAGGATTCACTCGGCTCACCTGCGCCAGGTTCCCATCTCCCTCAGGTCATCTGCATTGGGAAGGAAAGGCGAGGAGACGCCTCATCCCTAAGCTCTCCTTGGAGAGCACCCTTCTTTTTTTTTTTTTATTTACCTTAGCTGCACACAGAAAGAGTTGGCTCAAGCCTATAATTCCAGTACTTTGGAAGGCCGAGGTGAGTGGATCATGAGTCAGGATTTCAAGACCAGCCTCGCCAGCATGGTGAAACACCGTCTGTACTAAAAATACAAAATATTAGCTGGGCATGGTGGCGTGCACCTGTGGTCCCAGCTACTTGGGAGGCTAAGGCAGAAGAATTGCTTGAACCCAGCACGTGGAGGGTGCAGTGAGCTGAAATCGCACCACTGCACTCCAGCCTGGGTAACAGAGGGAGATTCCGCCTCCAAAAAAAAAAAAAAAAAAAAAAAAAGAGCTACACTCAAGCCCTTCTAGGGTCACTAAATATAAGGTACTGTTGTGTATTTGCCATTGTTTCCAACAACACAGCATGGGTCATCTGAGAGGTGGTAATGAACGCTGAATGCCGAGTTCCCAGAAGCAGGACTTTCTCCTCTCCCACCGTCCAGCAGACAATACATGGAAATCCCAAACCTATTTCTAAATAAATGACTTACCCAGAGCTGCGTCTTGTGGTGGTTTCTTCTGCAACTGGGAATCTGCTTTTCTAGTTTGTTTATTTTTAAATTGTAGATAAGCTTGCAGCCAGGCATACTGAAGGACTGAACCCTTTTCAGAGGCCCCAGCAGGTGCCAATCATGGCTGAAACGTACGGACTCGAGGAGAGCACAGTCCCGGACTCGCTCCCTCGCACCCGCGTTCCCCGCACTGGTTCTAAAGAGGCATCTTCATCGAGTCAGTCGAAGTTACCATTAACCTTAACAGTTTGGGTATATCAGACTCCCCAGACAGCACCAATCAGGCGATTTAATTAATTAAGATACAGGCTGCTGAAAGAAAAATTCCTTCATTGTTTACCTTCTAGGTTCTTAAACTAACATCCTGATCTCAGGGTGTCTGTGAATGCTCTAAAATTTATGCAAAAATTTATTTTGTATGTAAACTTTTATGAAGGAGAGGGAGTGTAATTCAAATTTCAAAGGGAGCTGTGATAAAATAAGAGATTAAAAGCTACTTATTTTCTTCTTTTTTTTTTTTTTTAAGAGACTCGGGAGCGGGGGTCTCCCTCTGTTGTCCAGGTGGGAGTGCAGTGGCTCGATCACAGCTCTCTGCAGCCGCAAACCCTTGGGCTTAATCAACCCTCCTGCCTCAGCCTCCCAACGTGTTGGGATTACAAGTATGAGTCTCAAGCTGAGCCCAAACTATTAATTGGTATGTGAAAATAAATTCTAACTATACCCGTCTTTTAAATTTGCAGTAATGGCTAACCAACTTTTTTTCTCTTTCTTCCTCAAATTTCTAAACACATTTTAAAGGTTTTTAAAAAACCAACAACAAGGGATACTTATGTACAATATTCAACAAGCATTTTCTCAAAATTCTTAAATTTTCTTAAAATTTACGACAGGAGATTCAGATTAAAATTTAAATAGATTATAACAGTCATTACTTTAACTTGGGTGTGTTTGATTATTTCTGCTGAATAGCTTAAAAGTTGTTTAGGCTATAGCTTTTGATAATGGGATCATCCATTGCATCCCCACCCGCTAGTCCGCAAGTTACTTTTAAATTTAATTTAGCTTTGTTGTTGTTGAGATGAGGTCTCACTCTGTCACCCGGGCTGGAGTGCGGTGGTGCAATCTTACTTAGCTCAGTGCAGTCTTGAACTCCTGGGCTCAAGTGATCTTCCTACCTCAGCCTCTTGAGTAGCTGGGACTACAAGTGTGTACAATTTTTATTTTTTTGGAAATAGAGTTTCACTCGTTCACCCAAGGCTGGAGTGCAATGGCATGATCTCAGATCACTGCAATCTCCACCTCCTGGATTCAAGCCTTCTCGTGTCTCAGTCTCCTGAGTAGCTGGAATTACAGGCACGCACCACCACACCCAGTTATTTTTGTATTTCTAGTAGAGATGGGGTTTCACTATGTTGGCCAGGCTGGTCTCAAACTTCTGACCTCAAGTGATCTTCCTGCCTTGCCTCCCAAAATGCTGGGATTACAGGGGTGAGCCACAGTTTTTTTTTGTGGGGTACAGATGGGGTCTTGCTGTTGCCCAGGTGAGTCTTGAACTCCTGGCTTTAAGGCATCTTCCCACCTTGGACTCCTAAATTGCTGAAATTACAGGCATGAACCGCTGTACTCAGCCCACAATTAAAAACATAATAATTGAAATTTTGGTCTTAAAACAGTGATAGAAATATTTCAAAAATACAATGTAAATGTGACTTTATCTAAGGGACGGATGCCGGTGTTTGATAAACGAAAATGTCAGTTTCCCTCTTTGTACACCTGGAAACACCGAACCTGAACGTCCGAGCTGGTTCTCACACTGTGAGGAATGGAACCTGGAAGGGGTCTGTAGCTTTGGAGGCCCGGGTGTGAGTCATTGCTACCCTCCAACATTCAAAGCTGAAGTAGAATCAGCTTTTCTTCTTTGCTCTGGAGGGTGAGAGCAGAGGAAATACTGCAACGTTGCCTCTGTCTAGAACAGGCGTTTTCCCATTTGCGCGCACACCAGAATCAACTGAGAAGCTTTGAAAGATAATATTTAGGTCACACCGAAGCAGATTCAATTGGAATTTCTGGGGGTGGGCCCCAGGGGTTGGTATTTTATAAAGTGTTCCAGGTAATTCCAATGTGCAGCTGGGGTTGAGATCTGTAACTCTGGCAAAATATAAATAATTATTTTAACATCGGATTTATACCAGGCTCTTGGTTAGTTTCAAGATGTCTTAAAGGCTGCCAAAGTGTCATTGTTTGCATATGGCACCACGATTCAGATCATTTATATAGATGACCACAGTTTTATGAGGACAGAGTTAGTAAAAATGAAAGGAGGCCAAATGCAAATGAATCCTGGTACAGAAGAGAGCATTCGTGGAAAAACTGGGGAAATCCGAATCAAGTCTGTAGTTTAGTTAGTAATATAACACTGATGTTAATTTCTTAGTTTTGATTAAAGTAACATGATTTGCAAGATGTTGACATTTGTTGAAGTTGGGTGGAGGGTATACAGAAACTCCCCAATATGTTTGCAATTCTTCTTTCAGTCTATTTCAAAATTAAAGTTAAAAGATTAAAAAAAGAGAAAGCAGGTGTGGTATTAACGCTGCAAAACCATTGATTGCTAACAATATTAAACATTCTTGGGCATAAGTTCTTGCACTGTGGACTCAGATGCTTTATTAATGAATACAACTTATGGAGTGAGAGAAGCTTAGAGAACTTTCCAATTTCCTGTCTACATTTTGCTTTATATATTTTTTCTCCAGTTTCATCTAGATCCCACAAAATGTCAACAGCACTTAATTCTGAATGAGTCTCTAACAATATATGACTGGTTTTCTTTTTGGAGTCAGAGTCTTACTCTGTTGCCCAGGCTGGAGTGCAGTGGCACGATCTCAGTCTCTGCCTCCTGGGTTCAAGTGATTTTCCTGCCTCAGCCTCCCAAGCAGCTGAGATTACAGGCACGTGCCATCACCCCCAATGAATTTTTGTATTTTTAGTAGAGATGGGGTTTCGCCATGTTGCCCAGGCTGGACTTGAATTCCTGACCTCAGGTAATCTGCCCACCTTGGCCTCCCAAAGTGCTGGGATTACAGGTGTGATCCACTGTGCCCCATCTACCACTAGAAATTCTGCTCTTAGGAACGATCATGCTGCTGGTAGGAGTATCCTCCACTTGCAGAGCACTTTACAGTTTACAACTGCTTCCCACGTATCAGCCTTGTTTTATTTGCATTAGAAAACAGGCAAATACATGTGATATACCATAGGCTGTCCAAAGAATTGAGCTACGATTGCATTTTATTATAAAACGGTGTAGCGCCTGTATAAAGCACACACACACACACACACACACACACACACACACACATACACACATACTCACAATACACATGTAGAATTGGAAAAGATGATTATAAAACAATCTTGCCATAGTGTCCTATAATACAGAGCTATGGCGGACACAGTACTGTAAGGCCAGCACTTACTACCTAGGAATCACCAAGCCAGAGCAGGTGACACCCAGGGGCACTATTACGCAAGGGCAGCTCTTGTTCTTTCCTACCAGGAAAAGGAGAAAAGTTCAGTGAGGCACTCACAATGTCTGCAGGCCCTGGCATTGTCCCGCCAGGACTGACAGCCCCTGAGTCATGGTCTCTCCACTGTCCCACCTTGAAGGTGTCAGCTCTTCACCTCCTCTGGGCTCCTGACACCTGCCCTTTCCCCTGTTGTACCAGGCACATCTGCCAGTTCTTTTTTGGAAATCTTTTGCCAGCTCCAGTGGATGGCTGACTTCCTGCTGGCTGGCTGTCACTTCTTCTGTGGCTGGAGAGACCCTCCCACCCAGACTCTAGGGTAGGTGATGGAAGTCGCTGCACTGTCCCTGGATCATGCTGGAAGGATGAGGATGGCTCACTTCTCTTCATCACTGCCCCCGACAGAGCCTCCATGCAGCCAACTCCACCACTAGCAGAGGGGGCAAGACACTCTTATCCAGCCTGACACCCCACACACACGCATTTTATCCAGCCTAGCTTCTACACACACACACACACACACACACACACGCACACACACACACACATGTCGGCACTGAGAGCCAGGAGAGCTCAGACCTGGAGCATACCAGCTTAGCTGGATGGGGAAGCTGGACTTGGCTATGTGCAGCCCCTGCTGTGATGTGTGGCTTTGGTGCTCTCGTCCCTCCTGGGAGAAGAGTGACTTTCTACCTAGGTCTGATTCCCGCCAGCCAGTGCTGTTAGGGCAGTGATCTGAAACGTTCTGCAGATGCACATCACCTTCCCCATCAGCCCAGGATCACATGACCATTTCTCAATTCTTGTTTATTCAAAAGGGAAGCCTAATTGGGGCTCCTCTAGAGTTCACTCCCAGGATCTCTTCGTAAACTTACCGGGGAAATGTGAACAATGGGAATATGATGAATTGAAACAGGGTTTCCTTCTGATTAGTGAAAACAGTCCAAACAGCAATTTAAGTGGTTTATAGTGATTCTCAGGAGAAAAGGGAGAAAATAATCTAAATTTGTAAAAGTAAATGTTCTAGATGTGCATTTTTTAAAAGCATTTAAAAAAATTGCAGTGCTAGGTCCTTCCCGTGAGTGCCCTGAACTCCGCCCATGGGCTTACTTGGTCCTACCTGTGACTCCTCCTGCCCACAGACGGCCACCCCCACCTGCGGTCCAGCTCCCTGCAGGTTCCAGGGTGAGTGGCCGACCTCGCTCCTCCTAGCTTTCTTGAGGGAGATGTGGCTTTGCTCCAACTGCCTGCTCTCTGAACACACCACAGCTTGAAATGTCCCTGATTTACAGGGTGACCGTACGGTCCAGTTTGCCCAAGACAGTCCCAATGACATCCCCTTTTGTTCAGTGTCCCAATCTGGATAATAAGTCATAGGGCTACCCTGACCACTTGCAGCTCGCCAAGGCCAACTGTGGCCATGTGCAGGTACATCTGGTCGCATCTCCCACTGGCCCATGTGGATGCTGCCTGTTCTTGTGTCAGTGGCACCACCTGATTCCCAGGGCCCGGCCTCCCCTGTACTGTCTTGCCCAGCCACTAACCTAATGCTGACCTATTAGTAATTTAGGAAATCATCTGTGTAATTCTAAAGATCCGGAAGAGTGTGTGTGCGCGCGCGCACGTGCGTGTGTGTGTATGTGTGCACACACAGGAAAGAGAATTATGAACTATTTTCTTAAAATAGCTCATTTTTATCTAGAAATCTATGCAGGTATTCACCAAACTGTTTTGATAACAGAACATTAAAAAGGAAATTGAAATTTTGGTAAAGATTTCCTTACTTGTTTACAAAACACCACTTTATGACGCCAAAATCAAAAGACCTTTGAAAGTAAATATTCTTCTCATCAGATCAGTGATCTGAATTTTCTATGTTCATAATCACTCTATTTCAGCTCAGATGGTGAGTACAGGTTGTCGTTGTTTTTTTTTTAATTTATCATCAAATTTGCTTCCTGCTGTTATCCCGACAGTAGAGAGAAATGATTCATTTCCACAAGTTTTTATTTAACTTAAACAGAAAACAAACCCAATTAAAAAAAATAAAGTTAGATCCACTTTAAAAAAAATAATAAACATTTCAGTCTGAACACAAACCTGCTTGATTAGAAGAACTAGTTCACCGAATAATTGTATAATATTAACATCACCCTAATTATACCCTTTGGCGGTACCAGGCATGACCACAAGGCCTTTGAAATTCAGATGATGAACTTGGACTGACCCCAGACCATGGGACCCAAGTGGCTTGCAGCTGATTTTGCTGCTGACAGCTGGAGCAGAGCAGTTTCGTGTTCTGCACTGAGCTCCCCTTCGAGCTATGAGGGCTCCCGGCAGTACTTACGTTTCATCCGTGAACGCTATTCCAAAATACTCCTTTTCCTTCAGATTAAAGTGAGAAGCCACGAGGTCAAGAAGCTCCTTGGCCAACAGCTTGGGCTGCAAGGCGAATACAATGGAAGAAGGGTGAGTGATGAGAGACTGCTTTTCCTAAAACATGTAATCTCGGGTTTCCATCATTTTTTCAATGCAATGTTGCTAAGCTCAAGTATTTTAAAGCAAATGATTTTTATAAACCCAAACAAACGACAATGGCACTGATGAGCACACAGCCACGTGAAGGGTCGTCAACAGACAGAGACCTTCTGTTTTGTTTCCTAGAAGGTCTTTATTTTTTTTTCTAAATTGAGGTGGAGACTCACTCTGTTGTCCAGGCTGGAGTATAGTGACATGATACTGGCTCAGTGCCACCTCTGTCTCCCAGGTTCAAGTGATCCTCATGCCCCAGCCTCTGGGATTACAGGCATGCACCACCGCACATAGCTAATTTCTTTCTTTTTTGTATTTTTAGGAAAGATGGGGTTTTACCACGTTGGCCAGGCTGGTCTCAAACTCCTGGCCTGAAGTGATCCACCCGCCTCAGCCTCCCAAAGTGCTGTGATTATAGGCGTGTGCCACCACACCTGGCTAATTTTCGTATATATATTTTAAATTTTTGTATTTTTATAATCCCAGCTACTTGGGAGGCTGAAGGAGAAGTGCTTGAACCCGGGAGGCAAAGGTATCTGTCAATCTAAAGAAGCATACCAGACCCTTAGAGCCTTAGGCATAAAGTCACGGCAGATGTTAGTGTTGTTAACATGTTATTCACCTTGGTCTGTCACTATTGAAATGACCACAGAACACCAGGCACTGAACCGGGGGAAGAAAAGGCTGTCTGATGAGGATACAGGGCCAGGAAAGAAGAGTTATTCCTAAACTGGCTTCCAGGTGATGCATTTGAAAATACATTCCCTTTATGAAAATTCCTCCATTCCAAGCACACTCACCAGATACTTACAAGTTCAGAGCAAAAAGCTCAGATTCCAGAAAGAAAATGATTGTGTATGTGTGTGTGCATGTGTGCGCGTGTGTGCATGTGTGCATTTATGCATATTATTTTTGGTCTTCCTGAGTTTATTTTCTATCCTGGTGGCTAGGCATTTCTCTGCGAGGAGAATGGGTAAGATGTATATCAAAAGTTCCACCACAGTAGGTTTCTTATTTCACTTCTTGGGTACTGCTATGGACTGAATTCTATCTCCCCAAAATGCATGTGTTGAAGCCCTGACGTCCAGTGGTATTTGGAAATGGGACTTTGGGGAGACAATTAGGTTTAAATGAGGTTATGAGGGTGGGGCCCTCAGGATGGAATTCGCACCCTTGTAAGAAGAGGTACCAGAGAGCCTGCTTCCTCTCTCTGCCATGTGGGGCCACAGTGAGAAGGTCACCCTCACTAGGATCCAACCATGCTGGCACCCTGATCTCAAAATGACTGTTTAATACAACAGACATTTATTTATTGAGTGCCTACTATGTGCAGGGCACTGCCCACATGCTACAGGAAACAAAAAAATAAGCAAGACCCAGCACAGGTCCAAAAGAACCTTCGAGTTTTATTAGGGACACATAGTAGTAGCTAGTGCTCAGTTTGCAAAGCCGAAGAAGATGCTTCACCCTTTTCTGCCTCACTCCCGGGGCCCTGGGTGGCAGCCTCAGGGCCTAGATGACCATCAATTCACCGATGAAAGCCACTTAAACTAAAAGAGTGGATTTGAAGCTTCCTCCCCAGCAGACGGGAATTGACAGGAGAATCCAGCGTGATAAATCAACACCACCTCATAGTCTACACTTCCACTCAAACTGAATTTTGAAAAAGTGAAAAAGCAATCTCTGTAACCAACAGGGAATTCAAGGAGGTATATCAGACCCTCCTTCACTCCTACTGGAACGTCTACTCTGGAAGAACGCAGTGGGGTAAACATGGCACATCTCAGAACGTCACTGATGAATTATGAAGCAGAATGCAAGTTGGGGGCTCTTGAAGCTTCCAGTAAATGCTGCATTGGCCATGGGCTGTGGCCAGCACCAGCCGCACCCCCAGAAGGTATTCGCTGCCCCATAACAAAGGGTTTGATGGATCACTTGTGACTATGAGGGAGCGTGGCTGCATTTTAAATTGCAATGTACTAGCTGGGCGCCATGGCTCATGCCTGTAATCCCAGCACTGTGGGAGGCTGAGGCGGGCAGATTGCCTGAGGTCAGGAGTTTGAGACCAGAATGGCCAACTTGGCAAAATCCTACCTCTACCTAAAATTAGGAAATTAGCCAGGTGTGGTGGTGTGTGCCTGTAATCCCAGCTTCTTGGGAGGCTGAGGCAGAAGAATCTCTTGAACCTGGGAGGTGGAGGTTTCAGTGAGTGGAGATGGTGCCACCGTACTCCAGCCTCGGCAACAGAGTGAGACTGTCTCAAAAAATAAATAAATAAATAAATAAAAAGCAATGTGCAGATGCTCCTTGACTCACACGGTGGGGCTACATCCTGGTAAAATCACTGGAAGTTGAAAATATTGTAGATAAAAAATACACTTAATACACCGGACCCACCAAATATCACAGCTTAGCCTAGCCTACCTTAAAGGTGCTCTAAACACGGCCATTAGTCTACAGTTAAGCAAAATCGTCTAATGCCAAGACTGTTTTGTCACAGACTGTTGAATATCTCATGTACTTTGTTGAATACAGTCAGTTGCTTACTCTTGTGACTGTGCGGCTGAGCAGTCGTGCAAGGGAGTGCTGTACCACGTACTGCCAGCCTGGGCAAAGGTCGACATTCATCTCGAGTATGGTTGCTACTCAAAGTGCATTGCTTTTGCACCATTGTAAAGCTGAAAAATGATAAGTCAGACCAACGTAGACGAGGGGCCGCCTGTGATATAATTTACCTGTCCAAATGACTGCCACCCCTTTCAAAGTAGTCACCGTATCTCTCTCATGTTTGCCATTTCTTAAAACATTTTTGATAATCTTTTGGGTTTGCCCTTGAAGCCTGTGTCAGATTTGTCTATGCATTTTCACTGGTGATAAATCTTCTTGTGTTCGAGAATGGATTTGATTTTTTTTTTTTTTTCAAATGCCAAAAGTTACTTAAAGTCAAGTCTAGTGAACAGAGATAGAGGAGGAGGAACGGGTAATTATGCCTGGTATAATCAATTTCAGAAAATTTCAAATTTCAGAAATTTTCAATTTCAGAAAATGAAGTGTGATTACAAGTAATTATTGTGGGTTTTTGGGGATTATGGTGAGAGGTTTTGTCCAAACTTGAAAACGATAAAAATTAGATTTCATTCTGAGATTTTAACCTTAAGCCCGGGCACAGTGACTCCTGCCTGTAATCCCAGTGTTTTGAGGCTGAGGCAGGAGGATTCCTTAAGCCCAGGCGTTCAATACCAGCCTGGGCAATATAGCCATACCCCATCTCAACCAAAAAATTTTAAAAATTAGCCAGGTAGAATGGCATGCATTTGGGATTAGACCTAGTTATTCAGGAGGCTTGGACAGGAGGATTGCTTGAGTCCAGGAAATTGAGACTGCAGTGAGCTATGATCATGCCACTGCACTCCAGCCTGAGCCTGGGCAAAAGAGTGAGACCTGGATTCAAAAAAAAAGAAAAGAAAAGAAAAAAGAAAAGAAAAGAAAGGGAAGGAAGGAAGGAAAAAAAGAAAAAAAAGGAAAAATGGAGAAATACAGAAAGATAAAGAGAGAGAAAGAAAGGAAAGAAAGAGAAATAGAGAAAGAGAAGGAAGGAAGGAAGGGGAGAAAGAAAGAGAAAGGAAGGAAGGAAGGGGGAGAGAGAGAGAGAGGGAGGGAGGGAGAGGGAGAGGGAGAGGGAGAGGGAGAGGGAGAGGGAGAGGGAGAGGGAGAGGGAGAGAGAGAGAGAGAGAGAGAGAGAGAGAGAGAGAGAGAGAGAGGGCTGGGTGCGGTGGCTCACGCCTGTAATCCCAGCACTTTGGGAGGCTGAGGTGGGCAGATCATGAGGTCAGGAGTTCAAGACCCATCTGGCCAACATGGTGAAACTTCATCTCTACTAAAGAGCAAAAAATTAGCCAGGATGGTGGTGTGCATCGGAAATTCCAGCCACTTGGAGGCTGAGGCAGGAGAATTGCTTGAACCTGGGAGGTGGAGACTGGAGTGAGCCGAGATTGTGCCATTGCACTCCAGCCTGGGCAACGGGACGAGACTCCGTCTCCAAAAAAAGAGAGACAGAGAGAAAGAAAGAAAGAGAAAAAAAATGAAAAGAAAGAAAGAGAAAGAAGAAAGAGAGTGAGGGAAAGAAGAAAGAAAAGATAGTTAAACTTTAAAGCCAACATCTCAATAGATTTGATCAGAGATATATAAATATGCCCAGAAAGAGAAAGAGTGATTCCCAGGGCTGGCATAGTTTATGTAGAACATATATTCATCACTCCATAGGATGATGGGGCCTGAATGGAAGGGGGAGATTGGAGACAGGGTGGGAGGGGCAGTTGGGGAAGGGAGATGAACCCAGGAAGCAAATGTGATCTTAGCCAATAGGTGTGGAGTATTTGGGTCCCATACTGGGTGGTAAGGTCTTTTATGTAGTAGAAACGGAGGGCTGAGGTTACTTTAGTTGATCATGTTATGCTGAACTCTCCTAATTCCATGGCTCCCAAGGAACAACTACATTCCTTATATATGATCTCATTATCATGTAGAAGAGAGATGATTATTCTTTTGCCAAAGAAGATTCTGAGACTGAGAGATGCCAGGCAGGCTGTCCTGGGTCTCACAGCCAAGCCGGGATTCAACACAAGGTTCAGATACACAGCATGGAATATTATTCAGCCCTAAAAAGGAAGGAAATTCTGAAGTAGATGGAACCTGAAGACATTAAGCTAAGTGAAAGAAGCCAGACACAAAAGGACAAATATTATATGATTGCACTTAGATGAGGTCATTAAACAGGCAAATTCATAGAGACAATAGAATAGAGTTACCATGGGCTGAGGTGGTGGGCAGATGGGGAGTTATTGCTTAGTAGTTACAGCATTTCTGTACTGGATGCATAAAAAGTTTTGGAAATAGTAGTGATTGTTACATGAAATTGTGAATGCATTTTGTGCCACTGAATTGCACATACAAAAATGGTTAAGATGGTAAGTTTTATGTTACATATATTTCGACACAATTAAGAAAAAGGAAAAAAGGGGAAAAAGAGGTCTCATGGTTTCAAAGCCCACATGTATAAGCCCTCTGCCACCCTACCTGTGTTGACCCTGCTTCCTGGGTGAGAGGCTAAGGATCATGTACCTCAAGGGCCCTGGCTGGGTGAGGGCTGTTTCACTCACTTGAAACTGGTGCACTGATATTATGGATTTATACATCAGCACTTTGAACTTGGTTAATGTGAGTCTTTCCCTGAGAATGAAAAATCAGGTGTCTGAGCCTGCGGAATAAAGATAAGGCTTAACACACTGAAGAACTCACCAGAGTAATGGATACCACCATGGGAGCTTTGTGGAGACTGAGTTTTTGCCTTACTATGATGATCTGTCTCTCTGATTTAGCCTGTCACACTACAACAAGGCAACAAGTTTTCTCGGTGACTCATAAACTGAAATCAAGGAAAAGGCTCTGAGCAGTAGCTGCCTGGCTGGAATAAACTTCATCCTTTCAAATAAACTTTTTCAACAGTTATACCTATTTAGCTGTATATCTTTTGTTAAAAACTTTAAAAGGTCAGTCCCCTTACTTTACACAACGGTTATTATAGACCATATGTATCAATTTCCAGGAAGAAAAGCCTAAATTTACTACTTGCGATTTACAAATGGAGAAATAAAGGCTGTGAAGAGGGAGAAAACAGATTCCAGAAGATGGTGAGGTTACAACTCCTGGATCTTAGCTGCTTTTAAACCTACACGCTTTTTTTCTACTGTCATGGTGACTGGCAACAGCCCAGAAGGTGGCTGCTCTGTCAGTGAGAGTGAGAACTGATGGATGGGCATATGATGGGGGTGAGAAATACACCTCACTGTTTCTTTATTTAAGTCACAGAGACTATGGGGGTTGTTTGTCATTGCAGCATAACCTAGCCTATCCTGATTGATTCAGGCGCTGAGTCTTTTTCTGTACAGTTGATTTAAAACAATTTGCGGCATCAGTCCCTTGATTGTCTGATCTTGCAAACGGAGACAATATCCCCCCTTCATGTGATAGTGATTAATATACTACATTGTTCTGAAAGTTTCTTCAACTCCTTTAGAGAAAGTTGCTGGGCAAGCAGAAAGCGATCTGCTCTTATGTGTTTTGAAGGGATGTTTACAGAATCCCGCTGAGTATAATTTGCCAATTACTGGTGCTGTAAACATTTGTGGAGCTTTGCAGGCATCAGACTGGGAACAAGGCCAGAAAGGCAGCTCGTAGCCCAGTCTCGTTCTATCGGACAACCTGGGCAGGAGCCCAAAGGCCACATGAGCAAGGCAGCCACATGCTTCCTGGGCTTCTCAGAATTAGCCTCTTGTGGGCCATAGGCTGTCCTGGTTCTAAGAGGTCACTGCATCTAAGATTGACTTCCTCTTAGCCCATAATTAACTTTGTTTCCTCAAATAGTTTCTTTCTTCTTTTTCTTTTTGTATCTTAGGCTCTTTTTCCATTGTCCCTCTAAGCTTTTATTTCTCCTGATACCTGACAAATAAAATCTCCTTGCAAACATTCCTCCTCAACATCTACTTCTCAGTGGCACCACTCACATAGCTAATAGGGCAGTCTTTCCAACACCAACTGGGCTTGGAAACCTGGGCTTCAGCCATCTGCTTTAGTGAGCAAAGCACTGGTTCCGATTACTTAGGGAGGAAAGGAGAGAAGCTCTCAGTCAGTGCTTTGTGACTCCAGCACCCAGATTTGAGTTCTTGAGCACTCTGGATGATTCCAGTGGGAACTGTGCACATTCCCAGCATATTACAGGGTTTCAGATCAGGTCCTGGCTACTTCCTGGCCTGCCTTCTTCCCGGTGGGCAGGACCGACTAAAATAATCAAAACTGCACTTGACGTGTTGCAGGGCTGTAAGGTGCTCTAGGCACACTGATACGGTTTGGTTGTGTCCCCACCCAAATCTCACCTTGAATTGTCAAGGGCGGAGCCAGTTGGATATAACTGAATCATGGGGGTGGTTCCCCCAAGTGTTCTCATGGTTATGAATAAGTCTCACGAGATCTGATGGTTTTATAAACGGGAGTTTGCCCGCACAAGCCCTCTTGCTTGCTGCCATGTAAGATGTGCCTTTGCTTCTCCTTTGCCTTCTGCCATGATTGTGAGGCCTCCCCAGCCATGTCGAACAGTGACTCCACTGAACCTCTTTCCTTTATAAACTACCCAGTCTCAGGTATGTCTTTGTTAGCAGTGCGAGAACAGACTAATACACCCACGTGACAACGTCCTTTCAGGTGACTTCCACAAGCCCTTCAGGTAAATATTGTGGAAAGGAATTCGAGGATGAGGTAGTGCCCAGGCACCTCATCAATTCCTCATGGAATACTATACTCCACCATATACTATATTACAGTATTCTATATCCCATATAGTATCAGGTTCTGAATGCTAGCCCAGTATTTACCATCACTTATATATTACACCACTGATTTAAGCTTGACATGTGTACATCCAGATAGACGATCTTAGACAAATTATACAAGCTCTCCGGGCCTCAGTTTTCTCCTCTGTACAATGATGAACTAGAGACATAAAATGTGTTCCTATCCTAAGACATTATTTATGTTATTATTATTATTTTTAGAGACAGGGACTCACTCCATTGCCCAGGCTGGAGTGCAGTGGCGCCATCATAGCTCATTGCAGCCTCCAACTCAACTCCTGGGCACCAGTGATCCTCCAGCTTCAGCCTCCTGAGTCAGGGTTACTACAGGCATGTACCACCCTGCCTGGCTAATTAAAAAAAATTTTTTTCTTGTAAAGATGGATTCTTGCTATGTTGCCTAGGCTGGTGTTGAACTCCTGTCCTCAAGTAACCCTTTCTCTTGGGCTTCCCAAACTGATGGGATGACAAGTGTGAGCCACTGCACCCAGCCTTTCTTCTTTACGTTACTATTAAATTTGGCTTCTTCCTTAACTACAAACGATCCTGCCTTACCAAGAGTCTTATTCACCCATTCAAAAAAACTCAAAAACCATCTGCACCCTTCCTGATCTCTTAAACCTAGTCAGTTAATACATCCTGACATAGTCTCAGGTAAGTTACAAAACCTCCCTGTGCCTCAGTTTCCTCTCAGCTGTAAAATGAGGATAATGACTATATTCAGGTCACGGGGCTGTTATGAGAATTAAATAAATCAGTCTGATCTCTATATAAAGTGCTTAGAATGTGCCTGGCATGGAATGTTATATGTGTTCATCATTTTCAGATCCTCACCATAAATTGTTTTAAAAATTCCATATATGGCCAGGCATGGTGGCTCACGCCTGTAATCTCAGCATTTTGGGAGGCTGAGGCGGGAAGATCACCTGAGGTCAGGAGTTCGAGACTTGTGTGGCCAATATGGTCAAACCCTGTTTCTATAAAAAATACAAAGAAAATTAGCTGGGCGTGGTGGCACGTGCCTGTGATCCTAGCTACTCGGAGGCTGGGGCACAAGAATTGTTAGAACCTGGGAGATGGAGGTTGCAGTGAGCTGAGACTGTACCACTGCACTCCAGCCTGGGCAACAGAGAGAGACTCTGTCTCAAACAAAACAAAACAAATCCCCACTCCATATCGTATCAAGTTCTAAATGCTGGCCTGGTATTTAAGACCATCCTTTGACCCCAGCCCCAGTTTACCTATCCAACCACACTTTCACCCAGTTCCCTACAAAAATATACATTTCTGTTCTATCTGATTAAACTAAAGAAAACACCGATCTCATTTTGATTTCCAAATCTTTGTGCATGCCATTTTCCCTCCTCTCCCTTGCCATTTAAATTTTATTCTGCTCAAAGCCCACTTCCTCCATGAAGCCCTCCCTGACCATCCTGCCTACAAATGCTCTCTCCCTCCTCCGGATTTTCACAGCACTCAACACAGGCACCTCAGTCACACTCAGTCACGTGTGCTCTTGTGTTGTGGTAAATTTTGTGTGACACGATTTGTTACACTCTATAGCGGGCTGAATGGTGATCCCCAAAAATGTATGTATCCCTTCCAATCCCTGGTACCTGTGAGTATTACCTTACATTGCAAAAGACATGGTTCTTGGGAGGAAGAATTAATCCTAAATTATCTTGGTGGGCCCTAAGTCCCATTATATTGTCTTTTTTTTTTTTTTTTTTTTTTTCCTGAGATGGAGTCTGGAGTGCAGGCTGCGGTGCAGTGGCATGCTCTCAGTTCGCTACAACCTCCGCCTCCCAGTTTCAAGCAGTTCTTATGCCTCAGCCACCCAAGTAACTGGGATTATAGGCAAGCACCACCACAGCCAGCTATTTTTTTTTTTTTTTTTGTATTTTTAGTAGACATGACGTTTCTCCATGTTGGCCAGGTAGGTCTCGAACTCCTGAGCTCACGGGATCCACCCACCTCGGCCTCCCAAAGTACTGGGCTATATTGTATCCTCATAAGAGAGATACAGAGGGATTTCCTGAAACAGCAGAGAAGACAGAGGCAGAGACCTGAGTGATGAGTGATGAAGACACAGGCGAGGAACCTGGAAGCTGGAAGTCACTAGAAGCTGGAAGAGGTGGGGCAGTGATTCTCCCCTCCAGCTGCCTCCAGAACCATGGAAGAATCAGTTTCTGTTATTTTCCAGCCTCCAAGTTTGTGGTTGTTACAGCAAACACAGGAAACTCATACAACCCCAGAGGGAAACCTGAACACCTGCATGGTGCCCCACGCACAGTTCCTAATTGAAGGAAGCTCAGCACTGGCCGATTGTGACATGAGTCATCTCAGTGCGAAGCCTGCATTGATACTGGTGTTCTCTCCCCACAGTCTCCGTGGCACTCTGGGCAGGGAAGGCAGGCGGGCCTGGGTCTCAGAGCCAACCCTGGGTCACTCCATGGTGAAGCGGGCCCCTCAGGCTTCTTCTTGTTATCCTACTCCCTTGGGGCACCTCACAGATTCTAAGTCAAAGGAATTGTCACTTCTGAGTTAATTGCATCAAAAAAATAAAATCAAAGAGTGAACATCAACCAATCAAGCCACTCCCATCTGTGCTTTGGGAGGAATCATGGTCTCCTCTGAAGCTCATGCTCCTTGCCAAGGGTGTTTCTGACAATTCCTTTGTCACCACAGAGCCCCCAGTGACCACTGGGCTGCCAGGGTTTGGGCACACATGGCCGGATGGCACAGCCACAGCAGCCGTTCTGTGCCCAGCACTGCCCGCCCACCTGCTCTGCGTGGGACCCCAGGACCCCCTGGACGGGTGCCTCCCTGCCCTTTAGGAGTGGCTGCAGCTGTGGGATGGCAGATGGGGTGATCTGGGGGTGAGCATGAAATGCGGCTTGTCCGCCCCTTCTCTCTGGA
This sequence comes from Saimiri boliviensis, assembly GCF_048565385.1. Classification (NCBI taxonomy): domain Eukaryota; kingdom Metazoa; phylum Chordata; class Mammalia; order Primates; family Cebidae; genus Saimiri; species Saimiri boliviensis. The sequence continues at coordinate 107,768,015 of NC_133456.1, read as the reverse complement.
CGGGAGCGGCTGGGTTTAGCTTTTCTGAAAACCCAGAGGGAGAGATGGGGGAGGTAGGGGGAGGGCAGCTTTGAATAAATGAGCCTGAGCTAGCTGCCGGTCTGAAGCCTGGCCTGTCACCATGTGTCCCTCTGGGGGCTCTGAGCCCAGCAAGGACGCAGCCGCTGCTCATTATTCCCGAGGAGAAGGAGCTACTGGCGGGGGGAGCATGAGGTCACTCTGGGCGGCTCTGTCCACTTTGTGGCCAGCAGGTCTGGGTGGTGACTCCCCTCCCTGTCGCCCTGCTGATTAGCTGAGAAGGCTGGTTTCCTTCCTGCCTCTCCAGCATAGCCCTGGGTTCTGTGGCAGGGGACACAGGGAGGCTACTTCCTGTAGGCAGACTGGTGTGAAGAAGAATGGAACCTGCGCTGTCCTGGATCCCGGGCACCCAGAAAAGGTAGGGGAAGTCCCAAAGCCAAGATTAGAGAACCCCTGCCAGAGGGCGCATCTCTCTACCCCAAAGGTCCCTGCCCAGCCTGAGCCGAGACCCATGTGTGCACATGAGACAAATCCTTTCCCTCTAGTGTAGGAGTGACAGTGGCATCACATCCCTGCAGCAGAGCAAAGCTGCCTGCAAACCCAGCAGCCCATAACCACAGGGACCACCTGTGCCCACCTGCAGCGGCTACTTCATGTGAATTCGTGCAGACACCCCTAGAAACCAGAGACGTCTGGAGCAGACACCAGGATTACCCGGTGTCATAGAGGAGGGAAGTGAGACACAGCCAGAGAAGCAACTTGCCAAATCCACACAGCGAATCAGTACGAGAGCTGAGCTGCAGACAGAGGTGGTTGTGGGTCACCTAGGATTATAGAAAGAGCCAGAGAGGCCATCTGCCCAGCCCATTTCATTACAGCAGCAGAAAGCAAAGCCTAGAGAGGCCAGAAACCTGTCCAGGGCGAGGGAGGCGCCTCGGTAACCAGCGTAGGAGAGGTGGCTCCCAAGTGCCCGCCACACCTCTGTCCTTCACCTCTGCTAATGTTACACTTAGGGGACAGAGCAGGTCTCAAAGCTCAGAAGCAGGAAGAAAAGACACAAAAGTACAAAAGGAAAGGAGGAAGAGTGGTCTCTGATGGAAATGATGCTCAGGTCTAGACTTGCAGGGGTCCCTCTCCCAGCGCCAGCATCTTCTGTGTGGCGGCTGCACTGTAAGCTTTGCAGATCTCATTTAATCTTGAAAGCAACCCTGCAACAGTCTGCAGATGGGACAGTGAGGTTCTGAAACATTACTTCGTGCGTCTGAGATTCTACGCCACAATGGGTTTGGAGCCTACGAGGGCTTCCGTCCATGGCTGACTCCAAAGCCTTGCTTTTTATTCAACAAAATGAAATCCACTTCTCAATTTATTTTTATTCTTAAAGTGTTAAAAAATTGACACCAGAAATCGACACCAAAAATATACATAAGTATCTGGCTGGGCATGGTGACTCACACCTGTAATCCCAGCACTTTGGGAGGCTGAGGCATGCGAATCACTTGAGGTCGGAAGTTCAAGACCAGCGTCGCCAACATGCTGAAACCCTGTGTCTACTAAAAGATACAAAAAAAAAAAAAAAAAAAAAAAAGTAGCCAGGTGTGGTGGTGCGCACCTGTTGTCCCAGCTACCTGGGAGGCTGATGCAGGAGAATTGCTTGAACCCGGGAGGCAGAGGTTGCAGTGAGCTGAGATCGCACCACTGCACTCCAGCCTGACTCTGAGCAAGACTCTGTCTCAAACATATAAATATATTATATATATATATATATACACACACACATACACATATATATGTATGTATCTATTTGTGGTATACGATGTGATGTTTTCATGTATATGTACATGTGGGCTGACCAATCGAGCTAGTAACATATCCATCGCCTATCATAATTTTTGTAGTGAGAACATTTAAGAACTACTCTCTTAGCAATTTTCAAGCATTTAAGACATTGTTATTAGCTACCATCACCACAATGTACCATAGATTTCCTCAGCAAAGCCTTGCTTGCTTTTAAATGCTGGGGTTGAGATCTAGCAAGTAACAGCCTCTCCCGAAGTCCAAAGCCAAGCCACCTTTTCTAAATGCAATAGTATTTTGCCAGACAGTAAGTTTCTGGAAGGGAGGGATCACATTTGATTGGTATTTGTGGACCTACACCCCAACACAGTGCCTGACACACAGTAGGTGCCTAATGAAGGCTTCCTATTGGTGGAACGGGATCGAATAAAGGGTGGCGTATGCAGTTGTTCTACCACGAGACAGGATGGAACCTGGATACCCTCTTGAGCTGGTATGAAAGAGAGAACTGCTAGGCAGAGACTGCGGTGCTGCTCAGAGCCAGATGGGACCAGGGGTTGCATGTTCACTGATGCCAGAAAGTCACTGAGTTTCAATCAGATCACACCCCTCCAGGCAGCCATGAAGGGGCCTGTGACAGACACCTGAATACCCAGGAAGGGATATGCTATCTCCCTGTTTCCAAACCCTGTATCTGCACCCTCCTCTTCCTCAACCAACTGCTCCCCAAACCAATGAAACCACAGCTCCCTTTAAAAGCTCCTCCTCTCTCCCCTCCTTCTCTCTCTTCTTCCAAGTGACTCTGCCATGTAACCCAGCAGTGAGCACTCCCTGGGAGCAATGCTTTTAGTTTTGCCATTTGCCACCACCCCACCCCACCTTCCCCTTTAGACTTTTATTCCCTGGTTATCATCTTCTTATTTCCACATAGTTTCTTCCCTATTTTCCTAAGATACAGTATGGGCCCCAGTGTTCTCTGAAAGGCCGAGACTGATACCCATGTGGGAGGGAGGCTTTCTCATCCATGCATTTGAATGATGCCCAATGGGAAGGCTTTGACAGGCGTACATAATGATTGCTCCTCTAGAAATGCAAAGTGCTCGCAAGCCAGCCAGCCCTGGGGAGCCTGCTCTATTCAGGATTCCCCGGGGACTCTGGGAGGCGGGCAGTTTTTCATTAGGGAGGCCTCCTGATGATTAGAGCAACCCCCAGACTCCAGCCTGCTCAGGGCGATGTCAGCAGGACCCTGAGTCCAGGGTGGCTCCCCTTGGCAAGCCTCTCTGCATTAATGAAATGGTAACTGTTTCGTTGAAGAGAAAACACAAAAAGACAGGCAGTGCTCAACTTGTCTCTGCCAGATAGGACTGCCAAGTCTGCAGCCCAAATTCTGAGATATTTATAGCAAATATGGGGATGATAAACGAGGCAACATCTTGGGATTCCAAGCCCCATCTCCCATGCCCATCTGGTCTGCCACTTCCATTTTCTTTTTGTTGTTGTCATTAAAAGAAAGCCTGCCCTGCAAACTCTGTTAGGAACCTATCTTGTCCTGCAGTGAGTAATAAATTACTATTTCAGATAAAAACTGCCCGTGGTTTCACTGGGAGGTAAGTTCTATAAGATCAAATGACACATTGGCAGACTGGTACCTTTCCACGGGGCCAAATGGCACCAGGACCAACTCAAAGTAGATGTCTTCATGATGCTGCACACTGAATGATTCCATTTGCTCGATGCTCAAGGAAGAGCAATGAAGAGTGTTTGTCAACCAAGCATACAGGGAGCACCATTTGCTACTTTTCCAGTGTAATGGATGGAAGGGTGGCTCGTGTGGCACCTGCTGTCCTTTGCCTTGGCTGTGGATGGCACTCAAAGACTGTATCTCCATTGCTACCATATTGGAAAGGGAAAGCTTGCCTTTTAGTAGGATGGTGGTGAGAGTCAAGAGTTCAGAGGGGGTTAAAAAATAATAATATATTACTTCCAAGATTAAGTTACAGAAAAATAATACAGTATAGTCAATTCTTTGTATCTACAGGCTCTGCATCTGCAGATTCAACCAACCATGGATCAAAAATACTAAAAAAATTAAAAAAAAACACCAATAATAAATAACACAAATATATAGTATAATAACTACATAGCATTTATATCATACTAAGTCTTAAGAGTAATCAAGAGAATCAAGAGATGATTTCAAATACATGGGAGGACGTGTCTAGATTATATGCAAATAACACAACACTTGGGAGTTGCTTCCCTTTATTCCCAGGGAAAACATTCCAGGACTCCCCATAGACATCTGAGACCATGGGTGATACCAAACCCTATAGATACTGGGTTATTTTCCTATACGTACATACCTATGATAAAGTATAGTTTTTAAAGTAGGCAGAGTAAGAGATTAACAACTATAACTGGCTGGGCGCCGTGGCTCATGCCTGTAATTCCAGCACTTTGGGAGGCCGGGGCGGGTGGATCATGAGGTCAGGAGATCGAGACCATCCTGGCCAACATGGTGAAACCCCATCTCTACTAAAAACACAAAAATTAGTCAGGTGTGGTGGCGTGCACCTGTAGTCCCAGCTACTCGGGAGGCCGAGGCAAGAGAATCGCTTTAACGTGGGAGGCGGAGGTTGCAGTGAGTCAAGATCGCACCACTGCACTCCAGCCTGGGTGACAGAGTGAGACTCCGTCTCAAAAAAACCAAAAACCAAAAACCAAACAAACAAAAACGAAAACCATAGCTAGTAACAAAATACAACAATTCTAAAAAATGCCAGCATCACTGCGCTCGCACTTTGAGGCCATGATGAAATCAGATAAGGTTGACTTGAACACAAGTGTTGTGATCCTGAAGTTGATCAGGTCACTGTGATGGCAACTAGGTGACTAAAGGTGGGGAGCATCTATACCAGGGGTCCCCAGTACTGGGGCCGCAGACCAGTATAGGAACTGGGCCGAATAGCAGCGGGTAAGTGAACAGAAGCACCTGAGGTCCGCTTTCTGTCAGGTAGGCACTGGCATCACATTCCCGCAGGAGCCCGGACCCTATCCTGAACTGCGCACATGAGGGGTCTAAGGTGCACTCTCCATACGAGAATCTAACTAGTGATGATGTGAGGTGGAACGGTTTCATCCTGAAACTATCCTTCCCCTCCCCCCCGCCGGTCCATGGAAAAATTGTCTTTGACGAACCGATCCCTCGTACCCAAAAGCTTGAGGACCGCTGGTCTGTACGGTGTGGAAATGCCAGGCAAAGGGATGAATCGTGTACTGGGCAGGGTGGAGCAGGACAGCACGAGCTCTCATGCTACTCAGAATGCCACCACCTAATTTAAAACCTACAGATGGTTTATCTCTAGAATCTTTATTACATCTTTTCAGACTGGATAACTAAAACGTGGAAAGTGACCCTGAAGATAAGAAGGAGCCACTGCGTGTAAGGGCTGGAGCAGCCGGTGATTTTGGTATCTTAGGCAGGTCCTGGAACCGATGCCCTGTGGATGCCAAGGGGTGACTGTGCTGCGACCTGCAGTCCTGAGACGTAAGTGCCTCTCTGGTGGAATCTGGGTGGTGAATTTGTGGCTGGCCTACGGGGCTCTGGAAGCCAGTTCTACCTGATGCGTACGTTGATCAGCATCTGCCTCGCTTTGAACATGGCAACAATAAACTCTACCTCCCAAAGCTGTCCTGAGGACTCAACAGATGATCGTTCTCAAGGGACCTGGTACGTGAGAGGGGCTGTGTAAAAGAGGGTGCCCCATTTCTCCTTAATCAGTACCCGAATCCCTACTAAAATTATCCCCCCATCACTCTGACAAAGACCACCTTTGATCAGAATCTAATTACTCTTCGGGATGAACCATCATCCTTCATCTGGGAACCATGAATACATCATCACTACACGGCAAGGGGAGCAGAACATGGCCGCTTCCCTTGGAATTAAACTATGTGAGCAGCCTTGCCCTACACACACTTTCTCACTCCGAGTGTCTGCTTGGAAATACCAGCTGCATTCACTATAGGATTTCTCCTCCTTGTATCTGTCCCTGCCTATTGGTTCTTTGGGGTTAAAATCACATTTATTGGCTGCAAAAAAAAGAAGTCCCTCTCCAGCCGCAGTGATAGGCCCCGAGACACATATCTGGCTTTTCATGTAATTTGGGAGTTTCCTAAGTGTTCTGCCCTGTGAATCCTCTCCCTAAAGCATTACCTCCCCACGGCTCTTGTGCATGACTAGCAGATACACGCTGGAGAGATACATTCTGCTCAGCTGATGATGTCATCTTCCATACAATGAAAAAGACACCCTCACTGGGCTCGGAGAGTAATGACAAAGTACAGTACAGATACTGCTCTGCTGGGAGGCTAAAGAGGGAAGATCAACTCTGGGTTGAAAAATATTTATTCCTAAACAGTATTTTCATGAAAGGCAGGCGAGCAAGAATGTAAAAGCCACACAGCCCCCTCCCTCGTAATTAATGTAATTAATGGATGAAATTGACGTATGTAATTAGCGGACACGCACAGATCATTTGTCCTTCAGTCTAAAGAAAACTTGAGTCTGTGACACCCGCCATCCTGGACTGAGAATATTAATTTATCCTATAATCTACAAACTTGCAAAGATTTAGAGGAGGTTTATGGAATTCGAAATAATACAAAATAGAGGGATTAAGAACATAAGTAAGACAAAGTCCATTGAAGAGAGTGGGGCATTTATGAGACAAATGAATTTCTGCTGCTGGGTACAGAACTGGACTCTACAGGGAGATCTCGTGAGGTTACATAAGCTTTGTTAGCAGACAAAAGAAACAGGCTAGCCTTTTCCAAGAAATATACATGAGGGATACTAGGAATCACGGTTTCAACACAGTTTCTGAGAAAACCAGAAATGAGGCTGCTTTGAACCGTCTCATGGTCCAGCCCCCAACAAAGTCCAGCACACAGCGTGATCTGTGCTGTTTCCACAGCCTGCAGCAGATTTCAAGCCCATCTCCCGAAACCCGACCGGATATTCTGGGTGAGACCTGATGTTAGATATTGACATAAGGGAATTTGGCCTGAAATTTTGGAGGCGACATTTAATTAGGTTTTTAACACATGCTAATGTCAGCCATTAGGCAGCTTGGCACTGACATTTTGTCTTGATTCTGAAGCCAAACCACATAATAAATATGAAGTCAGTCTCAATTCAGGCAAAGTGAAAGAGCCTCCTGCAGACTGACAAGCAGAGAGGTAGGAATGTTCAGAAAATCACGGTCAAGAAAGCGAAAGCAGATGAGCTCAGCCCAGGGCCCTGGGATCTGAGAGAGGGGTTTGGAGGTTCCGGCACAGTGTGTAAGTCTGCCAGGAAGCAAGAAATGGTCTAGATCTCCAAGAACACCCTTAGGCAATTGGAGGGTGAGGCCCACACGCCAGGAGGGGCGGGAGAGGAGGAGGAGGAGGAGGAGGAGGAGGGGGAGGAGGAGGAGGAGGGGGAGGAGGCGGAGGAGGGGGAGGAGGAGGAGGAGGGGGAGGAGGAGGAGGGGGGGAGGGGGAGGAGGGGGAGGGGGAGGAGGGGGAGGAGGAGGAGGAGGAGGAGGAGGAGGAGGAGGAGGAGGAGGAGGAGGAGGAGGAGGAGGAGGAGGAGGAGGAGGAAGGGGCCTGAGTGCTCCTTTCTGCTTTGGAGAGACCTGCTCCTTAATGCTGGGCTCCACTGCTGCATGGCTGCTCTGAGCTCCTTAGCCTCGAAGCCCCTCCCCCGTATCTGCTACCCAAATACCATTTAGGCAAGACTCAGCTCCGTAGGTCCTCTGTAGAGACAGCTGCCTTGTTCAGCAGCTCATGGCAGGGCTCTCAGAGTGCTCCAAGCTACAGCAGGCCTCGGCTGAGGCATGTGTCCTGCCACATTTCCAGCTGTGTTCCTAAATCCATGCCTTTTCAAGGAGGACAGCATCTTGAGAGCAGGGACGGTATTCTACGCATCTCCTGTTTTCTTATTTGTATACATTCAAGGGGTAGAAGTGCAGTTTTGTTACACAGACTGTGCAGTGGCAGTCCGGGCTTTAGTGTATCCATCATCCAAATAGCGTAGACTGTACCAATTAGGTCATTCCTCATCCCTCACCGCCCCCCCCGCCACACTTTCATTTCTCCAGTGGCCATTATTCCACACTCCACATCTGTGTGTGCACTTGAAACGAGAACGTGCGTATTTGACTTTCTGTTTCTGAGCCATTTTCCTTAAGATAAAGACCTCCAGTTCCACCCACGTTGCTGCAAAAGACATGATTTCATTCTTTTTGATGGCTGACTACTACTCCGCTGTATATGCATACCACATTTTCTTTCTCCAAGTGTCTGCGGATGGAGACGTGAGTGGATTCCGTGTCTTTGCTATTGTGAATGGTGCTGTGATAAACATACAAGAGCCGGTACCTTTTGGATATAATGATTTCTCTTCCTCTGAGTAGATACCCAGTAGTGGGACTGCTGGGTTGAACGGGTCTTTGAGTTTTAGTTCTTTGAGAAATCTCCATACCGTTTTCCATAGACGCTGCATGAATTTGCATTCCCACCAACAGTGTATAAGCATTCCCCTTTCTCCACATCCAAGCCTGACCCAGATGGTCAATGTTAAATGATGATTTTGATGCAACAATGAATAAAGGGGTGAATGGTGAGGTGGAATCCCATTTTAGCAGGAGAATCTTTCACATTGATACAAAACAATGCTCCAGCAGGGCACGGTGGCTCACACCTGTAATTCCAGCAATTTGGGAGGCCGAGGCAGGGGAACTACTTGAGGCCAGGAGTTTGAGATCAGCCTGGGCAACAAAGTGAGACCCCCATCTCCACAAAAAGTTAAAAAAAATTAGCTGGGGGTAGTGCTGTGTTCCTGAGGTCTCCCGACAGAAGTTTGAGGCTGCTGTGAGCCATGATTGTGCCACTGCACTCCAACCCAGTCAAAAGAGCAAGATCCCATCTCAAAAAAAATGCAAAGAGCAAAAACCAGTGTTTCCCTGAGTTCTGTTCCCATGTCCAAGCCCTTCTTAATCTTCTTAGGAGCCTGCAGTGACTTCATATGTCCTGCTGGTTCTAACTCCCGCTCCATTCAATGCCTCCTAATGCGAGGGATGCCTCCTCTCTCAGCAGGTTTCAGGGGTGTCTTTCATCACTGGAGACCTCTACTTGTAGATATGGGCACAGCCTAGGTCCATCACCTTTGGCCTCAAGCACCCTTAGCAAGTGGAGCTGAGCATGTGCAGAGGAAGACTCATCCATGGGAATTCAGGAGAGCCAGGTGAAAGGCACGCATCCCCGTCTTTACTTCTGTCAACCGCCTGCCTCTTCTTGCCAAAAGTGTTTAATCAAAATAAATCGGGGGCCTGGCCGGGCCATCTGAAATGCTTACCTTGAAGACTTTCCAGGAGATGATATGCATGCAGTGCAGAAGACCTCTGACCCCTTCCTGTCAGTGGGACCTGATCCGCTCCTAGCAGCGACCTCATCTGGGGATTTGACTGTGTGCTTCCCCACGTGCCCTGGCACACACTCTCACACTCTCACACGCTCTCTCTATCGTGGGGCCTTAGGTGATCTCTCTGGAGGAGTTCATGCACTTTACATCCATAATAGTGTGTCACTCTGTAGAGAGATAAATCATCTAAAGCCATGACCCCACGGCAGCAAGTGTCACTGGCTGCCAGGCGGAGCGTCCATCAGGCAGGGAGCTGTGACTCCTCGCCCCTCCTTCCCTCCATTTACAGGAGGAGGGGTCACCACTGTCCAGATCACAGGCACAAAAGAGATTTTGTGGTCTGGGCTGCTGCCCTTCCAGCCTTTCAGACAGACTCCGGAAGAAGTCAAAGAATCACGAGGGTGACAATGTTAGAACAAGAAGGTGAAAAAATAGCAAGTGTGTGTCTTCCTCCCAGAGCATCTCCAAAGCCACATTATAGACTCTGAATGAGCTCTGGGCCAAGATGAGGAGTCAAGGTTCTTGTACTGACTCTATGGGCTACAGAACTCTATAGTTATCAGAGAAAAGGTGAGATCCATAGCCCCCTCCATGTGCCCCTTTAACCAGGCTGCCCCCTGCAGACCCAGCACGAGATAACACATTAAAGCGACCCCAGGACCGCCATCTAAGGCTCTATGGGAGGCCTTGCTCTACTTACCAGAGAAAGCAAAGCAGCAGGTGTAGAGAAATGGGAAGTCTGACCATGCATGTTCATGCTCAAGGTCACACAGCATCCCTGTGTGTAGGTACGTGTGCACAGGAGTACTTGATATCGTAAGTTTTGCTTATCTTTATTATTAGAGAGAGAGTCTGTCTCTGTTGCCCAGGCTGGAGTGCAATGGCACATTCTCAGCTCACTGCAACCTCTGCCTCCTGGATTCAAGTGATTCTCATGCCTCAGCCTCCCAAGTAGCTGAGATTACAGGCGCCTACTAACCATGCCCTAATTTTTGTATTTTTAATAGAGACAGGGTTTCACCACATTGGCCAGGCTGGTCTTGAGCTCCTGACCTCAAGTGATCTGCCTGCCTTGGTGTCCTATAATGCTAGGATTATAGGTGTCAGCCACCGCACCTGGCCAGTTTTGCTTTTTAGAAATCACTCTAGACCTGACACTTTGTAGCTAGACAAAGATGCATACACACAGAGATAGAGGTAGGATGCTCACTTCCGCAGTCCCTGCTGAGCTTTAGACCAAACGCAAAGTCTCTGACCTTCTTTAGGTGACATCAACCTTAGTAGTCATCACCTGGGGACCTGGGCATCACATCTCAGCCTGAAGAACCCAGGATCAGCCAGGTATGGTGACACATGCCTGCAGTCCCAGCACTTTGGGAGGCTGAGGCAGGAGGACTGCTTGAGCCTAGGAGTTTGAGGCCTGCAGTGAGCTATGATTGCCCCACTGGACTCCAGCCTAGGTGACAGAGCAAGACCCTGTCTCTAGAACAAATAAAATAAGAATCCAAGATCATTGTTAGGAAACAAGAAGGCTCGGAGGTCACAAACTTGGACTGGCATCATAGCATCCTGAACTGTTGTGGGATCAGGACCTGGTAGCTTAATCTCCCAGCGCTTCAGCTTCTTTTCTATAAAGTGGACATAATGTCTCCAACCTTCTGGACACCATGGAGATTAAATAAGATGGTACGTGGGATGTGTAAGTCAGTTCTTGACACATAATTATGACCTATTACTTGTTAATTCCTTCCACCCATCTCCCGTGCATTTCCCTTCCCCATGCTAACCTCTTAACAACATCCTCCTTACATCCGTATCCCGCTTCCTTCTTTGGGTAGGAGATCTCTCAGCTGCCACTGTCTGGAAACACCCCGGCATTCACTGGGGGAGGCTGTACAGCAGGCGTCCTCAAACTACGGCCAGCGGGCTACATGCAGCCCCCTGAGGCCATTTATCCGGCCCCCACCCCCGCACTTCAGGAAGGGGCACCCCTTTCATTGGTGGTCAGTGAGAGGAGCACAGTATGTGGCAGCCCTCCAACGGTCTGAGGGACAGTGAACTGGCCCCCTGTGTAAAAAGTTTGGGGACGCCTGCTGTACAGGGTGAACTCCCTCCTCTATCAGAATTTATCCAGTCCAAGAGCTCAGGACTTTTTTAGCCAAACAGCAACAATCTCCTGTTGGCATATAATGGTCAAGACTTTCACTTCCTCTGTTAGAGTGGAGGGAAAAATAAAACAGAACAAAAGCAAAAAGAAAACCCTGGCCTGGACTTCGATTCTAATGCGTATGAGTGAGGTGGGCTCTGATGATCAATTATACTAATAGAACCAATGAATTACACCAGGAGAACTGAGTTCCTGGCCTGGCTCACTGGGGGTGAACCCAGACACCGCTTTTCCTGCCTGCTTTTGGCTGCTCCCTCTCAGCAGCTCTTCCAAGTTTCAGCCCACGCCGAACTTGCTAGCTGCTTGATTGAGGTGCCCTGCCCTGCCTGTGAGTCCACAGCAATACCAGCCTCAAGGATTGTCCACTGCCCCTTAGGATTCTTTTCTCCAAATGGACCCTTATGCTTTGTCCAGAGTGAGAGGTTTCAGAACAGGAAGCAGGAGGTCTGTGCCGAAATGTCACCTGGATGTTCTAAATTAGTGATTTCAGCCTTGGGAGCGCATTAGAATCAGCGGGACAGTTTAAAAAGCCATAGATGCCTCAGCCACCCTCGTGATTCTGACTTGATTGGTCTTGGGTGGGTCAAGGAATCTGTGGATTCGTTTTTCTTTTTCTTTATTCAGAGAAACGGTCTCACTCTGTCGCTCAGGCCGGAGCACAGTGGTGCGATCATAGCTCACAGCAACCTTGAGATCCTGGGCTCCTGCCAGGAAGCTGGGAATGGCCTAGATCTCCAAGCACACCCCTCGGGGACTAGCGGATGAGGCCTGCAGGCCAAGGGATAGGTGGGAGTGATCCTCCCACCTCAGCCTCTCAAGTGGCTGAGACTAGAGGTGCATGCCAGCACAACTGGCTAATTTTTGAATGTTTTATAGAGACAGGGTCTTGCTATGTTGCCCAGGCTGGTGTCGAAAACTCCTGGCCTCAAGCGATCCTCCCACCTCGGCCTCCCAAGGTGGGAATCTGTTGATTCTAATGAGTGCAACCAGAATCGAGCATCTGGAAGCAAAGAATCACTATGTTGTGGGGAAACGCATGTTTGTGATGTAATCCGAATTCTGATGCCTTTCTGTGTACAGTCTGCCTTCACACATATGTCTCCCTGGATTCAGAACACTATTTATCAAGCACCCACTATGTACTGGGTAGGGTGCTGGGTGCCAGGGATCCACATAGGAAGCCATGGGCCCTGACTGTATTAGACTGTTCTCACACTGCTAATATAGACATACCCAATACTCAGTAATTTATAAAGAAAAAGAGGTTTAATGGACTCATGGTTCCATATGGCTGGAGAGGCCTCACAATTGTGGCAGAAGAGCAAGGGACATCTTACAGGCGGCAGGCAAGAGAGAGCTTGTGCAGGCGAACTCCCCTTTATAAAACCACCAGATTGCATGAGATTTACTTGCAACCACAAGAACAGTATGGGGGAACCACCCCTTGATTCAGTTATATCCACTGGCCCTGCCCTTGACACATGGGGATGATTACAGTTCAAGGGAGATTTGGGTGGGAATACAAACCATATCACCAACCTGCAGGGGCTCACAGAGTGGCCACACAGCTCCTGATATTCATGGAGCACCTGCCTTGTGCCCGGTGGTTAAGAGCCCAGATTTGGGAGAGCCTTACTGGCTATGTAGCCTCAGGCAGGTTAAATGAACCTGTCAATACAATATCAGTACCTGTCTCATCGGAGTGTTGTGAGGATCAAAAGCCTCCTAACAGAGAAAGTCCTTAGAACAATGCCTAGGATTGCGTAAGTCTTTACAAGAGCCCAGGAATATGTACACGATCGCAGTTAATCATCTCAACAACCCTATGAGGCAGACGTTATGGTTACGATTATTCCCACAATTAAAGGTCACCTGGCTATGACATGGTGGAGCTGGGCCTCGAGGCAGGCTCTGGGTACTCAAAAGTCAAGTCCAAAGTGGGCACAGAAAGAGAAAAGTCCTCCTCCCTCAGAACGTATAGGCTGATTTGAAAAATACCAAGCATCCAGGCAGCCGAAGCAGTTCTCTTAAGAAAACAATCTCTGGACACAAATTAGTCCCGTCGTCCCTAAAATATAACCCGTCCTGCAGACATGAGCTCAGTCCTTTGTGCTCTTCTCCAGGAGGAAGAAAAATGGGGAGGCATCAAGCGCCTTCCCCCGGAGGATTCTTTGAGTTCCTCCAAGTATTAATTTCTGAATAGTCAAAGGGTACCAGAATTTGAAAGACTGATGTTAGAAAGAAAACTTTTGAAGAACTGACTTCATCCCTCGGGGCAGAGGGAAGATGAAATTGATGTGTCTGAAGTTTCTGGTCCAGAGAGTCATCTTCAGCGTTACAAAGCACATCAGGAGAACAAGGCACAGGAGTCCACGGGAGGTGAACAGGGAACCGGGACCAGCCTGGGTTGCCATGGACACACCTCCAGGAAGACTGTTAATAGTGGGTGATTTAAAGGAGCCAGAGACAGAGGCAAATGGCTTTTTAAGCTGACAGGGTTAACATTACCCCTCTTGACTACACAAGACCTCATTCTAACCTTCGAAATTCTTCTCTGCCCAGTTTTTCCCTGTGTCCCACTTTAGCAAATGGACTTCCAGACAATCAGATGATTCCCCGTGACAGCAGCGTGCACAGAAAACATGTCATGATGATATCATCTATCTAAGACGCAAGAGTCAGGCTGCCAGAGGGTGGCTGGAGATGGAGATCATTAGGATGCATAGAAGGAAATATGCTTTCTTATCCTTTTCAAAACGCGTTCATTCAGCACAGCGGCAAGGGTAATGGTTAAGAGCAGGGCTTTGATGGCTGCCGAATCTGGCTCTGAGCCCAGTTCCTTCACTCCTGGAGCTGTGTGAACCTCAGCGGCCTACTTAACTCTTTGTGCCTCAGTTTCCTTGACAGTGGAGTGGAGATAGCAACAGTTTATCCTCCCGCTGTCCTAAAGAATTAGCGAAAACATACGAGGGTGATGGGAGTGCACCTGGCATGTTATCAGTCATCATTTTATATGCGGTTATAGACTTCTACGTATAGTTCTGTAGTCCTTATATATTATTCCTGGAGTCTGCAACCCTGGGGCCATGGGCCAGTACAGGAACGGAGCCACACAGCAGGAGGTGAGTGGCCGGAGAGCCATCGCTCGCATTATTGCCTGAGCTCCGCCTCCCTTGACATCAGTGGTGGCATCAGATTCTCACAGAAGCGTGAACCCTACTTTGAACTGTGCACGGTGGGATGTAGGATCCATCAGGCATCTAGTGCCCACTGCTCTGTCCCTGTCTCCCAACACCCCCAGATGGGACGGTCTACTTGCCAGAAAATAAGCTCAGGGCTCCCACTGATTTGACATTATGGTGAGTTGTAGAATTATTTTATTTGTAATAACAGAAATAAAGGGCACAATAAATGTAATGTGCTTGAATCATCCCCACACCACTCCCTCCCCCCTTCCACCAGTCTGGAAAAATTGTCTTCCATGAAACTGGTCGCTGGCACCGAAAAGGTTGGCTATATTTTTATTATTTATTTATTTAGAGGCAGAGTCTTACTCTGTAGCCCAGGCTGGAATGCAGCTGTGTGATCTCGGCTCACTGAAACCTCTGCCCCTGCCTGGGTCCTGATTCAAACAATTCTGCCTCAGCCTCCCGAGTAGCTGGGATTACAGGCATGCACTACCCATGCCCAGCTAATTTTTGTATTTTTAGTAGAGCTGAGGTTTCACCATGTTGGCCAGGCTGGTCTTGAACTCCAGAACTTGTGATCTGCCTGCCTCGGCCTCCCAAAGTGCTGGGATTACAGGTGTGAGCCACCATGCCCGTCCTATTTTTATTCATTAATTCACTAAGTATGTAGAGAGTGCCTAATATGAGCCTGGCACTACACAGCTCAGCAAAAAATTCAAGATTTTCTTTGTTTTGTTTTTGTTTTGAGATGGAGTTTTGCTCTGCTGCCCAAGCTGGAGTGCAGTGGCACAATCTCAGCTCACTGCCTTAGCCTCTCATATTCAAGTAATTCTTCTGTCTCAGCCCTCTGAGTAGCTGGGACTATAGGAGTGAGCCATCATGCCTGGCTAATTTCTGTATTTTTAGTAGAGACAGAGTTTCGCCATGTTGGCCAGGCTGGTCTTGAACTCCTGACCTCAGGTGATCTGCCTGCCTTGGCCTCCCAAAGTGCTGGGATTAGAGGTGTGAGGCAATGCGCCAGGCCAAGATTTTGTTTTTCTTTACGGCATGTGCATCAGTCTGCTTTGGAAGAAACTCTTACAGCACTTAGCTGGTATCTTGGTCACAGTATAGCCCAAAGCATTTTTATGTCATTTCTTTGATCTTGGTAGCTTTCTTCGGAAGGAAAAAGAGGTGGTATAGAAATTTTCAATTTGGGGAAAACAGAGAAAGAGAAATGCGAAGTGGCTTGTTTAGAGCCACCCATTACCCCTAGTAGAGCTGGAATAGATCTCACATGGTCTCGACAGACTCTGTGACAGCACTTCCCAGAGTGTGAACTACACGGGGCCCTGGTCCCCCCTGACCTGAAGAAGTCATATACCCCAAAATGAATTTATGGTCTAGAAGGGCGGGTTTTTCATGGCAAGAGGGGCCTGGACAGACTGGCTAACTGGGGGGTCTTCACTCCAGGGCTTCTCACGGGTTCTTAAGCAAATGTGCCCAGATCGCACATGGGAACACATGGTGAGGTGTTTCTCAAACTTACTTGGCACAGACCCCTCTCCAGCACATTTTTGGAAATACTGGCTCAGGAAATGCTTTCCTTAAGGGGACTGCTCTTTGAGAGAACCATCCAAAATTACAAATACCAGTTCAAACCGCCCCGACCGCCGCCTTTCCCCCTCCCTTAATATGGTCATGGAGCTGGAAAGAAACTCCTCACAAAGCACACTGGGCTGAGCCCGGGAAGGTCCAGGGGCCCTGACACTTGGATTCTGGAGTCCTGATTGGGCCTCGAGTCCTGGCCTCTCCCATGACAAGCCCCGAGAAGCCAAGAATTCCAGCCAAGATTCCTGACCTTGCTTAATGAAACTGTTTAGCGCTTTCCACAGATCAGAAAGCTGGCAGGGAGGTGCCTACAGCAGTTACAAAAGATCACAGGGTCACACTGGCAGCTGCTGTGCTTTTCCTTTCTGACAGTTGGCCAGATGAGGCAGCTTCTAATTTCCTACCCACAAAGGCAACGCCATTACTCGAGGTCCAACTCCCCTCTTTGTGGGCACCAGTACGTTCACAGTACGCTGACTGGCAGCGCAGCGCTGCGTTCAACCAGAGGACGTGAATATGGTACACTCGTGATGCCCAGCCGTCCTCCATCCACTCCCAATTCCACTCCTCTTCTGCAAGGTGTACCCTTAACACACACATCTCTGGTTGCACAGAACTGCTGGGTTCAATATTTTCTATCTTCCCTTCATTTCCTCACTCTCTTCTTCTTGCTTCCTGTTCTGAGGACATGACAGCAATAAGAAATCTGACGGCATCTTTGGTGACCTGCCCCGTAAAGACCTCTTAAAGGGACAGAGGAAGAAAGCAGGCTTAGCTCCTCTAGAACTTTCCTTTCCATGGAAAACAGGACATACCTTTTCTCCTCTCATCACCTCTGTATTTAACACATCACAGGAAAGATCACTGAATGATAACCTGCCATCTATTTATTTAGTTATTTAGAGGCAGGATCTTGCTCTGTCGCTCAGGCCGGAGTGCAGTGGCGTGATCATAGCCCACCGAAGCCTCTACCTCCTGGGCTCAAGCAATCCTCCCTCAGGCTTCCCAGTAGCTGGGACTACAGATGTGCACCACCATGACCAGCTATTTTTTTTTTTTAAATAAATGGCAATCTCCCTATATTGCCCAGGCTGGTCTCAAACTCATGGGCTCCAGTGACCCTCTTTCCTCAGCCTCCCAAAGTGTTGGGATTACAGGCGTGAGCCACCACGCCCGGCCACAGTGTGCCATTTATGATCTCCTTTTGTAAACTCACCTCTTGCCGCTCTGCCTCTCGGTTCATTGCATTGCTTCCTCTCTGGTCTGTATTTTCTCTCTCTCTCTCTCTCTCTTTTTTTTGAGATTGAGTCTTGCTCTCTCACACAGGCTGGAGTGCAGTGGCATGCTCTTGGCTCACTGCAATCTCTGCCTCATGGGTTCAAGCAATTCTTGTGCCTCAGCCTTCCCAGTAGGTGGGATTACAGGCATGTGCCACCAAGCCCAGCTAATTTTTGTATTTTTAGTAGAGACGGTTTCACCATGTTGGTCAGGCTGGTCTTGATTTCCTGACCTCAAGTGATCCACCCACCTCGGCCTCCTAAAGTGCTGGGATTATAGGCATGAACTACCATCCCTACCTCTGTTCTGTTTTCTGCATACCTTATAATATGGAAGTTATAGTCCTTAGACTTTAAGTTCCTGGGAGATGGGAGCTTTGCCTGTTTTCTTTATTATACAGTCTAAAATACGGACCTAAACCAAGACATTGTATAAAAACCATCCAATGATGATTAAGATAAATGCAATGATTAATATAACTTCAGGGCTTGCCTAGAAGAATCACCATTCCGTTTTTTTTAGAGATAGGGTCTTGTTCTGTCACTCAGGCTGGAGTACGGTGGTAGACCTCGGCTTACTGTGGCCTTGAACTCCTGGGCTCAAGTGATCCTCCTGCCTCAGTTTCCCGAGTAGCTGGGACTACAGGTGCATGCCACCACATCTGGCTAATTAAAAAAAAATGTTTTTGTTTTTTAGAGAGGGGGTTTTGCTGTGCTGCCCAGGCTACTCTTGAACTCTTGGCCTTCAGCAATCCTCCCACGTCCCATCTTGGCCTCCCAAAGTTCTAGAATGACACGTGTGAGCCACCACGTCCAGCCAGAATCACCATTTCTAGAGGCGTTTTGGGAAAATCACTTGTTTCTGTAGTCATCCACCTGAATAGGAGACAAAGGAAATTATATTTTTTTGAGAAAATGCTTTCTGAGTGACCCTCCTCCGTGGTCATCTTGACCAACAGGATTCGTGCCATAAGATATGCACCAGACTAATGCAGAGGGCATCTGTAGATGTAGTTGTGAAGTCCTAAGGTTTTTGGTGAGACCCCAGTTAAGTTGGCTTTGGGTACCCTACGGAGAGCTTCAAACACGTGGACTGTTCCAGATTGCCACATGGTCATACAAAAGACACCGGCTCCAGGCTCAGCAAGCCAGACCCACATCATAGCTCACGGCATACAGCCTCCTGGTTCAGGAAAGGAAGGGGGCCCTGAACCACCAGCCATGCCCCACAGTGCTTGAGATGGGGAGGACTGGACTCCTAACACCAGAGTGATGACTCAGGTCTGAGCCTGCGTGTGCTTCCCAGCCGGAGGCCTGGCTTCCCCTGGAGAAACGCTGAGTCTGAAAGCTCCTGCTGTCTTCAGAGCCAGAGCAGAGCAGACCACTCCTGTGAAGCATAGACTTGCCAGGTGCAGAAAGCAGAGGCTCATCCTGGGCAGCAGAGTGTGTTCCTATAAAAATGATGGAGTGAGGCCGGTGGCTGCCTCAGGCTGCTGCGCGGTGAGCGGTTTTGCACACATTGCTGCTTTCATACCTCGCAATTGCCTTCCAAAATGTTCATCTCTTTCCCTTTATTTTATTTTATTTTATTTTTTTTTAAAGGAAACAGAGACAGGTTCTAAGGCTTAAAGAGGTCAGTTGCTCAAGGTCACTGTTAGGGACTGAATTGTGCCTTCCTAAAATTCATTCCTGAAGTCTTAACCCCCAGCATGCCTCAGAGTGTGCCGCATTTGGCGTTAGGGCCTTTAAAGAGGTAATTCAGGTGACATGAGGTCATATGGGTGGGGCTGGGTCCTTATAAGTCTGGAAGAGGAAGAGAACCAGGGATGCTCCAGCATACAGAAAAGGCCAAGTGAAGACACAGGGAGAAGGCAGCTATCTGCAAGCCAAGGAGAGAGGCCTCAGCAGACACCAAACCTGCGGAGACTCTGATCCTGGACCTGGCCTCAAGAACTGGGTGAAATAAATGTTGGTGTTTAAGCCACCCAGTCTATGGCATTTTGTTCTGGCAGCAGGAAAGGACTAAAACGGTGACAGTTAAAAAGTGTTCTGGGCCGGGCGCGGTGGCTCAAGCCTGTAACCCCAGCACTTTGGGAGGCTGAGGCGGGTGGATCACGAGGTCAAGAGATCGAGACCATCCTGGTCAACATGGTGAAACCCCGTCTCTACTAAAAATACAAAAAATTAGCTGGGCATGGTGGTGTGTGCCTGTAATCCAAGCTACTCAGGAGGCTGAGGCAGGAGAATTGCCTGAACCCAGGAGGCGGAGGTTGCAGTGAGCCGAGATCGTGCCATTGCGCTCCAGCCTGGGTAACAAGAGTGAAACTCCGCCTCAAAAAAAAAAAAAATGTTCTAAGGGTTGGGTGTGGTGGCTCACTCCTGTAATCCTAGCACTCTGGGATGCCAAGGCAGGCAAATCACTTGAGGTCAGGAGTTCAAAACCAGCCTGGCCAACATGGTAAAACCCCATCTCTACTAAAAATATGAAAATTAGCTGGTGTGTTGGCAGGCGCCTATAATCCCAGCTACTTGGGAGGCTGAGGCATGAGAATCGCTTGAACCTGGGAGGCGGGGGTTGCAGTGAGCTGAGATTATGCCACTACATTCCAGCCTGGACAAAAAGAGTGAGACTGTCCAAAAAAAAACAAAAGTGGTTTAGGGCCTGATGGGATGGCTCATGCCTATAATCCCAGCACTTTGGGAGTCCAAGGTGGGAGGATCATCTGAGTGAGGAGTTTGAGAGCAGCCTGAGCAACACAGTGAGACCTTGTCTCTACAGAAAACAAAACAGTTAGCCAGGCATGATGGTGCATGTCTGCAGTCCAAGCTACTAGGGAGGCTGAGGTGGGAGGGTGGCTTGAGCCTAGGAGGTTGGGACTGCAGTGAGCCATGATCATGT
Organism: Saimiri boliviensis; assembly: GCF_048565385.1. Classification (NCBI taxonomy): domain Eukaryota; kingdom Metazoa; phylum Chordata; class Mammalia; order Primates; family Cebidae; genus Saimiri; species Saimiri boliviensis. Next base: position 107,747,614 of record NC_133456.1, on the reverse strand, counting down.
CATTGCGCTCCAACCTGGGTGATAGATTGAGACCCTCCCATCTAAATAAGTAAATAAATAGATGAAATTAAAGAGTGGTCTAATGTCACAGTTTATGTTTGGAAGCAGTAGAGACTTCATACATTAACTTTCATCTTGTTTCAACAACCTTGGGTTAAGGTTTAAGACTCTGGATGCCTGCATCATTAGCTACTATTTTATAATAGAATTTGATTGGCTTTTATCCCTGATTCCTGGGAGGAAGAGAAGAAATCCTTGGAATTTCCTGAGTAATAGGATTATCTTTGTTAATCACGAGCCCTTTGGATCACCCCTGAGTTTATGCTAATGAGAATGACTTGGGATGGGGGTTGATAATCAGAAAGAACAACCATGTGATTAGACCCTGGGCTTTGAGCCATGTGTGACCAGCCTGACCTCCTAACCTCCAGAGAGGAGAAGGAGACTAAAGAGTGGGTCCAATCACATGGCCAATGATTCAGTCAATCACGCCTACATAATGAAACTCCAATAAAAACTCAAGATGCTGAGGCTCAGTAGAGCCTTCTAGTTGGTGAAAAGAATTAACGTGCCAGGAGAGTGTTGCATGGTAACTCTGGGAGGAAACAGCACAGATGTTTTGCATGTAGGATAAGGCCTGGCTTCCTGTGTCTCCTCGTTTGGTGAGTCCTGGCTTGGCTCCTTTATAATAAAACCTTCATCATGATTATGGCACTTTCCTGAGTTCTGGTGAGTCATTCTAACAAATTATTGAGCTGAAGGAGGTCATAGGAACCCTCACATTTGCAGCCAGTTGGTCAAAATAAAGGTAGTCTGGGGACCCCCAACTTTGCAGCTGGCATCTGAAGTGAGAGGTATCTTGTGCTCCTAAACTTGTGAAGTCTCTACATTAACTCCAGGTGGTTAGTGCCGGAATTCCACTGCAAGATGACAACTTTCCTTCCTCTTGCCTACCCACTCAGCACGTAACACTGCAATACCATGTGCCTTTCACAACAGGGCTCTGTCAGTCACAGGTAGGCTATTATGTAGCTGAAATCATTTTTGAATGATTCCAAACACTTGAAGGCAGAGGTGTTTGGGGTCCACAAACCCCCAAGGCTGGTTGAACTTTAGGAATCCAAACAATTATCCCAAGAACAATTTGGTGACCCTGTGACCCATTTCTATGCTTTCCTTCCTGTCTTCTGAGTGTCATCTAGTCTGTACACTTGGGTTTACTTAAAAATAGTTCAGCTGTCCCTTTTGTTACAAATAAATAAGAAAACAGATCATGAATTTTTGTCTCTACTAGCCATTCATTCACTCACTAGCCCAGTCAATAACACCGAGCCAGCCTTCTGATGATCCCAGCCACCATTGATTGCACACCCCCATCTTCCGGAGATAGGGTGCTTGGTTTTCTTATCTCTAATTCTTACCAAAATCCTGCAAGGTAGTTATTATAATTCCCATTTTAGTAACAAGAAATCTGAGGTTCATAAAGGTAAAAACATTTCCCAAGGCCATAGACCATTTATATGAGAAGACAGAGAGAATTTGAACCAGATGTGACTTTGTCTAGAGTGCAAGCTTTTCCCTCATTGGTGGCTCTTAAGTGCCAGTATATTTTCTGTTGGGCAGTGGAAAAATGCAAAAAATAAGATTAATGTTATGTAAGCTTTACATACAGCTAAATGTATCTTATTTAAAAGACTGTCCTTATTCAAGGCTGCAGTGAGCTGTGATTGTACCACTGCACTCTAGCCTGGGTGGCAGAGCAAGACCCTATCTCTACAGAAAAAATTAAAAATAAATAAAAAATAACAGATGGTCCTTTATTCTGATTTTATATCCTTTTTGGTGTGGTTTTTCTTTTTATTATGTAAATGAAGACTAAAGTAGATGATAATATTTTTTCATATACTGACTAGGAAAATGCAGAAAACAACTACAGCCCCACTTGCCTTTTATCTGTACATTTTCGGGTCCCTTACATCAAAAGTCTAGGAACCGCTGCATCACACTGCCTCTACCTATGAGCCTCCGAGGGAAGCTCCAGAAAGCTGTACAATCTGTACTCTTCCCTGCATTCAACTGCTCCAGCCTTGATCCACTGTGCAGTACCAAGCACGCAGGCTCCAGACAGCCTGTGCTGCATCTGACTCTGGCTCCATCGCTGGGACCCACTCTCAGCCTCTGACTCAGTATATTGGGGGCGCCGAATGGGAATTTGCATTTCCACGTCTCAAGTGATGCTGAGGCTGTTTGTCTCGGACCACACTTTGAGAACCGCTGATTTCAATCAGTCACCTTGATTCTGCTCCCTGTGTGAGTAACTGCTTCAGACGTGGGAATGACATAGCCTAGCTGTGGTCTGGGGTGGAGTCTGGAATTGAGGAGTGGGGAGGGACATCTGGGGAACAATTTCCTCTATGATAAAAAGAGTCACAACGGGGAGAAACTCCCTTTTCTGCTTTTGTTTTTTGTTTTGGAAACAGAGTCTTGCTGTGTTGCCCAGGCTGGAGTACAGTGGCATGATCTTGGCTCACTGCAACCTCCGCCTCCCAGGTTCAAGCAATTCTCCTGCCTCAACCTTCTGAGTAGTTGGGATTACAGGCACCCACCACCATGCCTGGCTAAATTTTGTATTTTTAGTAGAGATGGGGTTTTACCATGTTGGCCAGGCTGGTTTCGAACTCCTGACCTCAGGTAATCCACCCGCCCTGACCTCCCAAAATGCTGGGATTATCTTTACAAAAGATTGACACTATTTTAAGAATAAGAGGGGCCAAAGTAAAGGAATGCCGATAAAGAATTTTGATAACACCAACATAGGGCCCACTTTCTTGTAGTAACATATCTTAAGATCTATCAGCAATTTAAAATGTAAGAATCATTGCACTTACTGATCTATTGCTACCCTAAAAGGCCTCCATGTGATATTTTAAAATCCTCTTCCCTAAAAGAAAGAAATTCTTGATCAGTTTGTAGTGGCATTTAAGCATTTCCTAGAGAATGTGGTTCTCCAGGGAACAGTCAAAGATTGCTGGAATTCCAGCAGGCCCTGCTGGTCACATGCTCTTCTGAGCCTTGCACAGTTGACCAGAATATGCTTGATTGCCCCTAAACATGGGTCCCACTGTGCACTACAAAATCACATGCTGCAATCTCTAGGAAGTATACAGCAACAGTTAATACGTGAACTTGTGGCAACTTCATCTGTGAGTAAAGGTCCAATCACTATCTCGTTAATAAGGGATAGTGTCTGCCTTCAGTACTTACCTCCCCACAGGTCAAAGCCAGTATGATCCATCTGGATAAAACTCTGCTTCAGCATCATTTTAATGTAAAGTATTAAGGATGGGGTCTTTTGGCCAGGCATGGTGGCTCAGGCCTGTAATCCCAGCACTTTGGGAGGCTGAGGGGGATGGATCACCTGAGGTCAAGAGTTCAAGACCAGCCTGGCCAACATGATAAAACCCCAACTCTACTAAAAATACAAAATGTAGCTAGGCATGGTGGTGGGTGCCAAGATCATGCCACTGTACTCCAGCCTGGGCAACACAGCAAGACTCCGTCTCTACTGAAAATATAAAACTAGTCGGGCATGGTGGTGTGTGCCTGTAATCCCAGCTACCCAGGAGACTAAGGCAGGAGAATTGCTGGAAACCTGGGGGCAGAGGCTGCAGTGAGCTGAAACTGCACCACTGCACTCCAGCCTGCTGGGTGATAGAGCAAGACTCTGTCTAAAAAAAAAAAAAAAGATGGGGTCATTTATAAGTTACTGGGACACCATTGAAATCATGTTTTCTATTGTATCTGCAAGAATGTCGACTGATCTGACATACTTGGAGCATAAAACCTAGTCCACTTATTTAGATGGCAATCTGAACTCAGCATGAATACATGTGCATATATATTCTGCCTGTCATCCTATGACCTTGACACGTGAGTTATATATGGCATTGGAGGGATGAGCAGCAATAACCAGCATTCATGGAAAGATCGGGGGATGATGTGGCGGAAATCTGGGAGGTCGGGCAGTGAAGACATTTTCTGATGGACTGTTAACCCATCACTTGTCAACTGAACTTCCACTGAACTCTATAAATACTCCATGAAGCCTTGCACAGAATCATATGGAAGACCAAATAATTAGGGATAATAGCACCATAAATTATGTAGCACTTCATAGTCTCCTAAATGCTTTCCTCAAAAGCCAAGGTAGTTAGCATTCCCATTTTACACACGAGGTAGCAAAGGCCAGGGACTTGCCTGGGTTACCATGGCTACTAAGTGGTCCAGCCAAGGCCTCTGATCCCAGCCTAAGAGATGCCTGTGCTGTGCCAGACAGTCTTCAGAACACTTCAGATGTTCTAGTCAATTTAATCCTCATCACAAGTCTATGGGGAAGGTACTACTTTCAATGTACAGAGAAAATTACAGCAGGAAGACAGGAGACAGTCAGTGTTCCCTGTTGACAGATGAAGAAACTGAAGGTTAAGGAGGCTGTGCAACTGGTCAAGGTCACAAAGCTGCCAAGCATCAGAGTCAGGTTTTGAAGCCAGCCCATTTGGCTCCAGAGCCTGGGCTCTCAGGGTGCTGGAACCTGCTGGTCCTCTGCAGCCAGGTGGCCAGGTTCTGAATCAGTTCTCACCCATTTAACAGCTGTGCAACTCTGAGTAAGTTACTTAACTTCTCTGTGCCCCAATTTCCTCATCTGAAAAATGGGAATAATAATATCAGTTACCTACCTCATGGGGTTGTGGGGCTGAAGAGATGACTCAGCCAGCTCTGTACCAGCTTGGAACAGAGTCTGGTACAAAAATAAGAGATCAATCAGCTAACGTGATGGTTAATCACATACAATTCCCAAAGCGTTTGAAATGTGGTACATAAAATTAAGGCTCCCTCTATTAGGAAGGAAGGGAGGGAGGGATAGAGGAAATGTGGCATATAAAATTAAGGCTCACTCTATTAGGTTGGTGCCAAAGTAACTGTGGTTTTGCCATTACTTTTAATGCAATTACTTTTGCACCAACTAACACATTGAACTTTTCAGGAATGTGTTTGCTTATTAGTATAAAGAAACGGATGTGGCCGGGTGCAGTGGCTCAGGCCTGTAATCCCAGCACTTTGGGAGGCCAAGGCGGGTGGATTTGCTAAGGTCAGGAGTTCAAGACCAGTCTGGCCAACATGGTGAAACACCATCTCTACTAAAAATAAAAAAATAAAAAAATTAGCCAGGCGTGTTGGCATGTACTTGTCATCCCAGCTATTCGGGACGCTGAGGCAGGGGAATTGCTTGAACCAGGGAGGTGGAGATTGCAGTGAGCCAATATCGTGCCACTGCACTCCAGCCTGGGTGACAGAGTGAGACTCCATCTCAAAAGAAAAGAGAAAAGAAAGGATGCTTACGTTTCCTATCATCTGTTTTCTACCTAAAGCAGAGATTTGCAAACCCAAAAGAGTCTGCCAAGACCCCTCAGAGCCTCCCTGTCAGTGGGCTTGGGGCGCCAGGTGGTGGGGTTCAGACCCTCTCCATGTTCTGATATTGGACAAAGAATTCTGCAGCAAAAAGAAGTTTGAGAACTGCTGGTCCACAAGACTATACAGTAGGGTCACACGGTGGTTTCTGCCCATTCCTATGGACCCAGCTCCCTGCAATTGTAAAGTTTAAAGCCCCAGCTCTGGTGGGCAGGGTATTGTGACTCTAATGGCACAGGCCCTGCACAGAGAGTAGGTAGTTTGTACTACAAACTGTACAAAACTGTACTCCTGACCTCTCTGATACACTGTCATCAACAGCTCACAGTCACATCAGCAGCGTGGACCAGTTAGACCGCAGAGATGACGATGGTTTCTTCTTTCAACCTGCACCTGGCGCTGTGTGTGAGTGTGAGTGTGTGAGTGTGTGTGTGTGTGTGTGAGAGAGAGAGTGTGTGTGTGTGTGTGTGTGTGTGTGTGTGGGCGGGGCGGGGGGGATGTCCCTAGATGATCGCATCAATCTGCTGTATCCTGAAGCTCAGCCCTGTCTCACAGCCTCTCAGAGAGGCTAAAATTCCTCTTTGTTCTAACCAGGGCAGAAAGAGAGCTCCCCACCTCTTCCACAAGGGCCTCGGCTGCAGAAGGAAGATGGACTGTGTCTCCTCCCTCCTCACCAAGGGGGAAACGACTCAGCTGCTTGTGCCCCCACAAGCGTTTCTTTTATGGACTTTTCTTATTCCTCTACGTCACTCAATGCATTTTTGATTACAAATAGATTTACCATTGCATTATCTGTCTGTGCTCTGTATCTTAACACGTCTTTCTTCACCATGTGCTTTTCAAATGTTAAATATTATCAGCCACCCCCGGGGGGCTGCGAAGACATCTGTTTTGCTCATTTGGTGGAGTGCCCAGCTTCACAGAGAGGAGCCTAATAAATGATGATGGGATCGCAGGGAGGTGTGAGGTCAGCCCAAAGCAGGGCTGCCTGAATCCCTTTGGCTCTTGTTTTAGGAGGTGGCCTGGTGGCCTGGGAGGTCCCGGACAGAAGGTTCATAACACTGAGTCCCTCCGTCTGCTCCCAGCTTCTGCATACGCCTTCCCAGCCCTTGGCTGCGACAGCAACTCCTAGTGGATCTAGACCAGACAGGAGCAGATGGCAGACCTGGAGCATGCTTCAGTAGATGGCCCAGCCGGCAGACCACAGTGGGCACACCTGCCCACACTGCGCGATTGGGAAGATACGGAAGCAACATTGTCTTCTCTGCTTGGCAACATACACTTTGGGGGGATTCCTGCTTTACTTGGTGGAAAATAATCTCTTGCATTTTTGCAGAGTATCACTGACCACAGAAGTCACTAAGGCTGGGCTAAGAGGGTGAATATGAATATGGGTGTGCACCTGTGCCTAGAGAATCCAAGGTTAGGTTAGGTGCGGTGGCTCATGCCTATAATCCCAGTACTTTGGGAGGCCAAGGTGAACGAACCACCTAAGGTTAGGAGCTCGAGACCAGCCTGGCCAACATGGTAAGACCCTGCCTCTAACAAAAATACAAAAATTAGCTGGGTGTGGTACGCACGCCTGTAATCCCAGCTACTCAAGAGGCAGTAGAATCGCTTGAACCCAGGAGGCAGAGGTTGCAGTGAGCAGAGATCGTGCCACTGCACTCCAGCCTGGCCACAGAGAGAGACTCCATCTCAAAAAACACAAAAAAGAGAGAGCCCAAGTTCATTCGCCTATTTTAGGTAGCACTATTACAGTTCTAGATTTTTTGAAAGTCATACACTTTTGTAGCCCGTAATAGGCCAGACTATTTACTTGCCCTCAATGCTAATTTACTGATAGCTCACATGAATGTACTTGACCTTCAGGACAGAATAGCACCAGCATCACTGTCAGACAGAGGACAGTGACAGGAAGGCAGCAATTATTTCATCCACGGCTGTGGATGTTTCTTCCACACCTGCTAGCCCAAGGCTAATACATGACACGGATGTCCTCCATGATGATGTGTCATCTCTTTAAGGCTTTCCCAGATAGATTAGGAGCAGAGTTGAAAGGAATGAAAGACCTGGGTAAGCCCATCTTCAGTTACAGACCTGGGATAAGGTTTAAAGTCTTTAACTGCCATCGTTTAGGGCGCTGGTCTCAGGGGCTGGCGGAGCAGCCATGTTCCAGGTGAACTCTTTTTTTTTTTTTTTTTTTTGACACGGAGTTTCGCCCTTGTTACCCAGGCTGGAGTGCAATGGCGCGATCTCGGCTCACCGCAACCTCCGCCTCCTGGGCTCAGGCAATTCTCCTGCCTCAGCCTCCTGAGTAGCTGGGATTACAGGCACGTGCCACCATGCCCAGCTAATTTTTTGCGCTTTTAGTAGAGACGGGGTTTCACCATGTTGACCAGGATGGTCTCGATCTCTCGACCTCGTGATCCACCCGCCTCGGCCTCCCAAAGTGCTGGGATTACAGGCTTGAGCCACCGCGCCCGGCTCCAGGTGAACTCTTAATAGATGATGTCACAGGTTTTTATTACATATACTGGTTGTGGCGCAGTGAAAAGAGAATGGGCTATACTATCAGAGGACCTGTGCTGAAGCTGCATATACTTAACTGGTTATGTGACCTTGAGCAAGTTATTTAATCTTTTTGAATTTCTGTTTGCTTGCTACCTAGTTTACATAGTTACTGTGAGGATTACACAAGATACGCTCCATATAAATTCTATAAAGAATTGTAGGTGGGGTGTGATGGCTCATGCCTGTAATCCCAGCACTTTGAGAGGTTGAGGCAGGTAGATCACCTGAGGTCAGGAGTTCAAGATCAGCCTGGCCAACACGGTGAAATCCCATCTCTATGAAAATACAAAAATTAGCTGGGCAGGATGGCAGGTGCCTGTAATCTCAGCTACTAGGGAGGATAAAACGGCAGAATCGCTTTAACCCAGGAGGTGGAAGTTGCAGTGAGCCAAGATCATACCATTGCACTCCAGCCTGGGCAACAGAGTGAGACTCTGACTCAAAAAAAAAAAAAAAAAGAAAAAAGAAAAAGAAAAAGGAGTCGAGGGGCCAGTGGCATAATAGACAACATGTCTGACTATGGATCAGAATGAAAAGGAAAAGAAAAAGAGAAAGAATCGTAAAATGTAGTCATTATTGTGCCAAACATCCAGTATTACATCTGCGTAAACCTAAACAATTCTATTGCATTCATAATTTTTTCTCTAGCTTAAATTGTTTTCCCTCTGTCTTCTACAGCAGGAACCCCCAACCCCTGGGCTGTGGATTGGTACCGGTCTATGCCCTGTTAGGAACAGGAGGCGAACACTGAGAGACACTTCATCTGCATCTACAGCCGCTCCCCATCTCTCACGTTACTGCCCGAGACCTGCCTCCTGTCGGATCAGCAGCAGCATTAGAGTCTCGCAGGAGCGCAAACCCTGCAGTGAACTGCGCACGCCGGGGATCTAAGCTGGGTACTCCTTATGAGACTCTAATGCCTGATGAGCCATCACTGTCGCCCATCACTCACAGGTGGGACCATCTAGCTGCAGGAAAACAAGCTCAGCACTCCCACTGATTTGACTTTATGGTGACCTGCAGAATTATTTCATTATATATTACAATGTACTAATAATAGAAATAAAGTGCACAATACATGTAATATGCTTGAATCATCCGGAAACCATCCCCCCACACCCCTCTGTGGAAAAATTCTTTCGTGAAACCAGTCGCTGGTGTCAAAAAGGTTTGGGCCTGCTGCTCTAGAGATAGCCATCCAAAAGAAATATAATGTGGGCCACAGAAGTGAGCCCAATATAAGATTTTATTTTATTTTATTTTATTGAGATGGAGCCTTGCTCTGGCGCCAGGCTGGATGTAGTGGTGGGATCTCGGCTCACTGCAACCTCCGCCTCCAAGGTTCAAGTGATTCCTTTGCCTCAGCCTTCTGAGTAGCTGGGATTACAGGCACCTGCCACTACGCCCAGCTAATTCTTTGCATTTTTGTAGAGATGGGCTTCACTATGTTGGCCAGGATGATCTTTATCTCCTGACCTTGTGATCTGCCTGCCAAAAGTGCTGAGATTACAGACATGAGCCACCATGCCCAGCCCAGATTTTAATTTTTTTTTTTTTTTTTTTTTTGAGACGGAGTTTCGCTCTTGTTACCCAGGCTGGAGTGCAATGGCGCGATCTTGGCTCACCGCAACCTCCGCCTCCTGGGTTCAGGCAATTCTCCTGCCTCAGCCTCCTGAGTAGCTGGGATTATAGGCATGCACCACCATGCCCAGCTAATTTTTTGTATTTTTAGTAGAGACGGGGTTTCACCATGTGGACCAGGATGGTCTCAATTTCTTGACCTCGGGATCCACCCGCCTCGGCCTCCCAGAGTGCTGGGATTACAGGCGTGAGCCACCGCGCTCAGCCCCAAGATTTAAAATTTTTTTAGTAGCCATATTAAAAAAGCTAAGAGGTGAAATTCATTTTATTATATATTTATCTTAATATATCCAAAATATTATCATTTTAATATGGATTCGCCAAGGCAAAAATCATTTTCAAGACATTTTACTTAAGTTTCATAGGAAGTCTTCAAACTCTGGCAAGTGATTTATACTTGCACACGTCTCAGTTTGCACTTTTCATCAATGGCCACGTGTGGTTGGTAGCTACTGTGCCACGAGATGCAGCTTAGATCTTTACAAATGCTCTGTCTTGGTTGCTTTCTCAGGATTACAAGCCCTGTGTAATACACGGCAATAATCTAATTGCTATCTTTATTTCCCTTAGAAAACACTGAGCAGTCACAGTTTGCTCCACTTCTCAGAATTGTAGGGACACTTTGTTCCTCTATTTGCACATAGTAAACAGCTGTAAATGTCTTGCCAATGGCCACTAAGGGACTGGGTCAGAGGGGAGAGACACAGAAATCCTAAGGCAGCTTAGAACTTGGAAGGGGGCCTCACATCATGGGGCAACTCCCTACAGAAAGCAAGGTGTGAGGTTCATAGTGGCAGAATGGAGGGGATGGAGCAGACTCCTATGTGTAAAGCTCTATCATTGAAGGGAAGGAGGGCCGGGCATGGCAGTGGCTCATGTCTGCAATCTTAACACTTTGAGAAGGGCCAAGGCAGGAGGATCACTTGAGCTCCAGAGTTGGAGGCCAGCCTGGGCAGCTTATGGAGACCCTGCCTCTCTAAAAATTTACAAAATTATCCAGGTGTGGTAGCGCACGTCTGTCAGTCTCAGCTACTGGGGAGGCTGAGTTGGGAGGAACACTTGAACCCAGAAGGTCAAGTTTGCAGTCAGCTGTAATTGCACCACTGCACTACAGCCTGGGTAACAGAGCGAGAACCTGCCTCAAAAAAATGTGGGGGCCAGGTGCGGAGGCTCACACCTGTAATCCCTGCACTCTTGATGGAGCTGAGCCATCATCCAGCTGCTCTTAAGTAGAGTTTCAGGACTTAAGGAGCTCCCTGGTAAAGATGTGGTGTCAGGAAATTGCCTGTGGATCTAGGGATGAGCCTCACCTAAGGTCAGGAGTTTCAAATTGCAGTAAGCTGAGACAGGCTGGCCAACGTGGCAAAACCCCGTTTTTACTAAAAATTAGTTGGGCATGGTGGCGCAGGACTGTAGTCCCAGTAACTCGGGAGGCTGAGACAGGAGAATCGTTTGAACCTAGGAAGCAGAGGTTGCAATGAGGCTGAGATTGCATCACTGCACTCTAGCCTGTGTGATAGAGAAAGACTCCAACTCAAAACAAAAAGAAGAAAAAAGTGGGGGTGGGGAAGAAATTCGGCCACTGAAGAATACCTACTCCTCTAAAGTGGTGGGGAGAAGCCCTGGAGCCAAGCCAGCCTCACAGTGGAAGGTCAGGTCGGTTTTTCTGGCGCTGGGCTGGCTGCCTGGACAGGATATCTACTCTTACGAGCCTCAAGAGAGCCAAATAAGGAAGGGCCACACCTCAGCCATTCCATTCTAGTGAAAATCCACTCTATTTTTACGAAGGTCAAAAGAAAGTGTCCAGAATTTTCCCAACTTACGGCTTCCTGTACCCGATCTAGCGACTCTCACTGTTTGGAAATTCTTACTTAAATCATTCTCATTATGGCTAAAGTACACTTCCCTTTCTCTGAGCTCAAAATGTTCCCCAAAATATACATGGAGGTCAGAAAAAAAAAATGAAGAAATTAATTTTCAAGGAGCAAGGACAGGGTAAGACCTGGGGAGCTGGGCTGACCATGACATGCTCGGTCCTCACATCTGGCTGCAGCATCCAGAGGAGGCAGTTCCAAGACTGAGATGAGGGTGACCCCTCTCATTTTGACGAAGGCTTTTTTTTTTCTTCTATTTTTTTGAGACGAAGTCTCGCTCTGTCACCCAGGCTGGAGGGCAGTGGCGTGATCTCAGCTCACTGCAACCTCTGCCTCCCAGGTTCAAGTGATTCTCCCGCTTCATCCTCCTGAGTAGCTGGGATTACAGGTGCGCACCACCATGCCTTTTTTTTTTGTATTTTTAGTAGAGATGGGGTTTCACAATGGTCTCTCATCATTTCAGGAGGTCTTGAACTCCTGACCTCAAGTGATCCACCTGCCTTGGCCTCCCAAAGTGTTGGGGTCACAGGCGTGAGCCACCACGCCCAGCCTGATGAAGGCCTTTTTTAGTACATTTCCTACTGGTGGAAGCAGCTTTGGAAGACAGAGCAGAAGCTGCAGGCTGAACTGGAGGACGAGCCAGCTATGCAACCTGCCGGTGTCCACAACCAAGGCTGCAGGCATGCTCTGTGGCTGAAGGCTCAGGCCATCTTGCAGCTGCTCTTAAGTGCAATTTCAGGACTTAAGGAGCTTCCTGGTAAAGATGTGGTGTCAGGAAATCGCCTGTGGATCTAGGGATGAGTCTGCCCTCCCCTAGTGTGAGTAGCGTGTGATCTACTCGGAGCAACAGAAAATTTGGAAGCACAGATTCCACCTGGTCATCTGAAAGTGCTATACGGAATAAGCATGAAACATTAGGATGACAGCCATTTTTTTCTCTGCAACCCAGAGAAGGAAAATGTTGCGCTCATAGTGGCCGAGTTTACAGCGCTGCGTGGTTGTCTGCTTAGTGCATCCTCTGGCAAGAGGCAACTGGGGAGTTGATTTTAACGTCATCAGCTTTCTTGCCCAACACGGATGCCGCAGAAGCTCCCCCACTTCTGAAGGTCTGAGGTGCAGCCTTTGATGAGTCTCCTATCCTAACTGTGCCTAAAAACTAATCTCCATGATCTGCTCCATCTTATTAATGTCTTTCAGTCAGTTACCCTCATGCAAACCCATTTTTTCTCTGGGGGACAGAAACACTTGCTCTGAACCTGACTCTCCATGTTACAAACCTTGTCGGGTCAATGGAGGTGTCTTTTCCACCCATCCCCCTATTTACAGCTCCAGGCCAAAAGATCAGGAAAGCCACTGCCTCATCTAAAACTTATTTTTTATTTTTTTTTTGAGACAAAGTCTCACTCTGTCACCCAGGCTGGAGTGCAGTGGTGCAGTCTCAGCTCACTGCAATCTCTACCTCCCAGGTTCAAGCAATTCTCCTGCCTCAGGCTCCCAAGTAGCTTGGACTATAGGTGCATGCCTCCACATCCACCTCATTTTTGTATTTTTAGTAGACAGGGTTTCACCATGTGGTCCAGGATGGTCTCTATCTCTTGACCTCGTGATCTGCCTGCCTCAGCCTCTGAAAGTGCTAGGATTACAGGCATAAGCCACTGCGGCCAGTCTCATCTAAGGCTTCTTACAAATACTCTGAAATTATTCTTAACAACAACATCAGTCTCAGTGTTTGATATATTTTGATGACTAAAGTATAAATGAACCTGAGGGCTATCACTCTATGAATGTAAAATATGAAAAAGAATAGTATAGGTCAAATTGTTTTACTAAAAACCTAGAGGTGGGTCCAGATGAGGTAGAGAATCCAGATTCCCTTTAGAAAGGATACTGCCTGACAGAATCCTGGGCAACAGAATTTTGCAGAGGAGGAAAAAAGAGTGATATATTTAAGCTGTCTTTTATTCAGTAGTTTTAATTTTTGTTTCTCCGCGTTTTGCTGAAGCTCATTCAGCAATTAAATTTAGAATCTTTCCATATATATAAATAAATAAATATATATGTATTTAGCTTAACACACACACCATTTCTATCTATACATAGGTAGATACACTATCAATGTATAGTGTGTGTCTCTATGCATAGAGAGTGTATATCAATGTACAGATAGATTGTATGTATATATATAGATAGTATGTGTATCTATCTATCTATATAGACAGATTGTGTGTGTGTGTGTGTGTGTGTGTGTGTGTGTGTGTGTTTGTGTGTGTGTGTTTATTAAGCTAAATCCCCTGCCAAGCAACTGGTACTATGGCAAGAAGTCTTTGGGAGAAGCAATGCCAAGACATCTTATGGTTCATCCATTCTTTCAGCGAGTCTGTATTTAGTGACATTACGTGCTTGACCCTGGGCTACGTACTGGGGATACACCGTGATGGAGACACACATCTAGCTCTCAAACTGTTGGGGCTCCAGGAAGTGATAACAAGTACACAACCAATGACAGTGAGGTGTGGCTATGTCATAAGAAAGAAACTCTGGACAGAGGCAGCTAAGACCCAGACTAGGCGGGAGGGTCAGGGAAAGCACTGGTATGGGGTGTCTTCCAAGTTGTGAAGTAAAGACCTAATGGAGACCAGCCAGGTCCAGGGCATGGGGGTGTGGGAAGGAGCATGTTCCAGGAAGAGGGAATAACACAGAAAGCCTGTTCTATAAAGCGGTGGGAAAAACGTGAACTTCTCTCATTCGCCTAATTCAACATTTTCTTAGTTTTATAGGGTTGAGGATAACTGTTCCAAAACAGTTGCGCACATCAATAATTAAAGCTATTTTTTTTCTCAAAGCAGGCTGGCCAAGAGACAGTTTTTGAACTGCCACTTGAGCTCTCAAATTCCCATTCTAGAAGGTGGCTTCTTTCTAAACCTCCAAGCTTTGATTCAGGAAAAGCATGTAAAATACACCACACCACTCACCTATGAACTCTTCACACTGATTCTTGGCATTTTGAAGCCTCAAAAGTTTCTCAGTTAACGATTCTGCTAATTAAAGAGATCTCACTCAACTTGATGGTTTCCCTTTATTGCCTCATTCCTCCAAATTCAAACCAGAAGCTTGACTTTTAATGACTTTAGGCCATGGAATCCAGCCTAAAAAGGCCGTAATTGAAAATGCAGGAGAACCCTGTATATGGGGATATGTTACTCACGGCATTTACCTGTAATAGTGGAAAACTGTTTTTTTTTTTTTTTTTTTTTTTCCCCCCAAGACGGAGTTTTGCTCTGTCACCCAGGCTGGAGTGCAATGGTGCGATCTTGGCTCACCGCAACCTCTGCCTCAATGGTTCAAGTGATTCTCCTGCCTCAGCCTCCCAAGTAGCTGAGATTACAAGCACATACCACCACGCCCAGCTTATTTTTGTCTTTTTTTTTTTTTTTTAAGTAAAGATGGAGTTTTACCATCTTGGCCAGGCTGGTCTCGAACTCCTGACCTTGTGATCTACCCACCTTGGCCTCCCAAAATGCTGGGATTACAGGTGTGAGCCACTGCACCCAGCTAGGAAAACTGTCTTTTAAAAATCCCTTAAATATACTCAAATGGGGGAACGATTAGATAATAATGGTATATCAATTTCTATAATTTATATAGCTGTTCACAAAAATGATAAATTACAGTAACTTAGAAAATGTTAGTGAAAGACAATATTAAGTAGAAAAATAAGATACGTGGAATTACACATATGATTATAGCCATGCAAGGAATATAAATATAAAAAATGCTAGAAAGAAATCCACCCAAAAGAGAACAGCACTTGAATTAGTGTCATGTGATTGTGAGCCTTTTCCTATTTTGTTTCCTCCATTGTATTTATATAGCCTTTATAATTTGAATCCCATTAAAAGTACTAACTCAAAGTCAGCAGTTTGATCATTTTCAATTCCAAGCAGCATGTACAAGGCAACCCGAGACAAAAGCGTGTGCACGTGAATTTCCCCTTTGAAGTCGCATTATTTCCCCCATGACTGAGCAGGTGGGCATCCTCTCAACCCACGGATGAACTGCGACTTCTTCACTGCAAAATGTGATAGAGAATGAGACACAACACCCCGGGACCTAGAGATAGACATCTAACAATATATAGCAAGGAAATGTAATAAAAATTGGCATTGAACAACAGATCTGGAATGGTGAACTCTTGAAGTCAGAATTGGAGACACCATTCTTGGGAGCTTTGGGTCAAACAACGGTCTGTTTAAAAGCAAGTTGAAAAAGAGGAGGGTCTATGATTCCAGTTACTTCTCCAACTTCACTGACATGGATGTGTTCTCAGTTGGGATTAATTGATTGATTTCATGCATCTCAGTGACTCCAGATGCTCACAGGTGATGCCAATGTCAACCCATGGGATGGGTAAAAAGGGATTTGCTTAGCTCTTAGAGGACAGAGCACAGAGACTGTTCCTCTTTATTCTCAACTGGAAAAGAACAAAGCTTTTTCTCTCCCTTCTGAGCAAGGAAGACTAAATCAATTTTAGTTACAGCAAGAGTTATTTAGGTTATGTTGTAGTTAATGGCATTGTGCAATTTCCTTTTCTAGAAATTTGCAACAATAGGGTAGATATACATCTGGCCTTGAATGCCTTAGGCTGGTGTACAGACACAACCAAAATAGCACACACACAAAACACCCTGTTGTGTCCTAGCCATTCTTTCACAGATTTTAACAGACAAAGATTTAAAAACAGTTTACCATCTCCCCCTTCATTCCCAGCCAAACCAAAGTCTGAAACCACATCAGTCTCCAGAGAAACTTAGAAAGTTGACCAAAAGTGATTTACCTGCACTAGGAGTTCCAGCTTCCTGTCATCAAGAAGATGTACTTGACATCGGCGGCCCTCCGTCATCTAAGAGGAAAGAGAAATGGTAGTCACTTTCACAGCCAAAGGGTTAGAGAGTCACTGATGCTGGGCTCTGCCAGGCACATTCCTCTGGGCAAAACTTCCTCTGGGAGTTGGCACTGTATAATACCAGGAATTGGAAGGACCAGTTCATTCATTCATTCGAAAATATCTACTGAGCACTTTCTTTCCTTTTGAGACAGAGTCTCGCTCTGTCAGCCAGGCTGGAGTGCAGTGGTGCAGTCTCGGAACACTGCAGCTTCCGCCTCCTGGGTTCAAGCGATTCTTCTGCCTCTGCCTCCCATGTACCTCTACAGGTGTGTGGTGCCACATCTGGCTGATTTTTGAATTTTTAGTAGAGACGGGGTTTAATCATGTTGGCCAGAATGGTCTTGATCTCCTGACCTCATGATCCACCTGCCTCCGCCTCCCAAAGTGCTGGGATTACAGGCGTGAGCCACCTGTGCCCAGCCTGAGTGCTTTCTATACGCCAGGCACTTTTCTGGGAGCTGGGTGTACTGTGGCACATAAGACAAAGTCCCTGTCCTCATGGAGCTTATATTCTAATGAAGGAGATGTAAAATAAGTTAGCAAATACATATATAACATATTCTCGAGGTGGTAAGTGTTGTTCATTCTTATCTTCCATTCAATAATTGTATCCACATGCACTAAGGTCAGAGCTCAGGATCCAATCTCTGCCTCCTCCTCATTTATCCCACTTGCTGGTAACCAGAAAGCAGATGACCACCCACCTGGCAATGAATTTGATTTCTGTGTTAGTTAATCAACCCCCTTCTTGTGTATGACCTGATTCCCTGCAGTGTGGTCACCAACAATAGAAAAGCACTGGAGACGAGCCCACAGGCAAACCCAAGCTTTCCCGCTTGTGCCTTTCAGGACTAAAATCTCTGAATGGAGTAACAGAAAGACTGGGAGATCCAAGTCTAGTCTTGGTGCTGCTGGTTACAAGGGGCTGCAGGACTCGGGATAAGTCACCATTCGTCTGCATGCCCCTGTCTCATACACAAAAATGAATGGGCGGGGCCCAGTGGGGTGCTGGTGAATGTTTAACGACTGGCTTTCTAGAAGGAAAAAGCCTGATTTGTAGCATTTGCTGGAGCCTGGCAACATCCTCACAGGAAATCCTTTGAAGAACAAGGCTTCTCATGGATGTCAACTGGTGCCTCTTCTAACCATAAATTGTCTAGCTGCACTCCAAATACCTTCACTGTGTGTGATTTCAAGTCACTGTCATGACAACACTGTTAGTAATTCCAACACACAGATACAGTAGACAGAAATAACCTCAGCTCATAGAAAACAGTGACGTGCCATAAAAATCATTAGATTTTTATTATCTTTGTTTTTTCACACCATGTGTTTAAGCATATATATATCACTTAATTTTAACAATGGCTACACTTTCCAATTGGCACCCTGCATTCCTGAAAATGCAGCAATGGGCTCTCACAGGCTGGTATGAACTAGTTCCAACACCACTGTCTGTACCAGATGACACATAAGGTTCCTTCCTTGTATTTCTTTTTCTCTTTTTTTTTTTTTTTTTTTTTTTTTTTTTTTTTTTTTTTTGATGGAGTCTTGCTCTGTCACTGGGCTGGAGTGCAGTGGCACGATCTCGGCTAACTGCAACCCTGCCTCCTGGGTTCAAGCTATTCTCCTGCCTCAGCTTCCCAAGTACCTAGGACTACAGGTATGTGCCGCCACACCCAGGTAATTTCTGTAGTTTTAGTAGAGACAGGGTTTCACCATGTTGGCCAGGCTGGTCTTGATCTCCTGACCTCGTGTTCTGCCCACCTTGTCCTCCCAAAGTGCTGAGATTACAGGAGTGAGCCACCGCGTCTGGCCCCTTCCTTGTACTTCTTTAGAGAAATACCTTTAGAGAACTCAATGCCTATTTTATAGGACTCTACAGCTCCCACTAAATACAAGTTATTTTCTCAGCTAACCGGTCACTTTAAGAAGATTTAAAAAAAAGGATGCCCATAGAAGATCCTGGCTTTGTCTCCTTGTTCAGCCATGAGGGTCCTCCTCATAAGCCCTTCCACCAGGAAAGATAAAAAAGACAGTCTCGGATGAAATACGATCTTGCCTTTATACATGTAGCACAGTGTCTGGCTCTCAGGGAGCTCTTATTTTTATTATTATTATTTTTTTTAGACAGAGTCTTGCTGTGCTGTTCAGGCTGGGGTGCAGTGACACAATCTCAACTCTCTGCAACCTCTACTTCCCAGGTTCAAACGATCCTCCCACCTCAGCCTCCTGAGTAGCTGGGACTACAGAGCAGTCTCATTTCTCTCATGAGCCATAGGATACACTAACTCTCCAGGCTAAAAACCCCCCTGACGTTTCTCAAGGCCTGTTAGGGCCAGAGCTGCTCCCCTGACAAGAATGAGCGTCTCTCCAACAGGAAGCAGGTGACGCAGTGGCGAGCTGAGGGTGCTACTGCACTCACGCCTCAGTCCCACCCAGTGGCCAGTCAGCCTGCGTCTTCATGACCCTCTCCTCGACCCTGAGCTCCTAAGACCAGGAGTTGTGGACTGGAGTGTGTTTCCCTAAAACGCATAGGGTGAAGCCTTGACCCCCAATATATTTGCAGGCAGGGCAGAATTAAATAACAAAAAAAGTCTCTTCTCTTCTGGTTCAACAGGGATTATTCACTAATCAACAATATATCCAAAGCTGTCATGAAAATTATCTTATTCGTTCCTCAGAAGAAGTCATCCCATATTTCCATCAAGTCAGATTTCCCTTGTTCTGGGGTCTAAATCAACACAGCACGTCCTGCTTACATGGGGCTAATCTCGATGTCTCTTGATTCTGAGCTGTAACACTGACTCAGCAGCCCCCAGCTCTGAGAAGAACCGAGAAAAGTTACACATACTCATAAACCCTCCAATGAACAGATTAAAAACCGAGGAAAAACTCCAATCCAAAGCCTTGCCATTCCGCACATACAAGTCGAAGCAGGCAGCTGTGACATTGGATGGGTCTACGCAAAGTCCTTGTTCACCCGTTGAACTCTTAACTGCAGGTGTTAATTGCCTTAGTGGGAAAACGAGCTCAAGTCCTATTTAGAATCTATCAGTCTTGCACAGAGTAAGCCTCCTCACTGATTGACTTAATTTTTAAAAATTCCATCAGCTTCCTTTCAATCATTCCCTAAGTTCAATGAAAGCCACTACAATTTTAAATTAGACTAACATAGCTGCTGCTGTACCAACATGTATAAATGATTCCTTCATCAAAAAAGCACGCTAGAAGTGTTAATTTCAAGTTTCAACAGGGCAGATAATAGCAATTGCACAGGTACTTTAGATAAAATGTTCAAGCTACACTGAGTCAGTTCTCATTAGAAAGAACCTAAGGTTAATAGAGTAAAAGTTTTAAGAAGGAAAATGGTTATCACATTCAGAAACTTTTGCTGAAATTCTTTTAAAACTTTAATCACATATTTGAGAAAAGTCTCAATCGAGAACAGGAGAGAGTTTTAAGAAAGAAATGCTGTTTGCTTTCTGCATTTTAAAACAGTTTTGAGCTTTGTTTTAATCATAAAAGGTTAAGGATATAAATATGCTCTTGAGTTACTTATTCACAGTCTAATTTTATGAAAACAAACTGGTATCTGAAAGACATTATTGAATCAAAGTTTCAATCACAGTAATAAAGAAGATGAAATGTATCATTTTCTCGAAATGTATCCAAGCTCACAAAGTTCACACTCACACTTGTCTTCCCTGAGGTTCTCATTTTCATCTGAAAAAAAAAAATTCTCATTACATGAAATAATCTCACCTTATCTGCTTAGCAATTTAAGGAAGTTACTATGCATCAGGACGTTAGTATCCACTCTAAGTCTTCAATTTCTTTCCTTTCCTTAACAAATTCCTGGGAAATTTACAAGCCTACTCCATATTTTAGTGCCTCCCTTTAGAAAGCAAAATGTCTCTACAAACAGTCAGCACAGAGAAGTGTTTAAACAGACTCACCTTTGAATCACTATGTTTTTGAAGGCACAGCTTTCTTTTGAAGGCACTGCTGTGGTTTATTTCTCAAAAGGGAGCACCTGTCTGTTGTTCCATACTCAAGTAAGATTAGAGTATCCTGTTCTTACTGTCAGTTCAGAAAAGCTTCACCATTCTGGGTATGTGCACAGAAAGAATTGGCATCTGTAGCTTTGTCTGGCTCGCCAGGCACACTGAAATTTTCTTTTCAATATTAACAACAGTGAAATAATACTGCTTTCCTTTCTTTTCTTTTCTTTTTTTTTTTTTTTTTTAATTTCCAGCTGTTCAGGCACTAGTGGAACCCTAGCATCACCCTCAAAGGAAATTCTTTTGAGAACAAGACTTCTCATAGATGTCAGCTGGTGCCCATTCCAATTATCAATTGCCTTGCTATGATACAATTCTAGCCCAAGCAGCGGCCTGCCAAGTGCCTCGTGATTCTAAAGGAAATATGGAAAAGTGCTATTTTGAAAGTGAAGTGTCTGCCCCAATTTATCCAACTTTGCTGTTAAGGTAGACTCTGACATGCAGACTGTGCGGAAACATGGAAACACATTTATGATACTAGCTTCAGTGAGCACAACAGACTAGCACTGATATGTATCCTAGCTGGGTGCAGTCGCTCACACCTGTAATCCTAGGACTTTGGGAGGCCAAGGCAGGCAGATTGCCTGAGCTCAGGAGTTCAAGACCAAACTGGGCGACATGGAAAAAACCCTGTCTCTGCTAAAAAATACAAATAAAATTAGCTGGGCATGGTGGCGCACGCCTGTAGTTCTAGCTACTCGGGAGGCTGAGGCATGAGAATTGCTTGAACCCGGGAGGTGGAGGTTGCAGTGAGCCAAGACTGTACCACTGTATTCCAGTCTGGGTGAAAGAGTGAGACTCTGTCTCAAAAAATAAAAATAAAACAATAAAAATAATATGTATCCTAATTATCATCCACGTGGACAGGGATTAAGAGGTGAAAACAGAAATTCAGGTGTAGATAAGCAAGTGTGTTAGTCTTTTGGTGGCTTACCCCACCCTGCCTCACCCCACCCAAACATGACTTCACATGTTCCTTTTATTTTTCAGTTAAAAAAATATAAAAAAGAAACTTTATCTAGAAAGATGAATGACCCTATTTGACGTCAGGCATAGGAAAATGGAGCAAGAGAAGTTCCTTTCCCAGCAAATTTGAGATTGCCCATCTTTTTAACATATACAATCAAATATTAATAGACACATGACGGTGAGTTGTCACATAAGCCAGAATACTTAAGATTGAACACCTGACACATTCTCACCCTGCACACAGAATTAATGGGAAGCCAGGCCAGGCTCAGTGGCTCATGACTATAATCTCAGCTTTTTGGGAGGCCAAGGAGGGAGGATCATTTGAGGCCATGAATTTGAGACCAGCCTGGGAAACATAGCAAGACTCCATCTCTACAAAAAATTAAAAAATTAGCCAGGTGTGGGGTGCACACCTGTAGCTCTATCTACTCCAGAGGCTGAGGCAGGAGGACTGCTTGAGCCTGGGAGTTGGAGGCTGCAGTGAGCTATGATCCTGCCACTGCCCTCCAGCTTGGACAATAGAGTAAGACTGTATCTCTTTAAAAAAAAAAAAAGAAAAGAAAAGAATGGGAAGTCCATTTTGATCAGAAGTACTTTTGAGAGTGCAGATTTTGGAAAGAAGGATTTATAAATATAATTTCTGAGGCTATCTGTCTATAATAGCCTGATTTATTCTTAAGGGCAGAAGGAATAACTGTTCACATGTAGCAGGGGAGTCACTGCTATGAGACCTTACTAAAGTAACTAATCAGCAATAACCAGTGGTGACTTCAGAATGGTGTGTAATATGGAGAGGTGCAGGATACCCAGATCAGAATTGGAATTTAATTTTTCTGGTTGAGGCTTAAATTGGAAACAGTCATAGGACAGCAACTTCAGAACATTCTGCTGTCCACCCCACACAGGGACACAGAAAGTAATAGGATTTTCAAGGTTTGGCAAAGTCAGTCTCTCTCTCTCTCTCTCTCTCTCTCTCTCTCTCTCTCTCTGTCTCTCTCTCTCATCTCATTTTATTGCCCAGGCTGGAGTGCAGTGGTGCCATCTCAGCTCACTGCAACCTTCATCTCCCAGGTTCAAGCGATTTTCATGCCTCAGCCTCCCAAGTAATTGGGATTACAAGTGTCCGCAAACACGTTCTGGTAATTTTTGTAGTTTTAGTAGAAACAGGGTTTCACCATGTTAGCCAGGCTAGTCTTGAACTTCTGGCCTGAGGTGACCCTTCTGCTTCGGCCTCCAAAAGTTCTGGGATTACAGGAGTGAGCCACCATGCCCTTCCATGGCAAAGCCATTTCTTAAAGACAGCATAAACATTTTGAGTAAAACAAAACAAAACAAAACCCAAAAAACCAAAAAAACACATTTTACTAAGAATAGTTGCTCTTTGAATTCAAAACCAAGTCAACCCTATTTGCACGCGTTGCTTCTTATCACCTTTTTCTCAACATATCTCCTTTCTTTCCTGTGTCTTTTTGGTTTAGCCACTTCTCGATGTCCTCTCTCTCTGTTTTCTTTCTTGCCCTTTGCAAAATAATTTCTTTTTTTTCTTTTTTCTTTTTTTTGAGACAGTCTCCCTCTGTCACCCAGGCTGGAGTGCAGTGGCATGATCTTGCAACCTCAAGCGATTCTCCTGCCTCAGCCTCCCAAGTAGCTGGGATTACAGGTGCCCACCACCACACCCGGATAATTTTTTGTATTTTTAGTAGAGACAGGGTTTCACCATGTTGTCCAGGCTGGTCTTGAACTCCTGACCTCAGGTGATCCACCCACCTCAGCCTCCCAAAGTACTGGGATTACAGGCATGAGCCACCACGCCCAGCCTGTAAAATAATTTCTATGCTATGGTACATAGCAGGAGGAGCTCAGAAGAAAGAATCCCAGTTCCACTGCATAGAAGATTTTTGTTTCATTTTGTTTTTCATTTATTTTTTTGAGAGAGGGTCTTGCTCTGTTGCCGATCCCGGTGTGCAATGGTGTGATCTCAGCTCACTGCAGCCTCAACCTCCCGGGCTCAACTGATCCTCCTGCCTTGGCCTCCCAGACATGACTGGAATTACAGGAGTGATCCACCCCTTCTGGCTTGGTTCATCATTTTAAGCCTTGCTCCTTTTCCGTAGAAGAGGGGTAGAATAGCTTCTACCTCATGGAAATACTGCGATTTTTTTTTTTTTTTTTTTTTTTTTTGAGATGGAGTTTCGCTCTTGTTACCCAGGCTGGAGTGCAATGGCACGATCTCGGCTCACCACAACCTCCGCCTCCTGGGTTCAGGCAATTCTCCTGCCTCAGCCTCCTGAGTAGCTGGGATTACAGGCACGTGCCACCATGCCCAGCTAATTTTTTGTATTTTTAGTAGAGACAGGGTTTCACCATGTTGACCAGGATGGTCTCGATCTCTTGACCTCGTGATCCACCCGCCTCGGCCTCCCAAAGTGCTGGGATTACAGGCTTGAGCCACCGCGCCCGGCCAATACTGCGATTTTTAAATTAACTAATGTTTGGAAATTTCATAGCTCTGTGCCTGGTACAGAGTATACATTCATCACAATGTTAGCTGTTAATTATTATCAGTTGTATAGTTTTGGAAACACTTAATATGTGTTGAACCATAGTCCTCATAAGGCAGGAGAGATATTATCAGGTTCATTTTATTTTATTTTTATAGATAGGGTCTTGCTCTGTCTCCTAGGCTACAGTGGTGCTATCATAGCTCACTGCAGCTTCAACCTTCCAAGCTCAAGTGACCTGCCTGAGTATCTGAGACTACAGGCATTTGCCACCATGCCCAGCTAATTGTGTTTATTTTTTGTAGAGACAGGTCTCCCTATGCTACCTAGGCTGGTCTTGAACTCCTGACCTCAAGTGATCCACCCACTTTGGCCTCCCAAAGTGCTGGGATCACAAGCACAAGCCACTGTGCCTAGCCTAGAGCATTTTTTTTTTTTTTGAGACGGAGTCTTGTTCTGTCGCCAGGTCAGAGTTCAGTGGCGCAGTCTCAGCTCACTGCAACTTCCGCCTCCCAGGATCAAGCGATTCTCCTGCCTCAGCCTCCTGAGTAGCACCTGACTACAGGCGCACGCCACAGTGCCCAGCTAATTTTTGTATTTTTAGTAGAGACGTGGTTTCACCGTGTTGGCCAGGATGGTCTCGATCTCCTGACCTCGTGATCTGCCCGCCCTGGCCTCCCAAAGTGCTGGGATTACAGGCGTGAGCCACTGTGCCTGGCTGAGTCTAGAGCATTTTTATAGAAATGTAGTGCAGTTGTGCAAATTGATCCTGAACCCAGAAAAAAAAATGTGTTTTTTAAAACAAAAACTAAAAAATAGCCAACTGACACATGCATTCTCTTAGTTTCCTGAGGCTAAGTTACACTGAAACTATTACGGGCAAGACACTGGGGGTGGGGCTGAGGGAGGGGCCCGTGAGGGAGGAGAGCTGTTTAGTGAAATGTTCACAGGCTGCCAAGAATTCTTTTTAGTCTAGTTACCAACTGCCTACTTATTTATGTCCCTGTGAAAAGCGAGTCACCAAGTTGTTTCTCATATTCATTTTTGAGACAGGACACTTATAAGACAATAAAATAAGCAATATTAAGGACTCACTAGCATTGCGCAAAACAAAAAATTAACCTTTCAAGACAGGCTTCATTGAGGAAAAATACCATTACTCCCCAAACCACCTGAAATGCTATCCTTTAAAACTCTGTCATCAGACAGAAAATTCAGATTTCAAAAGCCAAGACCCTACCAGTGACTTAACCGCGGACAGCACGTCCTCCCTGAGTTCAGTCCCAGAAACCACAGGACACCCTAAGGATGTCGGATGCAGGACAGCAGCCCCTCACAATCTGACCTCTGACCCAGGCCGTTCTGTGCCTCAGAAGGAAATTCCAAGGCCGTGACTATGACTTCCCGGCACAAGTCCTTGCTGGTGCTCCAGGGTACTGGGTCACCTCAAGAGCCACATCCTTCTCTCTACTTCAGTTTCCTCAGAAAAACGAAGACTCAAAGACCAATCTAGGTACCCAGACACTGCAAGACCACAAAATCTCAATAATCATAAAGCACATCACAGCCAGAAGGCGATGAAGGAATTAACTCGCAATTAAAGCAACCTCAAGAAATTCAACCTCACAGGAAACACACCCATGGAGAGAAAGGACTTCAGGTGACTTAAAATTTTGTTAAAAATATGAATCCCTGCACTGTAATCCCAGCACTTTGGAGGCCAAGGTCAGCAGATCACTTGAGGTCAAGACCAGCCCAGCCAACATGGTGAAACCCTGTCTCTACTGAAAATACAAAAGTTAGCCAGGCGTGGTGGCACATGCCTATAGTCAGCTACTGGGGAGGCTGAGGCAGGAGAATCACTTGAACAGGGGAGGCGGAGATTGCAGTGTGCCAAGATTGTGCCAGTCTGGGTGACAGAGCGAAACTTTCTCTCAAAAGAAAAAAATTAGATACATTCAGCCAGTGTAATTGTTACTACAGTGAAGTCAATACATCTATCATCTCACGTGGTTACTTTTTTTGTGGGACAAGAGCAGCTAAAATCTATTTATGTAACAAAAAACCCTAACACGATATAATTTTACCTTTAGTCCTCGGGTTGTACATTACATCTCTGGACTTGCTCACCCTCCATATCTACTACGGATCTGTATGTATCTACACATCTGTGGGTACCCAGTTGCATCATGATGTAAACTTCAAATAGGCACCGTCATATTTTTCTGTTTGTTTTTTTTTGTTTTATGTTTTTGAGACAGGGTCTCACTCTGTCGGCCAGGCTGGAGTTTAGTGGCATGATCACAGCTCACTGCAACCTCTGCCTCCCTGGGGCTTAAGGGATCCTCTCACCTCAGCCTCCCAAGTAGCTAGGACTGCAGGTGTGCACCTCCGCACAGGGCTAATTTTTATATTTTCTGTAGAGATGGGGACTCACCATGTTGTCCAGGCTGGTCTTGAACTCCTGGGCTCAATCGATTCTCCCACCACAGCCTCCCAAAGTTCTGGGATTACAGGTGTGAACTTTACTTGAAGCCCACATATATACATAATATAAAATAGTATAATACATTATATATAATAACAATACATTATATAAAAATTATATATAATAATATAAACTATATAAATAAATACTATGTATGTTTATTAATTCATCTATCTGGGCGTGGTGGCTCACCCCTGTAATCCCAGTTACCTAGGAGGCTAAGGCAGGAGGATTGCTTGAGCCTAGGAATTTGAGACTAGCCTGGGCAACATAGCAGGAGACCCCATCTCAGAAATACAATTCATCAATTTCCTGTTCACATTTCACTTGTACGAGGGAAATAACAGATATTACAACAGTGAGCAAGTGAGGGATCTCTCCTAAACCTTTAAAGGTCAAAGGTTGACTATAATTTTTTAATACAAATTTTTATTTTTTATAAAAATTTTATAATTATTTTTATAACTGTAATATGATTTTAATCATATTTTTTCCCGCTGGTTTATTTCAAGCTTACTTTTGTTTGGTTTTCGAGTGACATCGTATTCAAATAAATGACAACGGAAGGAAAAGAGACACAGGCCTGAGACGGCAGAAGCCTGGTTCAGAGGGGAAGCTCTTGTTCCAAGTTTGCTCTACGACCTCTGGCAAACGATGCCTCCTCTGTCTTTACTGTGACTCTCCTGGATTTAAAAGAACATTCACAGGTGTGGCCAGACACGGTGGCTCACTCAGGGTAATGCCAGCACTTTGTGAGGCAGAGGTGGGAGGATCATTTGAGCACAGGAGTTTGAGACCTGCCTGAGCAACATGGCAAAACTCCAAAACAAAAATACAAAAAATCAGCAGAACATGATGGTGTGTTTCTGTAGTCCCAGCTACTCAGGAGGCTGAGTGGGAGGATTCCCTCAGTCCAGGAGGCAGAAGTTGCAGTGAGCTGAGATCAGGACACTGCACTCCAGCCTGGGCAACGGATCAAAAAACAAAACAAAACAAAACAAAACAAAACAAAACATATGCAGGCGTGTCCTTCAGTCTCTTGGCTGCTGGTTACAGGTGCAGCTTATAGACCAGATGGAAGTTATTATGTGAGTGAGTCTATCAGAAAGAAATTAACAGGACAATGTTGAGGTAATAGAAAATGGAAAAGGTGGTGTAGTCTTCAAAGCGAAACCCTCTGCGGGTTTGCACCTGAGGTCATAACCCAGGCTGGCTTTGACTTTCGGATTTTTGGAAAGCACATCCTAGTGCTGCTGCTGCTGATCCTACAGCAAAAGGAAATTTGGTTTTCTCTGATAATGTAAGAGAGAAGTCCTGGTGTGGGGACCCAGCGGTTTATGTGACTCAAGCCACAAGTCCTCCAGGCCGAGTAGTTAACCATCTCCACATGATGCTACAGGACAGCGTGTCAGAAAACATTAATCATCAGTCTCGGCCGGGTGCAGGGGCTCACACTTGTCATCCCAGCACTCTGGGAGGCTGAGGGGTCTGGGAGGATCACCGAGTCACGAGATCGAGACCATTCTGCCCAACATGGTGAAACCCCATTTCTACTAAAAACACAAAAATTAACTGGGCATGGTAGCACATGCCTGTAGTCCCAGCTATTCGGGAGGCTGAGGTGGGAGAATCACTTGAAACATGGAGGTGGAGGCTGCAGTGAGCCAAGATCACACCCCTGCACTCCAGCCTGGTGACAGAGCAAGACTTTCTCAAAAAAAAAAAAAAAAAAAAAAATTCAGTCTCTGGGCCTAAAGTCTAGATGACAAGGCTCGGACCCAGGCAGGTAAAAGACTGGTACAACATGAAGCTCTCCTGAGGCCGTTGTGGCACCTCACTGAAGAGGAACTCCTACCCACAGCTCAGCCGTGGGATGTGGGGAA
The DNA here is from genome assembly GCF_048565385.1 of Saimiri boliviensis. NCBI lineage: Eukaryota > Metazoa > Chordata > Mammalia > Primates > Cebidae > Saimiri > Saimiri boliviensis. The sequence goes on along the minus strand of NC_133456.1, from coordinate 107,719,203 downwards.
GGAGGGGTGTACTTTCCACCTTCCAACCAAACAAGTTATTGGCGTGGATGATGGAGAGCTGCGACCGACGTGGAAGGCCAATGTTCCACGGAGGTGGGTCCACAGGCACCACCCCTTCTCTTGGCAGCCAACACAGACGGGCAGATGGACACTGAGAGACATAATGGCGTGGGCCCCAGAGTTAGGTCCTGCACCACGGACACCAAACTGGCAAGCACAGGGCAGAAGCCCTCGCAGGTGCACGAAGGCCTCCAGGCTCCTGGTGGGCAGCAGCGCTTTCCGGGTGACATCCAACTTGCTGGACCCCTAAAATTTGGAGGAACCTGATTTTTCCTCCTAGGTTCTGCCGCTGCTAGAGTGTCTTCTGAAAACCGGATTTTCTTGGTCTCCATTTCGAGTACGTGATCAGGATTTTAACCCGCTATCTGACTGGAAATACACACACTTAGGAAGATGTATTCACAAGCCCTCAATGACCACACAACTGCAGGTTTGTACTTTTCACCCAAGCCTGGAAACACAGACAGCTTTGGTTCTGCAGCTGAAGCAACCAGAGCCTCCGAAGAGCCACAGAGCCTTAATCCTGCGGAGCACCGGATTGTATTATTATTATTATTACTAATCATCATTATTAGGATAGGGGCTGGGGAAGGAAATAGAGTCTAATCCTTACAAAGGAAACGGAGCTGGGAATCTATATCAGAGAGGGAGTGCTGTGCAGCCAGAACAGAGGCAGACGCTAATGGGGACAGAGGCATGAGGCGGACAGCAGCCCTTGGGCAGATCTGGACAGTGGCCCGGGGAATGAAGGCACCGGAGGCCAGTCCTGATGTGGGTGCAGAGTGTGCTGCTAACATCTGTGAAAGGCCACTGTCTGAACGTGGGTAACAGGCTCTCTGACATCGGCCTTACCTCACCAGATCTCTTTTGTTCAAATGCTCTCCTTCCCCCTGCTCCTCTCGTCCCAAGACTGGGCCATCTTTCAGAGTCTGTGCCTCCAAGGTCCATCCTCTCCCTTGCCGTGGGGCCTGGCTTGTGCTGTTTCCTTTGCATTTCACTCTAAGTCCAAGGCCCATCGCTGTGGTCTCCTCTATGTCACGCATTCAGCCTGGTGCTGGGGACACAGGTGGCCCAAGGGGCGATGGTCCTGTTTCTTGCTGATTACTGGCTTGAGGGAAAGATGCCACATACCTTCTCCTCTCTGAGGAGCATGTCCACAGTACCATCTGGTGGCATTCTGGGCCGTGACGTTCCGTCCTCCCCTGCCCTCCTGCTAGGACATCTAACATGGAGACCACACTGTGTTGCCGCCACTGCCATCATGCCAGCCCCAGGTCCAAGGAGGCCAGGGACACTCCAGAACGGGAGGCAAGCCCATGGGGGAGATGACTGGACCCAGCTTCATTCAACATTGAGTTATTGATAACAATAGAACTCAACTCAGTGCAATTTACATTGACACATCATGCCTCAGGCGGGAAGGACAGCAGAGGGGAAAGCTGCCATTCTACAGAAGCCATCCAGCCTTCTGTTCTAGAAAATCCAGCACAGCATCACGGCGCAGAACCGTCAGCCCACACCAGGCAACTGCATCCTCAGCACGGTTGTGGGACAGCTGAAGGCCGAGGAAGACCCCTTATGGGCTCCACCAGGCGTTCCCGTGAAAGAACATCACGGATGCTTCAGTTTGCACTGAGGACAGACAGGTTCAGGCCTGCCCTGCTCAACTGGGCTGACCTCCCAGCCGGGCAGTCACGCGATTTCTTCCTCCCTCCTCTTCCCACTACAATTCACGCTTCTGCAGACACTATACCCAAACACACAGGGTTGCGTGGGGTGGGCGCCGTGAACTGCTGCCACCGACGTGTCACGCGTGATGTGTGGCCGGCCCAGCGACCTCTGACAGGAGGAGATTGTGTTGTGCCGGTGCACGCCTTGGAAAGACTTAGGTAATGCAAAAGCTTGTTCTTTTTTTTTTTTTTTTTTAAATCTACTGACAAGTCGTTCTAGTAACCCAGAGAAGTGACGGAGAAAGCGGCTGCCCCACCGTGCAGATACCGATTCATGCAGATGTTTCAGTGCCTCCTGAAACAATAAAACCATGAACATCTTCCTTGAAAAAATAAAGACCACCTAATCTCATCCTTTCCCAGGTTCAGCTTTTTATAAAAGACTGAGGAAGCCGTGGACTCTGCGGGGTTCTCCCTGCTCTGCTGCTCCCTCTCCTGCTCCAGGCCTGGCCTGCAGAGAAGGGCACGGGGGACAGCCAGGGGTCTCTAAACGGCTGTTAGAGCCTCTTGGATTCCACAGGCTCAGTGGCTTGCTGGGGGTGACGAGGGTGGTGGCAGGCACACATTCCACTCCTGTCCCCCAGCGACCTGGGATCTGGAGGACTGAGCCTCCCTCGCTGTCCTCCCCGGGCCATGCCACTGGGGTTACGGTGGGTCAGGGCCAGGCTCCAGAGCTCGGCTGCCCGGGGCTGTGGCTTATCCTGACTTTACTACTTCCTAGCTGAGTGTGATCCTCCAGAAGCTGCTTCACCAGCTTGGCCGCCTTCCCTAATCTATAAAACGGAGATGACCGCAGTACCTACCTCGTAGAGTTGTGAGGAGAAACAAATAAGTCAAAACACATAAAAATGCAGAATTCTGAACGCTGAGCTATGGACAGCCACCTATGCACAGTGGAGTCAAGCCCTGATCCAGTGCACACTCCCTGCTCCTGTAGGAAGGCGGGTTTGGGGGGCGGGGCTGCAGCTCCCCATCCCCTCATGCCAGGTCTCCTGCGGCTCCAGATGGGTGAGGAGGCTAATTCAGGGCACACAGCATTGGGGTGGCTGTCCCCGGGGACTGAGCAAGTGCCAGGCCTTCACAAAATGGGGCACTGGTCATTTGTAGAGGTGGACACTTCATTCAGACAGGAGGCCTGGAAGCCCAGCTCTTTTTCCCGGTAACTGAGGTTCCCAGGGCCATCCTGCGCTACCCGGCAATCACCGACAGAGAGCACATGTAAGCAGCAGGGCAGCTGGCCTAAGAAAGGAGGTTTAGGAATACCCATGTACGACCTGTGGGCAAATGCCCAGGTTCTTACACAAGCACATGATTCTTATTCACAGCACGTGTGTTCACACAGACGTCCTGCAAGGGTGGCTGGGTGAGGTGTAAACCCCAAAGAAACAGAACAGGCAAGAAGCGGCCAGAACGTACACACCCACCTAACATCCAACTGTTCCCTGGGGGAACAGTGAGGAAAGATGGAAAATAACACATGGAGCTCTGGCTTCAGTATGAGTGACAGAGGTTGTTTACATGTTTGTTTGTTTGGAATAGAATGAGAGTCTTTTTTCAAAGGGAACAGGTTTAAGCGATTCTCCTGCCTCAGCCTCCCGAGTAGCTGGGACTACAGGCACTTGCCACCACACCCGGCTAATTTCTGTATTTTTAGTAGAGACGGGGTTTTACCACATTGGCCGGGCTGGTCTTGAACTCCTGACCTGAGGTGATCCTCCCGCCTCTGCCTCCCAAAGTGCTGGAATTACAGGTGTGAGCCACTGCCCAGCCAAGAAAGACAGTGTTTAAAAGCCCAGATGAAAAGATAGGGCTGAAAAAAAGATAAGTTTGACTCTCTGGATCCAAAAGAATACAGTTTGTATGGGAAGGTGACTTTAAACGTAAAACTTTGATCATATAATAAAAATAAAATTAAATGAGGAAGTGAAGATTCAGATGTGAAGAACACAAGCTGTGTGCTGGAGAACTCTCAAGGGAGACTAGATTTTAGTATAACAAAGTGTGGAAGACATAACCTACAAGGAATAGTTTCAGCATTTTTTGCACACTGCAAGTTCACAGGGAGAAAGTTGCAGAGCTAATGATATTTACTTATTTTAATGAATTTACGTATTTTTGAGATGGAGTGTTGCTCTGTTGCCCAGGCTGGAGTGCACTGGTGTGATCTCAACACTGCAACCTCTGCCTCCCAGGTTCAAGTGATTCTCCTGCCTCAGCCTCCAGGGTAGCTGGGATTACAGGCAGCTGCCACCATGCCCCGCTAATTTTTGTAGTTTTAGTAAAGATGGGGTTTCACCATGTTGGCCAGGCTGGTCTCAAACCCCTGACCTCTGGTGATCCATCCGCGTTGGCCTCCCAAAGTGTTGGGATTACAGGCTGAGCCACCGTGCCTGGTCATGACACTGATATTTAAAACAAGGGAAGTCTAAGGAAAACAAAAGAAGCTTTAAAGATAGATTCAAAGCAAGAAGAGCAAGGAAGGGAAGAGACTCCATTGTTTGGAGCAAGTGTATGCTGGCCAGGTGTGGCTGCTCACATCTGTAATTCCAGCACTTTGGGAGGCTGAGGCAGACAGATCACCAGAGATCAGGAGTTTGAGACTAGCCTGGCCAACATGGTGAAACCCCATCTTTACTAAAAGCACAAAAATTAGCTGGGCATGGTAGCACATGCCTGTAGTCCCAGCTACTGGGGAGGCTGAGGCAGGAGAATTGCTTGAACCCGGGAAGCAGAGGTTGTGGTGAGCTGAGATCACGCCACTGCACTCTAGCCTGGGCAACAGAGCGAGATTCCGTCTCAAAAAAGAAAAGAAGAAAACAGAAGAGCTGAACAATTCAGCTTGTTTGTTTCACTCTTCTCTATCAGGAGAGAAATGAAAGGAATATAAATGAACTACACCTTTTGCCCAAAATAAATCCCAGGTGGTTTATAAAGTTGCATTTTAAAACCAGGTAGATGATTATTTATCATGCTTCTGTAAGCCTAAAAGCAATGAGGGAAAAAATTATAGTTCGACTACCATACAAATGATTCTAAAAAATAAATTATACTCCACAAGGCCCCATAAGCAAAAGTAAAAAGTTAATGTCAATTTCAGGAAGGCATTGTAACAACTAAAATGGGAATTACTAAATTAAAGATAAAATTGTTTAATTAGTAGATAATCACAACTTAATTAGAAGACCACTAACACTTTCCAGGAAATAGAATGCAAACAGCTAAAAAGTTCAGATAATTGGGCTCTGCTGTTTCTCTTCTAGGAATTCTCCCCATTGAAACAAGAGAAATAGAATAAAGAATTACGCATGGTAATGTTCACCACAATGTGTTCACTCAAGTGCTTATGGCATCTTTATTATGTGCCAGGTATCTTGTTAGATATATAATAATGAATGTGGTTTTGTTCCTATACTTAAGGAACTTTTATGTCCTGTAGAGGAAACACCCAAGTTAACAGGTAGTTGCAGAGCAATCGGTGTGACTGCAGGGCTGGGTATAAAATGCTATGGAATGGGGATGGGGGACACCGTAACTCACACCTGGTGGAACCGTCAGTACCCCAGGGAGGAAGTGATATCTGCAGAACACGGCAACGTGAGGTAAGAAGGGACGAAATGGGAGAGAACATAGAATGTTCTGGACACGTCACCCAGGTAATGAGCTGAAGGACAGAGTGGCGGATAAGGAGGAAACAGTGAGAACTACAGCTGGCCACCATCTTTATGAAAGCAAAGAAGTGGGAACCAATTGTCTGAGTGAGGATGGCTAAATCACTTGAAATAGGAAATAGCCGCTGAGCACTGTTTTCAAGTCAATTTCATCATGAGGCTAAAATGAGGGAGTCTGGAGACAGGGTTGCAGTGGCAAGATCTACAAACACCTGGACCGCAAAGTGATATTAAAGTAGAACCTGTCTTCCTCAATCTATGTATTTCCCCCCAGTGATTCGTAAATGGACACAGAAGGCAAGCATGTCAGATTTACAGATGGCAAAGAGGTTCGGATGGAAGCTTCAAAATGTAAAAGTCGGGGTCATGTTGCTCTTACGGTTTTGTGTCCTGCTCTTCATGCATGTGCTAGAAGCAAAGCATCGGAATAAGGGAATTAAAAGGCGCCCTGCATTCTGCTGTGGTTATACCACTTCTGGAAATCTGTATTCAATTCTGGGTGCCGTATTTTACATGAAAAAAAGAAAGAAACTGGAGAAAGACCAAAGAAGGGTAACCAGGCCAGGTGAAGGTCCAGAAACCAGGACTTGCCAGGACTGCTGGAAAAGCTGCATCTGTGGCCACATATCAAAAGGTCTAGTGGTAGTGTCAGCATACAATCTACTGGCCTTTGAGTGAATTCCGTTATTGATTATATAGAGAGATCATGTATAAACTGGGACTGTCCTGGGCTTACCCGATTGGGAGTTTGAGGGACTTGCTAATCTGATGTGTATAAAGTGAAGGCAGGTTAACTTTGCTTTGGTGGGCAAAAAATAGAACCAATGAGTGGAAATTCCAGAGAACACATTCAAATTCAATAGAAGGAAGAACTTCTGAACAAGCATCATTGTTCAAATGGAATGGATTGCCCCACTACCATTGCAAGTCATCAGGAAGAGACCAGAGACGTTAGCAAGGGAAGTGGTAGAAAGGATTACAGAACTCAGGGACAGACAGACTCTGAGATCCCTTCCCTCCCTCTCCAGTAATGTATAAGTGATGTATAAGACATGGATCTATAGGCAGAGCAAGAAACAAAAGACTTCCAAGAAAATATACTCATTCTGATAGCGGATGTTTTACTTGTAATGTTTCTGGCTACAATACGACAGGCAGTTTGACGAAACAAATTTTTACAACACTCACTCAATGCTTCAGAAGGCTTACAAACATTTCAGTACAGACTGATAGGCACAAACACATTTTGCTACTTTTTGATCCTACCAATTTCTCTTGTGTAAATGTGCGATCAAACATCCTTTATTTAAGACGTAATGCCGTGCGGAAGAGTTATAGCATCTGTTGCTGGTTTGGTAGGGAATTCATGTTCCGTAATTCATTGGTAGAGAATTCAAAGGCTCTGTAATCAAGAACCTTATAACATTGTCCCGGTAACATGAATTTGCCTACTTTGTTTCAGTGTCCAATTTAATCTGTCATTTTATATGACATTTTAAAAAATTTTTGCTTATATTGTGATCAATGGAAGGATACAGTATTATTTACAACCATGGGTCTTATTATACAGTAAGTTTTCAGTTGTAAACATTTTGTTGATTTAAAATGATAATATGTGTGATTAAAGTAGAATGATGTGACTGCCATAATAGGCACACAAGAAATATTTTGTATGAATCATAAACATAGATTTAAATAGTGTGTATCATTATATGCAGAATTCCAAGGGCAATTATGTAATATAGGTACTATACAACTTAATATGCACTCAGTGAACTATGTTTTAATTTGCCTATTCTGTAGAAACATGCCCCAAAAGCCAGTGTCAGGAACATGTGCATTCTTTGTCATTACATACCTATGTGACAAGCAGAATCCATTTGGATCTGCCCTCCGTGGTGGGTGAAGCCACACAGATAAGAGTTGGGGAATGGGCTCCCCTCCTTGTAAACAATCTTCTTTGTGTATTACTATGATTGTACTCTCCACTGCCTCCCAGGGAGGTGTGGGGCAGAAAATAGTATTCTAGACCATCTGCAAGTTTTCCAAATTCCACCCTCAGGTCTTTGGTGGCTCTTGACACACGGTGGGAAAACGGCCACCTATGAAGTTGGTATGACCTGCTGGGCCACCTGATTTGCAAAAGCTGCAATGGGCACAGAGCGCCCCTGTCTTAAGTGCCTGAGTCCAAAGGCCACATGCTCAAGTGCCAGGTCCTGCCATCTTTAGCGGGAAGCATCCCACCCTGACAGCTGACTCCAGCAACCCCTTAAATCAGACCAAACTTCTAATGATGTCACAGCAAGACACATCTGAGAAAAAGGATCACTCAGAACTGGAGAAACACGAATCCTACGCGGGGGTCTCAGCTGCAGGAGGTCGAAAGGAAGTCTCCGACCTGCCTCATCCTGACACAGAGCTGCAGGGAGAGCTCAGGGACTTGTAGTGCTTTAACGGGGGGAGGTTTCCACTGCGACTTTGCCATCCACACAGGGCAGTCCATCCGGGCTGGAGGCTGCCGCCTTTCTGTTTACATAACCAAGTACTCTGGAAAGAGTTCTGCTGGAATGTTGCTGGCAGGGACTTCTTGCTCTTGCATGAGCTGTGCTGGCAGATCCCTCCTTCCATTCTTCTTGGGAGAGGTTTTGACCCTGGCTGGCTGCCCCCCAAACCATCCCAGACACTTCATGGAGATCTGCCCTGGGCGCCTGGTCCGGTGGCAGCAGCTCCCAGGAGGGGACAAGTCCTAGAGCTGCTCTTCATGTAAGCCTGGGCATGGAGGGTCAGGCCAGAGAGGGGTGGAAAGGGTGAGGGAGAGGGCACCCAAACCCAAAAAGGCCCCCCCCTTCCTCATCAAGCCTCTCAGTGGAAATGCTGTCCCACACAATGCAATGGGCCCGGCGAACGCGAGTTCTAAATATATCCAGGGTGCATATCATTAGTGAGCAGTTACAGAAATAAAGACATTATGTTGTATCTGTTAGTCAAATCAAAAATTCTAATTGGACACCGAACAATTTCTCAAAGCTTTCAGCAGGAGGTAATTACTGTGTTGACTACTTGTAGCAAAAAAAAAAAAAAAAAAAAAAAAAAAAAAAAGGCTGAAATGGAGCCTAGCGTTTGGGCTGTTTCCATGTTTCCATGAAAGAAGGAAGGAGAGAGATGTTTCTGCCTGAATCTGAGCTGATAGAAAGCTGGCTGGACTCCTGATCTTTGCTTCTTCCTGGTTTAACCAATGCCACTGGTAGCAAGCAGCTCACCATGACACACCAAGCCCTTTGGTAACCAAGCTGCAGTGTATTTTCAGCATCACCTTCAGAAAAGACCTGGAAATAAGGCCGGGCATGGTGGCTCAAGCCTGTAATCCCAGCAGTTTGGGAGGCCGAGGCAGGCAGATCACCTGAGATCAGGAGTTTGAGACCAGCCTGGCCAGCATGGCAAAACCTCAGCTCCACTAAAAATACAAAAATTAGCTGGGCATGATGGTGAATGCCTGTAATCCCAGCTTACTGGAGAGGCTGAGGTAGGACAATCACTTGAACTTAGGAGGTGGAGGTTACAGTGAGCTGAGATCATGCCACTGCACACCAATTCCAACCTGGGGACAGAGTGAGACTCCATCTCAAAAATAAATAAATAAGAAAGAAAAGAGCAGGGAGTGGGTCTGTGACTAGATCATGGTATAGGGAAAGCCAGAATTTTAAATCAGGACAGATAGATGAGGTGGGGACAGTGATGACATTTTATATCCTTCCTCGTGTCTAGTCCTGAGTGTCACACAAATTATTAACTAAAAGTACAGGGTCACAATTCCTGATTGGGGTGATGGTTTCCCTGGTATAATCATATATCAAGACACACCCAACAGTATATTTTAAATATGTATCCTTCATTGTATGTCAATGATATAATAACAAATCAATTTAAATATGAGAGTTCGCACTTTGTGAGGCTGAGACTGACCAGCCTGGACAACACAGTGAGACCCCCCATCTCTAAAAAAAAAAAAAAAAAAATATGAAAATTAGCCAGGTGTGGTGGCTCACGCCTGTAATCCAGTGCTTTGGGCTGGAGTTCAAAACCAGCTCAGGCAACATAGCAAGACCCCATCTCTCCAAAAGAAACTTAAAAAAAAAATTAGCTGGCTCATGCCTGTAATCCCAGCACTTTGGGAGGCAGAGGTGGGTGGATCTCCTGAGGTCAGGAGTTCAAGACTAGCCTGATCAACATAGTGAAACCCCGTCTCTACTAAAAATATATATTTAAAAAATTAGCTGGGCGTGGTACTGGGGGCCTGTCATCTCAGCTACTCAGGAGGCAGAGGTTGCAATGAGCCGAGATTGCACCATTGCACTCCAGCCTGGGCAATAAGAGCGAGATTCGTCTCAAAAAAAAAAAAAAAGAAAAAAAATTAGCCCGGCTTGGTGGCATGTGCCTATAGTCCCTAGTACTCAGGAGGCTGAGTTGGGAGAATTGCCTGAGCCCAGGAATTCGAGTCTACACTGAGCCATGATGATACCACATACTCCATCCTGGGCAACAGGGTAATACCACACCCCCCGCAAAATAAATAAAATAAAACAGGAGAGAGAAATTTGTTTCACGTTATCAAAAGGAGGTCATCAGAGGCATGATATTGAGGGTTCAATTTGTACAATAGCACATCTCAACAGAATTCTTCACACATTGAGGAATTCTTTTCTTCTTCCTCCCCTTCCTCCTCCTCTTCCTCCTCCTCCTCCTGCTCTTCTCCCTCTTCTTCTTCGCCTTCCTCCTCCTTCTCCTTTCTCTTCTTCTTCCTCCTCCTCCTCTTCCTCCTTTCTCTCTCCTCCCTTCTCCTTTTCCTTCTCCTCCTTCTTTTTGTAGAGATTAGGTCTCACCATGTGACCCAGGCTGGTCTCAAACTCCTGGCCTCAAGTGATTCTCCCATCTCAGCCTCCTGAGTTGCTGGGATTACAGGTGTGAGCCACCACACCTGGCCATTTTTCATAGGTTATATTCTTTTTATTTGAAGTCTGGGGCTTACGTATTTTCCCAGATGCTGTCATACTCAGGAGCTGGCGGTCTTTTATGCTTTAAATATCATTTGTACGTGGGTGAGCTTCAACTCTGTGTCTCCACTGCGGTGTCTCCTGATCCCGGTTTGTGGAGAAGTATGCACAAAACTGCCCTCTGCACACCTCACTTGGAGCCCTGTTAAACACCCCAACCTCAGCGAGTCCCAGATGGAATTCCTGATCTCAGTTTCCCCCAAACCACAGCTTCCCCTCCCCGGTAATGGTAGCTCTGCCTTGTCATCTCCACCTCCTGCCCTTTTGGTCCCAAGTTCTGTACTCTTCATATCCTACATCAAACCCCCAGAAAATCCTATGGGTTTTGTCTTCAGAATATCTAGAACGTGAACATTTTTCATCATCATCATCTTCATCATCATCACCATCACTTATCTGGATTCTTGCAAATGTGCTTCCAACTCTTCCCACCTTGCAGTCTCACCCCACATGGCACCCAAACCACCCCCGTCTGACTTCTGTGGGACCAGGGGCTCCCCAGCTCCACATTGCCCCCCAGGGTAGAGCCTTAAAGGTCCATGTGACTCCCACCAGTCCTCACCCTGTACCACACGGCTCTGTGACACCGAACCCCTCCTGTTCCCTACCACACTCCTGCCTCAGTACCTTTGATGAACTCTGTCCTCTGCTTGGAATGCTCCCCACCTCCTGACGCCCACCTGGCTCACCTCTTCACATCCTTTCAGTCTTTGCCCAGTGACTACCTTTCCTAGGGGTCTACAAGACCCCTGCATTTCAAAGAGCAACTTATCACATTTCCCTTCCTCTGCATCATTTTTCTTTGTAGCAATTGCCAGCTTCTAGCATCCTCTGTCATTTACTTACAGATCACGTGGACTGCCTGCCCCTTCTCCTTCGAACACAAGCTCCCCAGGGGCAAGACTTGGTTGGTTTTTCTCACTGCCACATTCCTGGAACGTACAAGGCATGACAATAGGTATGTGTTGGATGACTGAGTAACTGGGTGCATGCATGAATGAATGAACTTGTGACATTCAAATACTTTCCGTCATTTGGGGGTTTGCCAGGGTAGCACTTCCATAGAAAAAAAAGAGCTGGGTGTGGTGGCTCAGACCTGTAATCCCAGAGCTTTGAGAGGCTGAAGTAGAAGGATCACTTGAGGTCAGAGTTCAAGGTCATCCTGGGCAATCTAGTGAGAACCCCATCTCAAAAAAAAAGTATTTGGGCATGGTGGTATATGCCTGTAGTCCCAGATACTGGGGAGACTGAGATGGGAGGGTCACTTAAGCCCAGGAGTTTGAGGCTGCACTGAGCTATGACTGCACCACTGCACTCTGGTCTGAGTGACAGAACAAGAATGGGCCAGAGAGAGAAAGAGGGTTGTCACACTATCCTTATTCTCTTCCCTTTTGATATTAAAACAGGCAAAGAGAGAAGGCAGAGCTGCCTAGCAGAGAGAGGAGCTGAGCACAGGTAGGGACCCTGGGCTGGAGTAGGAAATAGTCCCTACAGATCTATGCAAATGATCTGCAAGTCGAGAAAGGAGAAATCACAAGGTGTCAGTGAGTTCCACAGTTACATTTCTGAGCACCTGCCAAATGCCAGGGATAACGCTGCGTGCTGTGCAATCAACGATGAAGAAGATATGGTCAGATCCCTAAAAAGTGATAGCGGGAGGCATGTCAACAGGTCGTTCTCGTCACTGGGATCAAACTGGGACTGCCATCTAGCATGGATGCTTCAGAAGAATAGAGTAGGAGAACTTGCCTCTGCTTGGAGGAACAGGAGCAGGGTTCTTTACTCCAACACTGGATGCTTGGAGTAAAGAATGAGCAGGAGCGTTTCAGGCAGGAAAGGAATGGGAGGGGCATGGCAATGTGAAGGGAGCAATTGTAAAGGCTGAAGTTCAGATGAAGTCAAACATGGTTGGGGAGAGGCAAGGGTGTGTGTGTGTGTGTGTGTGTGTGTCTGTGAGCACGTTTGTGTGTGATGGTTAACGTAAGATGTTTAAGAAATAAGAAGCCCATAGAGGCTAGGCATGGTGGCTCACACCTGTAATTCCAGCACATTAGGAGGCTGAGGCAGGCAGATCACAAAGTCAGGAGTTCAAGACCAGCCTGGCCATTATGGTGAAACCCTGTCTCTATTAAAAAAAAAAAACAAAAATTAGCCAGGCATGGTGGCAGACACCTGTAGTCCCAGCTACTTGGGAGGCTGAGGCAGGAGAATCTCTTGAACCTGGGAGGCGGAGGTTGCAGTGATTGCACCACTGTACTCCAGCCTAGGTGACAGAGGGAGATTCTGTATCAAAAAAAAAAAAAAAAAAAAAAAAGGCCCTAGATTGTGATGGGCCTTTTGTTCCATGTTAAGGATTGTGGTCTACAGAGAATGCAGGTGCAGGGGTGGGGGCTGTGGATGTGGCGGGGGTATAGGAAGCTGGTAAAAGGATAAGCTGTGATGATTTTTCAATGACTCAGGAAAGAGAGCCCCTAAACTGTGACAATGGCAGCAGCACCTCACGCTAAAAGAATGTCAGAAGACAATGTATGGACAAGGCACTGGAGAAATTTGATTGGAAAGATTAGCTGCAGAAGAGCTGACTCCTGGCAATGCCAAAAGAGGAAGCTCGAGGCCGGCACAGTGAGTCACATCACGGGACAATGAGGTCTGAGCCTTGGAGGAAGAGGAAGAGGAGTAATGAGAAAATCACAGGTGGGACCAGTACTCACAAAGGGAAACAGCAAAGCATTTGTAAGCTCTGGAATCGCCAGGCTGCTTTGGGGAATAGTACTTAGGGAGCACTGGTAAGTAGCCAAACCCAGAATCAGCCATTTCAAAGCCAGATGGACAGACAGGCTCCTTCAGGAAAGGTCTGCTGGGAAGACACAGGGCAGACGCCATGTGTCCTCTTCGTCCTCACTGCCCAGCCAGCAGGGCAAGCCATGGCACCTGACCTCCTCCATCCCATCTTTCCTACAAACGACGAATGCTCGCATATTGGCTTTTATCTACATCCAATACAAAACCAAAAAAGCCACAGTATAAAACTTAGAGTTCATGCTTTCTTTTTTCTTGAGACACATGCTCTGTCACCCAGGCAGTAGTGCAGTGTCACTATCACGGCTCACTGCAACCTCCGCCTTCTGGACTCAAGCGATCCTCCCACCTCAGTCTCCTGAGTAGCTGAGACTATGGTGCATGTCACCACACCCGGCTATTTTTTGTATTTTTTATAGAGATGGGGTTTTACCACGTTGACCAGGCTCATCTCAAACTCCTGACCACAAGTGATCCTCTGGCCTCGGCCCCCCAAAGTGCTGGGATTACAGGTGTGAGCCACTGCGCCCAGCCAGTTTACGAAATTTTTTAGTTGGGTTTTGTCAGTTTGCTAGGAGTGGGGTTAGTTTCATTGGAAAAAAGCAAAGGAGGATCTAGCTGCTTAAGAAACAAAGTGTTGGCCGGGCATGATGTCTCACGCCTGTAATCCCAGCACTTTGGGAGGCTGAGGCAGGCGGATCACCTGAGGTCAGGAGTTCAAGACTAGCCTGGCCAACATGGTGAAACCCCATCTCTACTAAAAATACAAAAAAAAAATTAGCCGGGTGCAGGGGTGCATGCCTGTAATACCAGCTACTCGGGAGGCTGAGGCAGGAGAATCGCTTGAACCCGGGAGGTGGAGGTTGCAGTGAGCCAGGATCACACCACTGCACTCCAGACTGGGTTAAAAAGCGACTTCGTCTCAAAGAAATAAAGAAACAAAGCACTGTGTTTTTGAATAGTATTCTCTGAGTATTTGGATACCTCTCCCACTTGGAAATTGCAGATCTCTGCATGGAAATAACACAAAATATCGACTGATTTACAACTGTAGGAACAGGAAGGCAAACCAACTAAATTGTTGTGGATGACAAAAGCCATATTTTCCACAGTAAAGTAAGGAAGGAACCACAAACAAGTACCAGCTTATAATTTCTCCATCAAATGACAGACACACTCCACCCTGTCTAGGCAAAAGATGGCCATAAGCTGTCCCTTAGGGCTCACCGAAAATATATCCTAGGCTTGGATGCAGATATAATGTTCTATAAATACTCTCCCTGTTTGCACATTTGCTTAATGTCTTTCTTCTGTTGCCTGTGTGTGCCTGTTTAATCAGTCTCCAGAAGACAGATGATCTCTCCTTCTGATTTTATTGAACATTTAGTAGGTTATTAAGTGCTTAAAAATTTTTTGATGAATATTATGCAAATTGACACGGTGACTTCTTGTATTACAAGGAAACTATCCCAGTATTTTCACCATGCTTGAGTGGTTGATGTAATGGAAAAGGAAAAAAAAAAAAAAAAACTCCAAAAGGCAAAAGGAGTCCCGTATGCTCACGATCTAGGCTTATTTCTGCCATTAACTTGTTGCATTAATGAGTTGGGTGGAATATAATAAATAAATAGTAGTTGAAAATCTCCCTCATTAATGGCAATAAATGGGAAGTACTCAAAGAACATTATGGAGTGGTTACAGTGTTGCCTTTTTTGTTCAGAAAAGGATGGAACTGCCATTCATTGACCTAATCTTCATAATTATTTTCTAGGTTTTTTTCAAAATAAAAACTCTTTCTGGTCACTTTTGAAAAAGAATTGTCAAGCATGGAAGCTCATGCCTGTAATCCCAGCACTTTGGGAGGCTGAGGCAGGTGGATCACTAGGTCAGGAGTTCAAGACCAGCCTGGCTAACACAGTGAAACCCCGTCTCTACTAAAAATACAAAAAATTAACCGGGCGTGGTGCGGCACGCTTGTAATCCCAGCTACTTGAGAGGCTGAGGCAGGAGAACTGCTTGAACTCAGGAGGCAGAGGCTACAGTGAGCCAAGATCACGTCACTGCACTCCAGCCTGGGTGATAGAGTAAGACTCCATCTTGAGAAAAAAAAAAAAAAAAAAAAAAAGAAAATTAAGGGATTTTAGAAATTCTTAGAATTGGTGACATAATACATTAGGTCACAGGCAAAGTCGTCTGTCCTTTCTTCATCTTGAGCAAAAAAAAAAAAAAAAAGAAAGAAAATTAAGGGATTTTAGAAATTCTTAGAATTGGTGACATAATACATTAGGTCACAGGCAAAGTCATCTGTCCTTTCTTCTTTCCCCTCCCACAACCAACCTTCTCTACCGAAACGTTCCAGGACTCCCTGGAGACCCAGTCGTAGCAGATGAGCTCCCAGTGATATACCCAATCCCTTTCCACAGCTAGAAGTCTCTATGACATCCTGCCACCTGCCATTCTTCACAAACCCTTTCTGTTCCTAACAAGGTAAGAAGGTCTAGGGTCATGCCTTCATCTGCAGAACCCTTTCTGAAAGGCTAAGTGACACTTACGAAATATCAGAGCTAACATTTGTCCACTTACACTGCTTTCTGTCCATAAAATTCATTTCAGTTTTATAAGTGAGGATGCATTATTGATTTCAGTAGCACCTCTGCTTCCACAGCCAGCTGCCTTCTTCAAGGGTTCAAATCCCCCCACCCAAAGTTAGCATCCTTGAGCCTTCCAGTAATATAAGTAAGCCAGGTTGGGGAGGGGGAAATACGAAGACAAACTCTCTTATTCCAGAACAGTCTCCTGGCCAAATGCAGTAGCTCATGCCTGCCCCAGGGTTTGGAAAGCCAAGACAGGAGGCTCATTTGAGGCCGGGAGTTTGAGACCAGACTAGCAAACATAGCAAGATCCCATCTCTCCAGAAAAAAGAGTCTCCCATACTGTTTGAGAGTTAGATGCTTCACAGATATTAACTCATTTGCTCCTCTGAATGTTACTTATAAATAAAGCAACCAAGTCTCAGAGAGATTCAGTAATTCACCCAAGGCCACATAAGCAGCAGCAGAGTTAGACAACCAAACCCAGGGCGAGATGGCACCACCCTCCCCTCTGTTTGCCATCCCAGGTTGCACCACGCAGATCCGTGTCAGGAGGCAGGGACTCCAGCCTTGGTACAGCAGCTGAGACCAGGGCAAGGTCCCTCAATGCCTGTGTGCTCTTGCTCATTTGCAAAAACTATCTAGACACCCCCTTTCATTCCTAAAGCACCATATCACTAAAACGTTTGATTGGTTGGCTAATCCCCCGATCACCCATGCACGTGGTTTGTAGACTACACCAGGCATTGACTGTGATGGGCAGCCCGTGGCTGCAGCTCTTGCTAACAGTAGCCCTTGCTTCAACTGCCTTCTGTACATGCTTCTCCCCTCCTGCCAAGACCTGCAGGCTACATCTGTGCTGCTGGTCACTCTGTAGTTCCTCTGTTACAAAACACTCAAGCAGCCCCATAAAAGGGGATTGAGGAGGCTGAACACTGCTCCCCATTGTGCTGCACTCAGTGTCTGCTTCATGTCCTCATCACCCTCCCCTCTCTTCTGCTCTCTCTCTGGGAAACAGAGAAATAAATATCAGATATGTATCGGGGTGGCCAGCGGGAGTAGGGAGATGGGCAAGCCGACACTAGACTCCTGGCTATTGGTAGGTATGTCGCCTAGCTCTGGAGGACCTCACACTGTCTGGCTTCCTAGTTCGGATTTGTCACATCTACATACTTCTTCCCAGGCATGTGGCGAAAGTGTAATTGTGCATTTTATGGTTATGAATGGCACAGCCCAGCAACTCGCCGATTATTATTTCCATTCCCTGTCATGCATTATCGATCTAATTCCCCATTACATGCCATTTTTTTTTTTCATGCTTTCCCCATACAGCAAGGGCAAAGAAAGGCAAAAGCCCTGCAAAGAAAGCGACCTTACCAAAGAACAGGCTAATCCCACAGGAAATTGTGGAGTGATAGCTTCAGATGTGCCAGGAGAGGTTTTGGCTTTGAAGTGAAAAGTACCATTATGAGGTTTGATATTTTGCATTAGGACCAGGAGCCCAGACTTTAAGGTTGGTAATGTATTGCTAACTGAGCAAGAGGAGCCACCCCACAGTATAGACGCAGAAGAGTTTAGACACAGGAGGGCCTAACAAGCGACACTGGATCTGTTTAGACTTCAGAAACCTGAAAAACCAGCCAAGCATGGTGGCAGGTGCCTATGGTCCCAACTACTCCAGGAGACTAAAATGGGAGGTCTGCTTGAGCCCAAGAGTTGGAGGTCACAATGAGCTACCATTGCACCATTACACCACAGCCTGGGCAGCAGAGGCCGAACACTGCTGGGGTGTTTAGACCACTGGGGTTTTCCAGATTTCTTTCTTTTTTAACTTTCCTTTTACTTTTTAGAGACAGGGTCTCCTTATGTCGCGCAGTCTGGAGTGCAATGGTGCGATCGCAGCAAACTGCAGCCTCCAACTTTTGGACTCAAGCAATCCTCCCATTTGAGCCTCCGGGAGTAGCTGTGACTACAGGCACATACCACCATGCTTGGCTGGCTTCTCAGGTTTCTGAAGTCTAAGCAGATCCATGTTGTGGTGTGGTCTGAAACATTCACTTGGTGATTTGCTTATACAACCAGGGTCCAGAGAGTGCTTAACACGCACAGAAGGTTAATGTAGTGAGTGTCTGCATACAAAATGTATGCAGTAGCCATGGATGGGCAAATAGTGGCTAAGAAGACAGCAACGTCATGAGGTCAAGAGATCAAGACCATCCTGGCCAATATGGTGAAATCCTGTCTCCACCAAAAATACAAAAATTAGTTGGGTGTGGTGGCACGCGCCTGTAGTCCCAGCTACTCAGGAGGCTGGGGCAGGAGAATTGCTTGAAACTGGGAGGCAGAGGTTGCAGTAAGCTGAGATCGTGACATTGCACTCCAGCCTGGCAACAAAGTGAGACTCTGTCTCAAAAAAATAAGAAGACAGGAGCAAGGAACGTGTGAATATAAGTCAGAGTCTGGGGCAAAGGGTACGCATGTACCAGTGCTCTTGACCACACACAAGTTTCTTCTTGTATTGCATCATTCAGTGGCCAGCCTCCTCTTTTTTTTGTTTTGTTTTGTTTTGTTTTTTAGATGGAATCTTGCTCTGTCGCCCAGGCTGGAGTATAGTGGTGGTGATCTCAGCTCACTGCAACCTCTACCTCCAGGGTTCAAGCAATTCTCTTGCCCCAGCCTCCTGAGTAGCTGGGATTACAGGTGCATGCTACCACACCCGGCCAATTCTTATGGAGATGGGGTTTCACTATGTTCGTCAGGCTGGTCTTGAAGTCCTGACCTCGTGATCCACCCACATCAGCCTCCCAAACCACTGGGATTACAGGTGTGAGCAACGTGCCTGGCCGGAGATCCACCTTTAAAACAAAAAGCCAGAAAACTCCACAAGGCATAGTGATCGCACTTCCTAACAAGCTATATCCTACAAGCTACTTCTCTGAATGAGAGTTAGTTATGCTTGTCCATCTGTAGGGAGGTTACTCATTTGGTTCAAACTGAGACCACCACTCATTTCTTCTTGATTATTTCGTAGTAATAAGCCCACTGAACTGAACTGGATTCCCTACAGTCCTCCATTCCTTTCCAACAGTCGTGGCTTTTATTCTTAGCAGTGATCTCCACCTTTAAGTGGAAGAGGAAGACTGTCTATCTTTAGGGAGAAAATGCCCAATTTCCAATGATATAGTTAAGAACTGGACATACATGCACGCACACACCCACACACACACAGGCC
Source organism: Saimiri boliviensis (assembly GCF_048565385.1). Taxonomy (NCBI): domain Eukaryota; kingdom Metazoa; phylum Chordata; class Mammalia; order Primates; family Cebidae; genus Saimiri; species Saimiri boliviensis. The sequence continues at coordinate 107,700,072 of NC_133456.1, read as the reverse complement.
CCCTCAATAAGCATCAGTGCAACGTACTAAACAGTAGCACCAGCTCTGATCGTCTTCTGTAAAAGTAAGAGAGGAACAGTGATAGGTATTCTTTGAATAATGTCCCACTGGTGGTAGAGCTGGTTACTTGCAATGTATGGGTGTGTCTAAATTATTCCTTACAAGAGAAAGACGCGCTGATTCCACGGGACAAAGGAAAGGGTGGCAGCTGATGGATTTAGGGAGCTAAAATGAAACTGCTGTGGAGAGAATTTTTGATAAGCTGGATTTATGCTGATGCGGAAATCTGATTGCAGAAGACAGCGGTGAGACCGTCTGGCCTTTGCGTGCCATCCTGACTCCAAAGCCCAAAGTTCCAAGAGCTACTGTACCAGTTCTGGAGATGAAATGTTCTGAAGCAAAACAATGGAAAATACTACTGTTGTACTTGAGTCTAATTACGGCTGGAATAAACACCTCAAGAGAAAACGCAGCACAACTTTCCCTGCGAGATCAGATTCTTAGCAGCCACTTCCCCCAGTTCTCTGACTCTGATTTGCTATTGTAGGAAAAACCAAAATATCTACATACCCTCCACAACTGATGCGATGATCCCTTTGCTTCCTCTTCTCATGTCAGTGCCTAACTTTTCAGAGACATCCAACATCTTTTTATTTATTTATTTTTTGAGTTGGAGTCTCACTCTGCCACCCAAACTGGAGTGTAATGGTGCAATCTTGGCTCACTGCAGCCTCCGCCTCCTGGGTTCAAGCAATTCTGCCTCAGCCTCCCGAGTAGCTGGGATTACAGATGCCCACCAGCATATCTGGCTAACTTTTGTATTTTTAGTAGAGACAGCTTTTCACCATGTTGGACCAGGCTGGTCTCGAACTCCTGGCTCAGGTGATCGGCCTGCCTCAACCTCCCAAAGTTCTGGGATTACAGACGTAAGCCACGGACCCCGTCCCCAACATGTCTTTGTGGTTGTTGTTCCTTTCATGATATTTCTAGAGAGCAGTGGACAGCACAGTATCAGAAATAGGCAAGGTGGGGTGACTGGATTAAAAACGCAATGTCCTGGGGAGGTCATGAGGGTACATGGGCCTGAGTTACCTGCTGATCCTGTTAAGGTAAGAGAGCTCCTGTTTTAGCTCAAGAGGAATATAGTTTTTAGGGTTTAGACGGAAGAATCATTAGAAGGTCATTACCCTATTGCCCTCCTATGAGGCCCCAGAAATTGCTTCTAAGATGCTGAGATTTTTTCACAACAAATAAACCAAAAAAGAGAATTTCTGCCACAAGTGTTATCATCACATCAGGTGCTATCCAAAAAATATGACGTATGAATTGAAGTCACTGCTGACCCCAGACTGAGACATTCTAATACTCTATGGAGAGTAGTTTAAAAGAACTTCATAAGCTAGTTAACTGTTAGCATGTCTATTTCTCATTTTGACATACTGAACTAGGAATTCTCCAAATTTATACTGTTCCTTTTTTAAAAATATGCAAAACTATTTAAGAACAAAGATTCAGATTGTAAATTGCCCCATTATAGTTTCATTCAGTGTGATGCGTCAGGCTAAACCCAAGTCTGGTAAGGGGTAAGTATATGGCTTGCAGGACACATGAATTGAACTACAAGTGTGGTGTGCACACACGTGCATGCAGACATAAACAATGTGAACCAAGTGGTATATTTACGCAGTAAAGTCAGTAATGATCTTTGATGGTCATTTCGCCGGACACTTAAAGACAAAGGTAGCCTGGCAAGTACCCTCAATAGGAGACCTCTGAACCTTCCACATCCCTTTCTTTCACATTACAAACCAATCCCACTTTTTGCATCCACTCTTTAAGGCTTACTCAAGAGATCTTTCCTTGGTACTTCTTGCATGTCTGCTATTCTAGAGAGCTCTTCTCCCAAGTTCCAGAACCAAATAAGGACTCATTGTGTGTCTTTCCTTTGACCTCAGGCTGTAACTTTGCTGTGACAATAAAATCAAGGGTGGTGCGCATCTGGGACACTGTTTTCATGGATTATGAAATCAGCAACTCACTGAACCTCAAGGGGTCTCAGTTTCCCCAATGACAGGATCATGCTAATAGCACCAGCCACCTGCCAGGCTATCGGGGGACTTGATAACAATGTCTACAAATTACAAAGAGACCCTGTGCCATAAATAACAAGTCTTATTAATAAAATTAGTTCAAGACAAATGCCAAAAACAATATAGCAATAGCAGTGGCAGATCACACTTGGTCAGAACAAAAGAAGGTGGAGAGATTTTCTGATCCTCATTTCTACTAAACAATTCCCCTTCAATGAATTTAATTCCCCTTTATTTTTTTCCCTAAAACATTACTTCTACCCACACAACTTTAAGCACCAGTCATTACTTCTCTCCTACTTAGCTGAAGGAAACACTGTATTCATTGGCTGGACAATCTAGTGTTAATTTCAAAGCGAGTCCAAATATTGCCTCTAATTCAATTAATTGTAGCTTTTTAACTTCTCAGGACCAAGTGGATTCAAATCTATTTGCCACAGGACCCATATTGCTGCTGCACCCTGAATAAACTCAAACATCCTTTGTAACAGAATGGATCCAACAGAGTACAACGTACAAATTGGCTCATCTCCTGACCTTCTAGGTTGCAAGAGACAAGCCTAACACTTTGAGAACCAAACCAGATTTCTGTTGATTTGACACTTTGGGCATCTGGCCCTATCCAAGTCACACTTCAACATAAATGGGGCTTAATGCTATGAATGGGCTTGATGCAATTTAAAGACCAAAAACAAAATAATGAAATGTGTCTTCCTCTCCCCTCACTCCTGCACCCCCCCCCCCACCCCACCAATGCAAAAGCACTTTGCTGCACATTTGAAGGACGAGGCATACACAGCTAAGTTTCACGAAGTCAAAGGGACACATTACTGTATCCAATTCCTAAGGTACTTTCCCCAGTGTCAGCAGTGGCTTCCCAGGATGAAGTCAGCAGTTTGTCCCGGGTTCTCTGAGCGGTGCTTTCCCACAGATCAGTCACGCTGATGGAAAAGGACGACTTACGGATGCAGAGGTGGAAGGGGGGTACCAGCGGCTGAACCCTCAATCAGGTCAAGGCACATCCAATCCCAATAGAACCGGCTGTCACCACCGACCAGCTCAGACTTAGAAATGTGCCTGTCTAGGTTTTCCAAGCAACCCCTTTCATCACTATCTGTGAGGATTCCAACTGAAAGAAGCCAGAAACAGCAGTAGCAGCGTCTCCATCGGGATGCTCCATTCATACGGGAGCCAGAGCCGCGCATCCATTCATGGTGGGGTCAGCGAGTCCTTTGCGGGCATTGGTTCTCACGTCTCAGCAAGCTGCACATCCCGGGGGGCTGGCATGGCTGCCTCGTTCAGAATGAGGATGTCTATTAAGAAGCCGCCGCCAGAGCTATTATTAGCACAGCCACCCCTTGGAAATTTCGCAGAATACGCCTGAATCTACGAGCAGTTACTCTGCTCACAGGGTACTGGAGAAAAAGGCACCGAGTCGCTCGTTACACACAGGCAACCCACACAGCTCTCTCTCCGTGCGGCACCACCGGGGAATCTTTTCCGAATTCAACGTGCACCAACATTTGAGCAGCTGCCTCCAATATAGAAGCAACGCATTTAGCCAATTTTAAGTGAGCACGTACTCAAGGGGGGTTCCCTTCTGTTTTCCTCCCTTTCCCAGCGTCCGTTTTCTCTGCATCAAACTTGCTGCAGCCATTTGGAACGTAAAAAGCAGCCCATCTTAGCTGCCTCGGGCAGCGGCGACCGCGGCCGGCCCCGCCACCCTTGTCTGCAACGCCTTGTCCTGCACCCCCAGGAAAGGGCTCCTCTGTCACCTCCAAAAATTGGTTTTTAAAAAGCCCACCCAGCCTGCCTAAAGCCACGTCCTTTCCAATCTCCCCATGTGGATTCGGACAGCGTGGGACTGCAGTGCCCAAGGTGGGGTGAGGTGGGGTGGGGGGGAGAGCGCGGGTGCCGCGGGGAGGGCTGCAGCAGAACACACAGTATGTGCCCCACGTGGGGTTTGCATTTAAAAACTGTAACATACGCGAAATTAACGACTCCAGGCCCCCAGTCGAGAAGCAGCGGAGCGTCCCTTTCCCCGGCCCAGCGTGAAAACACAGAAGGCGAAAGGCTGCAGCCAGTCGCCTCCCTGCCACCGCCACCGGGAAACAAAGACACATTACCTTTTATTTTTTGCGCTTCCAAAGGAGCCGAGGAACTTCAGGCTGGAAGCGGCTGGTCCCTCGGAACGGGCGTCCCATTCGCCCGGGCGCAGGCCCTTGGCCTACTAGGCGGCCTCGGCGCCCGCAGCCGCCCAGCCAGAGCTGGCGCGCCCCCGCCCCGTCCCCGCCGCCGCCCCTGCCGCGGGCCCTCGGCGTCAGCCCATCGCCCGCTCGCGCCTCTCGCGCCGAGCCTGGCCAGGAGCCAGGGAGCCCCGCCGCCGGCCCGCCCCTCGCCCGCGCCCGGCCCGCCGCATGGTGGTGCGCCCCGCGCGCCCCGAGCCAGCCCCCGGCGCGCCGCTAGGTCGGGTGCAAGGCGGGCACCGCGCGCCACCGCCGCCGCCAACGCCCGCCGCGGGGTCTCCGAGCGCCGCCAGATCCTGGACAACAATGCGCGCCCCCGCCCGTCCGTAAAGCCGGGGACGCCCCGGGTCGCCCCCGGAGCAGGCTCGGCTTCCCAGCCCCTCTCCGCCGCACCGGCAGGCGAGACAAAGTTCGCTCCCGGGTGAGGCTGCGCGCCTCCGAAGCGCGCGGGATGCCCAGCACGGCGGTCCCCAAGCGGGGGACCCCCGGCTCCCCCACAAAACCCACCCGAAGCCACGGCACGAGGCCCTCTCCTACCCTGCGGACCCGAAGGCAGCAGCTCCCTTGGCTGAAGGCGCAGCTCTTACCCCTCTTAAAGTCCAATTGTCTTGAATTTTAGTCTCCCTTCAACTCTTGAATGGAAGTTGCTGCAGGATAACCCAGTCGTGGGCTATTGTCAAGGCTTTGCAACAATGACTGGGAGAGGGAGGCTTCCATGGGGAGAGACCCGGGGGAGGAAAACGGGCTGACACGTTCTCTTTCCAAAAAAGAGAAACTCTGGGAAGATTCCCCACCAAGAACAATAACTCAATTCACAGGGTATGTCTAAATGTTTATCGCTTGAGGAGCTCAATTTGCTCTTAGACACATTTTTTTCCCATGAATTGTCAAAACATGGTGATAAAATAAAAGGGGATGCCGGCAGGAGCCTCCACTTAGCAAAAGCCGACTTGTTTCTGGGGTAAAAATTTTCTCTAGAATCCGTGCATCTCTTTAATTTCCAACCTGGACCCATCCACTCGTCAGGAGAGAGAATGGATTAGACCCAGTACCTGGTAGATCCAGAACCATCATTCCCAGGAGACAGGTGGGCTCCGAGGACTTACGAACTTTGTAATAAAAAGAAATCACTCACATCTTATCTTCCAGCTGACTGAAAATTACACCCCTTTCCAGTAACAGGTCATGTTTTGTTTTCTAAACAACACTGGCAAAAATTTTTAACAGCTCAAAAGGCCTTACAATCAATAGAAAGGGAAAGTGTAGACAGTGTTGGAATAAAAGTTAAACACTGGTGTTAAGGAGCACCTGTTCTGTTTGTTTTAGAGACAGGGTTTCACTCTGTCACCCAGGCTGGAGTCCGGTGGTATGATCGCGGCTCATTGTAACCTCCCGCTCCTGGCCTCAAGTGATCCTCCTAAGTAGCTGGGACCACAGGCACCCCCCCCCCCCACCACACCCCGCGAATTTTTGTATTTTTTGTAGAGACAGGGTTTTGTCATGTTGTCTAATTTCAAGCTGAGTGGGGACTTGATGATCCGAATCTGAGGAATGGGAAGCCAGGTTTGAATGGGATTCCCAGGTACCTCTCTGAAGTCCGTGGGGCTGATTCCAATGCAAAGCCCCATTTTTTGGTAATGCAATTGGAGCCCATCTCCTTGTGCTCTGAGGTCCTCAGAGGGAGTATTGTTTCTCTGGGTCTTAGTTCTAGTCCTGATTCGTTTTGACTGCAACATGTCAGTAATGGGTGATGAGGAAATGTTCAGACCTACAACACTTCTTTTTCCTTTTTGAGACAGAGTCTCATTCTGTCACCCAGGCTGGAATGCAGTGGCGCCATCTCGGCTCACTGTAGCCTCCGCTCTGGAATTTAAGTGATTCTTCTGCCTCAGCCTCCCAGGTAGCTGGGATTACAGGCACCCACTACCAAGCCCAGCTAATTTTTTAGTATTTTTAGTAGAGACAGGGTTTTGCCACATTGGCCAGGCTGGTCTTGAACCTCTGACCTCAGGTGATCCACCCACCTCAGTCAAAGTGCTGAGATTACAGGCATGAGCCACCGTGCCCAGCCCAAACCTATAAAATTTCTCTTCCGATAGTTTGTTTCCATCCTTAGAGGAGTTGTTGAATTCTATCCACCTCTATACCTACTGCTTTTCCACCTTGGCCACAGACATCTTCTGTATGTCCTAAACAGAACTTGTCTCACTGGCCAATCCTGCCTCCAGGTTCCCTCTCTCAGTAAACACCAGGCTCCCCCTTCCTCCCCAAAGCCAGAAACAGGGAGAGAGGGCTCATTTCCCTCCCTCCTTTCTCTTGTTCCTCATCTGATCACCTGATCACCAAGCCTGTCCTCATAAATACCTCTGGAAAGGTCATGAGGGCAGTCCCTTATCCCAGCAGTGCCTGGTGCTGAGTGACTGCTGACCCCAGGCACGCTCAGGTCACCTCACCTTTTGCCAGGATGTCTCCAGCAGCTTTGTTCATGGGTGCTGATCTTGTCTCTCTCTGATGCCTTCTCCACTCCAGCTGGAGCGATTCTCCTAAAACCCAGGTCTGCTCCTACAACTTCCATTTAAAACCCATTCAGGGCCTCCCTGGCTATAGGGGAAAAAGTCCGCATTCCTTCTATGGCTATAAGGTCCTGAATACCAGGCCCTCCTGGCCATCCAGTCTTATCTTTTGCCACTCAGCCCCACCCAAAACCATGTCACCCCTTACCCTCCAGCTACAGAACCCTCTTCCAGACTCCCCTGTGTTCCAGGTGGTCACGCATTCCCAGGTCACCCAGCAGCCCAGATTGAAGAAAGAGCTCAGGTCACACCACTGCTCTGCTTAAAGACTGCCGGTGGCTTCTTACTGCTCCTGCCACAACCTCTTTGTCTTCATCACACATTATTCACATTTCCTGCTTCCTCTGCCTGGAAGGCCAGTCCCTGCTCCCTACCCCACTCTTTGGGTAGCTGGCTGCTGGTCGTCTTTCAGGTTCTAGCTCAAACGCCACCTCTTAGATAACCTTCGGCAATCAGCGCGTGGGGAATGGTTTCCCCCAGGTACTTAATGTGTCACTGTCTTGTTTATTTTTTTTTCTTAACACTTAGCCACCATCAGTATTCACAGCCCTGTGCAAAGGCCACAGACAGAGGCCATTCTGCCTGGGCTTGAATCTTGCCTGGGCCACCTACTAGCTGTGCAAGTTTAGGCAAGTTTCTTAACCTCTCTGTGCCTCAGTTTAGAATATTCCTCTATGAAATGGGGGTGGACATTGACACTGACTACCTTATAGGGCTGTTATCAGGATTAAATGAGTTAATATATGTGAAACACTTAGAACAGGGCCTGGCTGAATAAGTATAATCCTTGTGGGCTTTTTTTTTAAAAAAAAAAAACAAAACTTTTATTTAAGTTTAGGGGTACATGCGCAGGTTTGTTGCACAGGTAAACTAATGTTATGGGGGTTTGTTGTACAAATTATTTTGTCACTGAGTTATGAAGCCTAGTACCCATTAGTTATTTTTCTAGATCCTCTCCCTCCTGTCACCCTCCACCCTCTCATAAGCCCCAGTGTGTGCTGTTCCCCTCCATCTGTCCAGGTGTTCTCATAATTTAACTCCCATTTATAAATGAGAACACGCAGTATTTGGTTTCCTCCTCTTGTGTTAGTTTGCTAAGGATAATGGTCCACAGCTCCATTCATGTCCCTGCAAAGGACATGATGTCATTCTCTTTGCAGCTGCATAGTATTCCATGGTGTATATGTGCCATGTTTTCACTGTATCCCCACAACCAGAACTACTACCTGGCACAAGATCTCTTTCCCCTCCCAAAGCCTTTTGTGCTTGGGGGTCTGGACTGGAAATAGATAAAAATTGAGGGAAGAAAAGCCGCATTTAAAGATTTTGAAGTACTAACAGAAATAGGTCACGGTGATGGAAACACCAATAGCAATTGCAACAGAAGCCAAAATTGACGAATGAGATCTAATCAAACTAAAGAGCTTCTGCAAAGCACAAGAAACCAGCATCGGAGTGAACAGGCAACCTACAGACTGGGAGAAAATTTTTGCAATCTACCCATCTGACAAAGGTCTATTATCCAGAATCTACAAGGAACTTCAACAAATTTACAAGAAGAAAACAAGCCCATCAAAAAGTGGGTAAAGGATATGAACAGACACTTTTCAAAAGAAGACATTTATGTGGCCAACAAACATATGAGAAAAAAGCTCATCATCACTGGTCATTAGAGAAATGCAAATCAAAAACACAATGAGATACCATTTCACACCAGTTAGAATGGCAATCATTAAAAAATCAGGAGACAACAGATGCTGGTGAGGCTGTGGAGAAATAGGAACACTTTTACACTGTTGGTGGGAGTGTAAATTAGTTCAACCATTATAGAAGACAGTGTGGCAATTCCTTGAGGATCTAGAACCAGAAATACCATTTGACCCAGCAATCCTATTACTGAGTATATACTCAAAGGATTGTAACTCATTCTACTATAAAGACACATACACACATGTGTTTATGTTTTTATTTATTTATCTTTCTTTTTAACATCTACTTCTTGAATTAGCACACATATGTTTATGCAGCACTATTTGCAATAGGAAAGATCTGCAACCAACCCAAATGCCTATCAATGATAGACTGGATAAAGAAAATGTGGCACATATACACTGTAGAATACTATGCAACCATAAAAAAGGATGAGTTCATATCATTTGCAGGGACATGGATGAAGCTGGAAGCCATCATTCTCAGCAAACTAACATAGGAACAGAAAACCAAACACCACACGCTCTCACTCATAAGTGGGAGTTGAACAATGAGAACACATGGACACAGGGAGGGGAACATCACACACCCATAACATTAGTTTACCTATGCAACAAACCTGCACATGTACCCCTAAACTTAAATAAAAGTTTTGTTTTTTTAAAACAAAGGGTTTACTGGAGCTGGAGGGGAAGGGGAAGGAGAGCATTAGGACGAAAACCTAACACACGTGGGGCTTAAAACCTAGATGACGGGTAAGTGCAGCAAGCCACCATGGCACATGTACACCTATGTAACAAACCTGCACGTTCTGCACATGTATCCCAGAACTTAAAATAAAGCAAAAGAAAGAAAAAGAAAAGAAATAGGTCGCGGTAAAACTTGATGAATAAAATAAAATTCAAACTTAAGTTACCTGGAAATGAAAACGTAAAGGAAAAAGATTCCCTGTTTCACCAGTGTTACCCTAGGAGTTCACAGCTAAACAGCCTTGCCAGCCAGAATGCCACAGTGGACTGTCCCCAACGAGTAGCCAATTCTACTACTGAGAATTCAGGCAGCTACTTGCAAAGGTTTAACCCATTTATGCCTGACATTGCAGATTTTTGAATTTTTGCATGAAATTCACATACGTAACCTAGAAAAATTCAAGAAACAAGAATCTGAAGAGAGAAAATTATGTTCCATTGTTGAGTTATGTGGTGTTCCAAAAATGAAACACTAGGCATATATGGCCATGAATCAAATAATCTTTTGCAAAATGCTGGTTCACTGACCAACCCTAACATATAGTAGTGATTAAATTATTTAGAGTGCTTCCATTTTCAGCTCGAGTTGAATACTTTTCAAAGAGTCTTTCTGAAAAGAGAAGCATGCAGGCTGGTGTATGTGCCTTTGCCTTGTGTTTTACTGTCATTGCTGAAGACAAGTCAGAAAGCAGCAGAAATACTTTTCTTTTTGCCCTTTTGGTGGGTCAGCAGGATTTGGAGAGCTGAATTCCTGGAGTAACCCTTGCTTCTGTTACACAGACGAAAGGAGCTTTATTTTGAAAAGAGCTGAACTCCTAAAGAGAGGAGTGGAGCTCTGAGGTCTGGAAATGGGGGAGGTAGAAGGGGATGGAGAGGGTGATGGTAGCCAGAAAAAAAGGAAGAGAGAATGTCTGTATGTGATGGGCAGATGACGTGAGACTCTATGTCTGCTGAGTGCCTCGAGAAGGGGCAGGCCGCCTGATAGGACAGTGCCTGGCCTATTCTAAGATAGGTGTCTTAGAATTTAGACACATAGGCATAATGGCTTATGCCTGAAATTCCAGCATTTTGGGAAGCCAAAGTGGGTGGATAACCTGAGGCCAGGAGTTCAAGACCAGCTTGGCCAACATGGTAAAACCCCATCTCTACCAAAAATACAAAAAAAAAAAAAAAAAAAAAAAAAAAAAAATTAGCCGGGTGTGGTGGCAGGTGCCTTAGTCCCAGCTACTTGGGAGGCTGAGAATTGCTTGAACTTAGGAGGCAGAGGCTGCAGTGAGCCAAAATTGCACCACTGCACTCCAGCCTGGGTGACAGAGCGAGACCCTATCTCTGAACAAAAAAGAAGATGAAGCCACATGCCCGAGGGGACTCTGCCAATCAGATTTGAACCCAGATTTGTCCTTTGGAGGCTTGAGCTCTTATTATCCATGCTTGCCTGCCACGTGCTGTACACATGAAATATGCTGGCGGTCACAAGCAGCGTGGCAGCAGAATTACTTTATATTCAATATTAACTGTGGAAGGAGTCTCAGTTACAGCGAAGCCACCTGGGAGTTGACAGTCTCATGTGCCGTCCCATCAGTTCCTAACGTGCACCGTGTGGACATGGCTTTATATTCCCTTTTCTGTGTTTCTAGTGAGCAACACTGGTAGCTTTTCCTTTCTTATTTCAACCAGGTTTTAAAGATGGACAGAGACCCCCTCAGAGGCAGGTTAAAGTGCTTGGCTGGTTTCAAGTGAACCCCATAATATTTTTATACCCAATTCTTTTTGCTTCCTACTCCCAGGTCAATTAGAGGCCAATTCTGAACCACTTCAATAAAAAAGGGATAATTCTACCTCCTCTCATGGCCTGCGATCAAGTACTTAAAACCAGGGTCTCTGGAGTGTATGAAGAAATTATCCAATGGCTGTGTTATATTTTGTTATCTTTTTTAAAAAAATAGCAGTGTCATTTTGAAATAACTAAGTTTTATAGTTTTGTCGGGCTCTCATTGCATTAGATTGCTGCTCGTTATTTTTTTCTGGCTGGGAATCATGATTTAGACTGCAACTCATGGCAGCAAAACCCAGAGCAAGGCTTTCTGAAACACAGACAAGGATCAATCAAAACATCACAGACCAATTAACGTACCTTGGAGCCCCTGGGAGTACCTGCATTCCAGCGAGTACCACAGTATCAAATTGGTTAACATTCTAAGTATACTTGAGTACCTTAGGCTAACTCTCTCCCCAAGCCATTTTTGTTTATTTTCTCAGAAATATGTATTAATAAGAATAGGGCCGGGCATGGTGGCTCACACCTGTAATCCCAGCACTTTCAGAGGCCAAGGTGGGTGATCGGTTGAGGTCAGGAGTTTGAGACCATCCTGGCCAACATAGTGAAACCCCATCTCTACTAAAAATACAAAAATTAGCCAGGCATGGTGGCAGGTGCCTGTAATCTCAGCTACTCTGGAGGCTGAGGCAGGAGAATCACTTGAGCCTGGGAGGCAGAGGGCGCAGTGAGCCGAGATCACACCACTGCACTTTAGTCTGGGTGACAGAGTGAGATGCTGTCTAAAAAAAAAAAAAAGAAATAAAGGAAAAGAAAGAACTATGTATTAATAAGAATAGTTAACACTTAGTTGTCATTTACCAAGTGCCAGGTACTGATTATGTGTTTTACATATAATAATTCAGTCTTCTCAACAGACTTCTGAGATGGGCACTATTAATGCTCCATGTACAGGCGTGGGAAAAGAAGCCCCGGGAGAGGTGTGATGACCCACCTCAGATCCTACAGACAAGAAGCTGGCCACTGCCAGTTACCAAACTCAGGCAGTCTGATTGCAAAGCTGGTGTTTGCAGCCCTCACGCATGTTCCCTTTTAATGTCGCATATTAGGTGGTATTGCGTCCCTTCTCGTGCCTAGCACAAATAATTTATCATTTATTTTTTGGTCTATTGCTTCACTGCAAGAAGCAGTTAAGGCAGAAATATTTGCAAAATTGAATGGAGGCCAGGTGCGGTGGCTCATGCATGTAATCCCAGCACTTTGGGAGGCTGAGGCGGGTGGATCACCTGAGGTCAGGAGTTTGAGACCAGCCCGGCCAACATGGCAAAACCCTGTCTCTACTAAAAATGCAAAAATTAGCTGGGCATGTTGGTGGGTGCCTATAATCCTAGCTACTGAGGAGGCTGAGGCAGGAGAATCTCTCAAACCAGGGTGGCAGAGGTTGCAGTGAGCTGAGATCATGCCCCTGCACTGTAGCCTGAGTGACAGTGAGACTCTGTCTCAAAAACAAACAAACAAACAAAAAAAATGGAAAGGATTTTCAGAAAATATTCTTTTTTCCATTGTAATATCGATTATCGTGAAGGTTTACATACGTGCAAGGGACATCAATCCAACAATCTCTCAAGTGAGCAATAAGACTGTATTGAAAGGACGGGCCAGAGCAGGAAGTAAGAGCCTCAGTGCCTCTCAGCGCAGGGGCACCAGATGAGTCAGCCCGGAGCTCGGACATACCAGGAAGTGGCCCCAGTGATGATATGGGAGGCGAGGATTTCTTCTGCCACCCCACAGAAGTCAGTCCTACTCCAAATTATAATAGTAAATAATGTGTCAATAAAGAATAATATGGGTCAGGCTGTCAAATTTCTAGGATTCTGACTTCACTAAATAAGAAGATAGGCTATTTGATTTTTTGTTTGTTTGGTTGGTCTAGAGACAGGGTCTCCCTCTGTCACCCAGGCTGGAGTACAGCGGCATGATCATAGCTCACTGTAACCTTGAACTCCTGGGCTCAAGTGATCCTCCCGTCTCAGCCTCCTGAGTAGCTGGGGCTATAGGCATGTACCACTGCACCCGGCTAATTCTTATTTTTAATTTTTTTTGGTAAAGTTAGGATCTTGCTATATGACCCAGGCTAGCCTTGAACTCAAGTGATCCTCATGCTTTGGCCTGCCACAGTGTTGGGATTACAGGCATGAACCACTGTGCCAGCCTAGGCTTATTTGCTGAGATGGGATTGGGTACACTGGGTTAGAATTTAGAGAGATATCTGCATGGAAAATAAAAAAAAAGTTGAAGATATCTATACATGGAGGGCATTTAGATTTATGGAAATTGATGACTAGGCAAAATACTGGAGAGAGAGAGAGAGAGAGAGAGAGAGAGAGAGAGAGAGAGAGACAGACCAGACAGACAAGAGTCAACTAAATCAACATGAGAATCCTCTGGAAGACCTGCTGGGCACAGTGGCTCATGCCTGTAATCCTAGCACCTTGAGAGGCTGAGGCAGGCAGATCACTTGAGGTCAGGAGTTTGAGACCAGCCTGGCCAAAATGGTGAAACCCCGTTTCTACTAGGATACAAAAAAATAGCTGGGCATGGTGGCACATACCTGTAATTCCAGCTACTTGGGAGGCTGAGGCAGGAGGACTGCTTGAACCCGGGAGGCAGAGATTGCAGTGAGCCAAGAAAACACTCCATCCTGGGTGATGGAGCAAGACTTGGTCTCAAAAAAAAAAAAAAAAGATTCTTTGGTCTCATCCCTACTCCCATTTCCAACCCAGGCTTTTGATTCTTAGGTTGGGACAGGATGTAGTAACTTACATTTTTAACAGATTCCAAAGACATTGATCCTGTAGATTGGCGCTTCCACTCAGCACAATGATCCTACCTCTTGGCTTTTACTATGCTCCGGGCACCCTGTCATCTTTAGGCTTCCACTAGCCCCAGGGCCTTTGCACTTCCCTCTGCTTGGAAGGCACTACTCCAGATGCCAGCAGGAATCAAGCTCTTGCCTTTTGAGGTCCCTGCTCAGATGTCCCCTTATTAGTGAGATCTTTTCCGAGCACCTTTCTTAAAAGCAGCAACTCCTCCCAGTGCCCACCTGCTGCTTCTCCTGTTCCTAATCCCTCCCCTAGTTTATTTGTCTCCATTCTTTCGATCATCTTCTAACAGACTGTATAATTGATTTACTTAGCTGTTTTGTTTATTACCTGTCCTTCCCATGAGTGCAGGGATTCAAGTCCATTTGGCTTTTTGATAAACCTCCTGAACAGTCCTCGGCACATACTAAACATTTAATCAATATTTGTTGAGGCCTCTCATGGGGGCTCATGCCCGTAATTCCAGCACTTTGGAAGGCGAAGGCAGGAGGATCATGCTAGGCCAGGATTTTAAGACCAGCCTGGGCAACATAGCAAGATGTCAACTCTACAAAAAAAATTGGTTTTAATAAAAATTATCCAGGTGTAGTGATGCATGCCAGTAGTCCCAGTTACTTGGGAGGCTGAGGCATGAGGATCACTTGAGGCCAAGAGTTTGAGACCAGCTTGGGCAAGATAGTGAGACCCCATCTCTAAAAAAAAAAAAAAAAAAAAAAAAGGTTGTTGTGGTGACATGTCTGTGGTACCAGCTACTCGAGAGGCAGAAGTGGGAGGATAACATGAGCCCAGAGGTTGGAGGCTGCAGTGAGCTAGGATCATGCCACCGCACTCCAGCGTGGGTGACAGAGCGAGAGCCTGTTTCTAAAAAACAAAAAAACATTGCCCAATGAGTGAATAAGATGAATGAATGAACATTCTTGGATGCAGCATTGCAGTTTTAAGAACTTAATTCTGTAGATCTGTTTTAGTTCTTTCACTCCTTTGTAGGGACATGGATGAACCTGGAAACCATCAGTCTCAGCAAACTGACACAAGAGCAGAAAATCAAACACCGCGTGTTCTCACTCATAGGCGGGTGTTGAACAATGAGAACACATGGACACAGGGAGGGGAGCACTACACACTGGGGTCTGTTGGGGGGAAATGGGGGAGGGACAGGGGGGTGGGGAGGTGGGAAGAGATAGCATGGGGAGAAATGACAGATACAGGGGACGGAAGGCAGAAACCACACTGCCATGTGTGTACCTATGCAACAATCTTGCATGTTCTTCACATGTACCCCAAAACCTAAAATGCAATTAAAAAAAAAAAAAGAACTTAATTCTGATGGAAACGCTTTCTAACCAATTGCTTCCACATCTATAATGAAATATAATCACGATGCTGCCCTTCTGAAATTCTCTCTCACACCCAGAGTGACATCCAAGCTTGCTGGCACTGGTGGGGGCTGGGACACGGCGGCAAACAGATGTGCAAGTGGCCTTTGCCCCCTTCTGCCTACAGTCCGGTTGGAAACAGGGCCTGCCTGCTGTCCGGCCTCACCAACCACTACTCCCTGCTGGCGTTTCACTTCCCAGCCAGTGAGAAGCTCCTGCGAGTCCCTGTACTTCTTGCCTTCTTGCTTTGCATGGCTGTACATCTGCACAGAAAACCCTCCCATCCTCCCTGACACCTGGTTAACTCCCACTCCCTCTTCCAACTCCGCTCAGATGCCTCATTCCCCAGGAGGCCTTCCCCAGGGTTCCCCTCTTCCGTGCCCTAAATAACCCGTGCACATCTCTAGGCTCAGCACATTTTCATCACCACCTCTGCATATGTCTTTATGCACTCCGTCAAGAATTTCTCAAAGGTGGGCATCATGGCAGTGCTTTTTGTTTTAATAATTTTATTGTATTCCAGATCCTCAAAATGTGTTACCCTGTACACGGTATATAGCATCTAATTTCACTTTATCACTCTCTTTTAGCCAAGCATTGTGATCATAACCCAATAGATTTTTATAGTTAAATCTGTCCTGCTAATAAAAAGTAAGGGAGTCAGTAATGGTAGAAAACAGCATTTTTTTTTTTTTTTTTTTGAGACGGAGTAGTCTTGCTCTGTCGCCCAGGCTGGAGTGCAGTGGCGTGATCTCAGCTCACTGCAACATACACCCCCCGGGTTCAAGTAAATCCCCTGCCTCAGACTCCCAGTAACTGGGATTACAGGCACACATCACCATGCCTGGCTAAGAAAACAGCATTTGTAATCCCAGCACTTTGGGAGGCCGAGGCAGGCAGATCACCTGAGGTCAGGAGTTCAAGATCAGCCTGGCCAACGTTGTGAAACCCCATCTCTACTAAAAAATAAAAAAATTAGCCAGGCATGGTGGCAGATACCTACAATTTCAGCTACTCAGGAGGAGGCTGAGGCAGGAGAATCGTTTGAACCTGGGAGGCAGAGGTTGCAGCGAGCCTAGGTTGTGCCACTGCACTCCAACCTGGGCAACAGAGTAAGACTCTGTCTCAGAAAAAGAAAGAAAGAAAGAAAGAAAGAAAGAAAGAAAGAAAGAAAAGAAAAGAGCATTTGACCAGAGTTAATACGCAATTCCCTAGAACTAGAACTGTTTTAAGGAAAGCAGCCTTCCTTAAAATCTGGAACTGTGACAGCTGTTTCTCATAAATGAACAGGGGCCAGTTGCACTACTGGCCCCAACATGAAAGCCCACGTTTTTGGAGATACCTGCAATGCATTCTGAAGACTCCCGAAATCTTTTGAGGGGCCTAATAAAAGGTGTTAATAATAGAGCAGGTCTAATTCCTATTAGCCCTTGAAATGGACATGCTTCCATCTCTCCCTAGTCTCTCCTTCATAAACTCTGAATTGTTTTCACCTTGACTTTTAGAGATCTAAGCTTCTTCCTTTGTTTACATGCTTTTAACTTCTTTGTGTGGTTTGGGGAAGGTAGGCACAGATCTTTTCTCAAAAGTGAAATCAAGTTCTCAGCAGAAGAGGAAATATATAGGGAAGAGAAAGGAAAGTACCTTTCAAATCTTCAGAGAATGCTCTTGTGCCTTTTACAAAGGAAATTCCCTTGGAAGTGGTTATAACCTGAACCATTAATATGATCAATTAATAATAACAGTGATAAGGATAATTATATTTATGATTTGTTGAGCAGTGCCATACACATTACATGCATTATCTATAATCTTTGCAGTAATACTGCACAGCAGGTCTTATTAATTCCCATTGTAGATTCACAAATCGAGGCTCAGAAACACTTGTGAAAAGTAACTTGCCAAAGTTCTATACCTAGAAGGAGGCAGATTTGAATCCAAGTCAGTTTCTTTTCTTTTCTTTTTTTTTTTTGAGACAGAGTCTAGCTCTGTTGCCCAGGCTGGAGTGTGGTGGTGGGATCTGGGTTCACTGCAACCTTCGCTTCCCAAGTTCAAGCAATTCTCCTAACACAGCCTCAGGAGTAGCTGGGACAACAGGCACACACCGCCATGCCCGGGTAACTTTTTTTGTATTTTAGTAGAGATGGGGTTTCACTGCGTTGCCCAGGCTGGTCGTGAGCTTGTGAGCTCAGGCAATCCACTTGCCTCGGCCTCCCAAAGTGCTGGGATTACAGGTGTGAGCCACCGCATCTGGCCACAAGTAAATTTCTAAGACCTCAAAAGTGCATTGTTTTTTCCATCATGGCTTACTTTTGAGGAAAAGGAGACACGGGCTGGTAAAGGGCTTGCAGTGGGAAGAGTCTGAGATTGGTTTCTGGTGAAGTGGAGGGAACCCTGGGGAAAGAATGGCAAGTTGAAGCACCAAAAATCACGTTCAGTGACAAAACATTTCGGATATCCCTTGAAATCAGAATCATGGCAATGGAGCAGAGCTCCGCAGCCATCTGGAGATGCTCTGGGTCAACGGGGCCTTGCCCCATGACGGGGCGTAGGCTGAGCCTCTGCAGCCCCCAGTCTGTGACCCTGGCATCCTTCTTCTGCATATTGGAATGCAGCTACTTATGAATTCTGTTGATTTTCAATATAACCCTCATGGCAATCACAGTGACATCTCTGATTCTGCTCCTCCTCCCTGTGGGGCTTTGAACAGGTCAGCATGAATCTTTCAGAAGTGCTTTTTGAAAAATCTGTCTGCACAGCAGGCTGAAACTGGTGTTTAATCCACTTTCCTGCCCAAAGACATAGAGTATAATAAGACAGTGGTTAGCAGTACAGGCTATGGTAGCCGACTCCTGGGATCCGAACCACCAGCAAACAGCTTACTGGTTGTGTAACCTTAGGCTAACGAGTTCTAACCTTTTCTTCATCTCAGTTTCCTACTTATCGGTGTGCTATGAGGATTGCATTGTGTAACGTATAAAGAGGGAGTTTTGAGCACAGAGCACATAATAAATAAAATATATGCTACAGTATTATTCCCATTATCAACATCCACTAAGGGCGTGAAATCTGGCAGCTTTTGTCTGTATACAACACCGCCTTCTCCACTATGTTAGAAGTCGATCCTTGGTTTAAGCCTCATAGGTAACCGCTGTGAGCTTTAATGAGACCCCGAGTGAATTATGTCCTGTAAGTCAATCGTAGGAAACACTCTTGTCCTAAATAATTGTGCCCTACATTCCAATTCCATCCCTGTCCTTTGAGGGCGCCAAGTGTATGCTCCTTGCAGAGATGTTCCCCCTGCTAGTGTGTGAATAACGCAGGAGAGAATGCAAGTGCATTTAAATAGCCAGTGTATTTCAATAACCTTTCAGCCATTGAGGGTGCACTGTTCCCGCGGGAACGCCTGTCAGTCATGTCAAAGGTGCTTGTTCTGAACTTCAGCATTTATTTCTGAAATGTTGCTACGTCTCATCTTCAACTGTGTGGCGCCATATTATCCACGCCCACAGATCAGCTTCTGGTTCCTTCTGCCTTCTCAGGCCCTGGCAGCCCCTGCTTCACTCAGCGAGTCAGTGAAGACACGGCCAAAAAGTGAGGCAGGGCCTGTTTTATTCCATCTTTTTTAGGAGTCAGAACTACAACTCTACTTTACATCAGAAGGTAGTCTGTAGAGAGAAGTAGAAAATGAACCTGAGCTGTCTGAGTGTGTTCTTACAAAGGAAATTCTTTTGGAAATGGTCATAACCTAAACTATGATCTGCTAATAAGAGTCATAATGATAATGATAATATCTATGATTTGTTGAACGGTGCTGTGCATATTATGTGGATTATCTATAATCTTTGCAGCAAGACTGCACAGTAGGTCATGTTAATTCCCATCATACAGGTCCAGAAATCGAGACTCAGGGACATAAAGTAACTTGCCAAAAGTCTATACCTACAAAGTTGCAGTGTTCAGTTCGAAGGGAAACCTACGCACATCCCTGATCAGACAAAATGAAATGCCACAACCACTCAGGCTTACAACACTTACAGGCACTATGTGGCTGTTGTCTTATTCGCTGAGGGTTGAAGGCTTGTGTCAGCACTGCCACCTGACAGGGGAGGAAATGGGCAGTAAGTTTCTGGCCTGCCCAATGGCTTCCAGTGACTGAGGGACATTCAGAATGAGAACAGACAGCTTCTCACTTTAGGTCATGAGTGCTGTTGACTGAGAGCTGTCACCTGCCAGGATCAGTGGAGGGTTGGTGCTCGATCAAATATTTACACACTCATAAGTTGCTTCCTACTGCATTGAGTTCCTCATCATACAAAAGTACCTAAAATTCTGGGTTTTTAAATTTTGAAGTCAAGAAAGAAAAAGAAAAAGAAAGAAAGAAAGAAAAAGAAAGAAGAATGCACGGATAGGCGGGGCACAGTGGCTCACACCTGTAATTCCAGCACTTCGGGAGGCTGAGGCAGGTGGATCACCTGAAGTCAGGAGTTCAAGACCAGCTTGGCCAACATGGTGAAACCCCATCTCTACTAAAAACAGAAAATGATTCAGGTGTGGTGGTGAGCGCTGGAGATCCCAGCTACTCAGGAGGCTGAGGCAGAAGAATCGCTTGAACCCAGGAGGCAGAGGTTAATGTGAGCTGAGATCATACCACTGCATTCCAGCCTGGGTAACAAGAGTGAAATACCATCCCTCTCCCCCGACAAAAATAGCACAGATAGTATTTATTAGACTGCTATGTAAATACTATTAAGGTTAAACACTTTGCCTTATTTGCTTGTCGAAAGAGAGAGAGAGAGAGAGAGAGAGAGGGAGGGAGGGAGAGAGGGAGGGAGGGAGGGAGGGAGGGAGAGAGGGAGAGAGGGAGAGAGGGAGAGAGGGAGGGGGAGAGAGACAGAGAATGCTGAAGCCATGCCTCATCCTTATTCCTTCCCTCCCCAGAAGCTGACAGTCTCTTAACATAGGTCTCTAGCGTTCCCTATTGTTTTTGTCCTTGGACTGCATTTGAATATAGCTGTACGCAGTATACACTGTTTTGTGTGTTTTTCAACCTTAGAGAAATGCAGCCAGAACAGAGTTATCTTTTCCTGACTTATTTTCCATTCAACATCATGTTTTTCAGATGTATCAATATAAGCATTTTTGTATTTCATCCATTTATTGGATTCCATGGTACAAATATACCAAAGGATATGTCTATGTTCTCCTGCTGAGGGACAAGTTACATCTAAGTTTTCACTATTTACAAACAGCCAGGCCCTTTGCTCCTAGCATTTCCTCTGCCTGCTGGGCTCCTCTTCTGGAAGTTCATTCATTTGATGATCTCATCTTGTCCACTTAATTTGCTCCCTCTTCTTCCCATATTTTTTCTTGGGTTATCAATGGGATTGCCAGAGAAAAGACAGGATATCCAGTTAAATCTGAATTTCAGATAAATAACAAGTTCATGTATAGTATAAGTATACCCCAAGTGGTATATGGGATATACTTACCCTAACAAAAAATTCACGGATGATTTAAAATTTATGTGAGAATCTTGTGTTTGTATTTGTTAAATCTGCAACTCTAACTGTGACATTCTCAGTGAGGCCATCCCTGTACAGACTATTTAAATGTTTAACCTCCTCCCCAACACTTCCTATTCATTTTTACTCTTATTTTTCTTCACAGCCCTTATCATCAATTTACCTGCAATATATTTCCTTATTTATTTTGCTCTTTATGTGTCTTTTTCCTCTGGAATGTAATCCCTTTGCAGGCAGGTTTTTTGATTCATTTTCTGCTATGTGAGACATAGTATGTGCTTAATAAATACTTGCTGAGTAGATGAGTAAATGAATGTAACAGTGCAAGGACTATCATTGTACATGTCTCCTTCATAGTGCATGAGATTTTCTCCAGGATAAACATTTGGAAATAAAATTGCTTTTTGTAGGGTGTGTGTCTTTATTAGGTATTGCCAATTTGCTGTCTGAAGTAATTGAACTAATTTCCATTCCCATCAGTAATGTATAAAAGTTCCCCTTTCTTAACGCTTTTACACTATTGGGGGAGTGTAAATTAGTTCAACCACTGTGGAAGACAGTGTGGCAATTCCTCAAGGATCTAGAACTATAAATACCATTTGACCCAGCAATCCTGTTACTGGGTGTATACCCAAAGGATTATAAATAATTCTATTATAAAGACACATGCACACGTAGGTTTACTGCAGCACTATTCGCAATAGCAAAGACTTGGAAACAACCCAAATGCCCATCAATGATAGACTGGATAAAGAAAATGTGTCACATATATACCATAGAATACTATGCAGCCATAAAAAAGGATGAGTTCTTGTCCTTTAAATATTTAAAGGACATGAATGAAGCTGGAAACCATCATTCTCAGCAAACTAACTAACACAAGAACAGAAAACCAAACAATGAATGTTCTCACTCATAAGTGGGAGTTGAACAATCAGAACACATGGACACAGGGAGGGGAAAACAGGGGATGGGGGAGTAGGGGAGGGATAGCATTAGGAGAAACACCTAATGTAGATGACAGAGTGATGAATGCAGCAAACCACCATGGCACGTGTATAACTATATAACAAACCTGCACATTCTGCACATGTACCCCAGAACTTAAAGCACAATTTTAAAATGTTCCCATTATCCTTCTTTCTTTATCTTTGTAACTGCAATAATTTTGATTTTTGAGTCAACGGTTGAAACCGGCATGGAAGCATAAGATAACCAATAGTGAACTCCAATAAGTGAATTAACAATAAACAGTAATTATTAATCCAAAAGGTGTCAGATGTTCTTAGGTGCTTATTTAAAAGATAAGTTAATTATTATGGATGTACAAACAATTGTAAACCACAGTGTCTCTTGTGTAATAAAACAAACAGAAATTGTCCGAACTTATCACTGTCGCAATGCCATTTAAAAACTCATAATAAAAATTGTTAAAGAAAAGTCATATTATTCATTTTGCAACTAAAAAGGAGAAAGTCTTTCCTAAGAAAAATAAAATGAAAACTCATACGTAATTTGTGGCATGTTCTTTAATATCTACTTCAGAATTGCCAGAAACATGCAACTCATATCACAAGGGAAAATTTGAAAAAGTCCCTTGTTATAGATATGGCCAATCTCTTTTAAGTCCAAAAGATGGGGTATTTTAATATATATACAAATTTTAAAATATATGCATAGACATATTTTAATGTATGTACATATATACATATCAAATTTTAGTATATCTACCTATACATATATATATATTAAAAACATTGTAATTAAAGAATATAACAACATGGCCCATTTTAATGTGTTCTTAATACATTCTTAGACAGTCATGAAGTAAGTTGTGAAATATTACAAAAATGGCCACTATCTTTCACTCCTTCCTGTTTGCATAGCCTTTCTAATGTGACTGTGAAGTGATGTCTAAATGTGAAATCTGTTTTTCTTCCATTTGGATCTGGGCTTGTCTTCTGATTTGTCTTGGCCAACAAAATACAGAAGTGGTAATAGGCTAGTTCAAAATGTAGGTCTCTGAAGGACTTTCATACTTCAGTTTGATCTCTTGGAACACTGCCTAGCTGCCAAGTGAACAAGCCTGGGTTAACCTGCTGGAAGATGAGGGACCAGGTGTATCAAAGCTGAGGCAGCCTAGTTATCTCAGCTCAGGCCTCAGAGAGGTGAGAGAGTCCAGCCAACATCAGCAATGTTGTCCACTTGACTTGCAACTGACCCCAGATGCATGCGGGAAACCAGAAGAACTGCCTTGCTGAGCCACGCCTGGATTACCAACATATGTGATCACGAGCTACAGAAATGTTGATTATTTTAAGCTACTATATTTTGCAATGGTTTGTTACTTAGCAGTGGTTAACTGGGACACAGGCTAACTTGGTTCTTCACCCTGCGGAAAGCAGATTTGTTACTTTCTTCATTTACTTTCCTTTTGCTAAATGGATGCTGATGAAAATTGTTGAATATGTTTTAATTTGCAAAGGATTTGATGGGAAAATAACTGATAAAGTTTTTTTTTCCCAACAAATATGTGAGTGTTTTATTGAGCACAATATCCACTGGAACCAGTAAACAATTATGTACACAGCTGGCACCCAGTAATGACACACAGCTGCATTGGAGCATTCTGCCCTGTGCATGTACCAGAAACCACTGTATCATTCACCAACACCATCCTGTTAAGCCTCTGGGAGTTTCATGAAAACAACAACAACAACAACCACAACAACAACAAAATACAACTAGTGGTTTAAAAACTTGCCTCTTAAAGGAAATTATTAAGAAAATGAAAACTGCCTCTGAAATTTGACTTAAAAAATCATATTCTGGGCATATCCTTTTCTCCCTCAGCCAGGGAAAGTGCTACATGGAGTTTTCAAACTCATGGATGAATTGTTAGTTTTCTTCAAGGAGAACAAATACAAACAAACAAAAATTCTGACTACAGCTTTGAAAAATGCAAATTAATAAGATTAATCATGAAGAGTGGCTCACAAAGTTGTTGTTGCTTTTTTTTTCCAAAGCTAAACTTCCACAGTTAGCCAGGGCAAAGGAAAGCTAGGAATGTTTTTTCCTGCACATGGTAAGATCATTTCCAAAAAAGTAAAGCTCTGCAAATGAATGCAAACATTGACGGGGAACAATTAATCTTTTGTAACCTCAAGCTCAGTGCATGTTATGAAAATTATAGTGTTGGGGTAAACATATAGAAAGACAGCCTCCATTATCTCACTTCACTAAAATGGTTTTAGATTCTCAAGAATTTAAGAAATTGACTAGCAAATCAGAGTTTATTCAGTTCATTACCTGTAAGAAAATGCTTCTTTTTTTTTTTTTTTGACATTTGCACCTACAGAAGCCTAAAAATGGGCCACAGATTTGTTACATCTCAAGGAATCTCTTTTTATTTTTTATTTTATTTTTTGGAGACAGAGTCTTGCTCTGTTGCCCAGGCTGGAACACAGTAGTGTGATCTCAGCTCACTGCAACCCCCGCCTCCCAGGTTCAAGAGATTCTTGTATCTCCCAAGTAGCTTTGACTACAGGCATGTGCCACCCTGCCTGGCTAACTTTTTGTATTTTAGTAATGACTGGATTTCACTGTATTACCCAGCGTGGTCTCGAACTTCTGAGCTCAGGCAATCTGCCCTCCTTGGCCTCCCAAAGTGCTAGGCTTACAGGTGTGAGCCACCGTGCCTGGCCTCAAGGAATCTCTTTAGTGATTCTGCTGCTCAAGCATACCAAGCAAAGAGAGAATTCTTTTACTTTGTACTCACACATTTATGAGGTCTAGTTCCTCAAAATATGGAGGCACCAAAACAGAGAAGAGAAACTTTCTAGAAACTGAATCTGACAGCTCCAGCTTTCTTCCCTTTTCTTTAATGCAACTCAGTTTCCCTAAATGAATATGCACAATCCAAATGCTTCTCATTTTTGTCTTTCCTTTATTTTTCCTAACAGTAAATATTTTAACTTTGACAATGAACCCTTTATATAATAGAAAAGAATGCAAAGTTTACGAGGAATGTAACATAAACAATGAGACTCAAAAGCAGCATCCTACAATAGCAGCTTTGGGGACAACAGGAGGGACCAGGGCCCCTGTGCACTGCTGGTGGGACTGTGACATGGTACAGCTGCTTTGGAAAACAGCCTGGCAGTTCGTCAAAATGTTAAACACAGAGGGACTAAGTGACCCATGCCTGGGTATATAACCAAGCAAATGAAAACATATATTCATGGAAACTTGCATATGAATGTTCATAGTAACATACATAATAGGCAATAGCAGAAAAAAACTAAATGTCCATCAGCTGATGAGCAGATAAGCAAAACGTGATGTATTCATATAATACAGTACTCCTAGCACTTTGGGAGGCCGAGGCAGGTGGATCACCTGAGGTCAGGAGTTCGAGACCAGCCTGACCAACATGGTGAAACCCCATCTCTACTAAAAATACAAAAATGTGCCTGATGTTGTGGTGTGTGACTGTAACTGCAGCTACTCCAGAGGTTGAAGCAGGAGAATCCCATGAACCCAGGAGGTAGAGGTTGCAGTGAGCTGAGATCATGCCACTGCACTCCAGCCTGGGCACCAAAAGCAAAACTCTGTCTTAAAAAAAAAAAGAATATTATTCAGAAAAGAAATGAAATACTGATACATGCCACAACATGGATGAACCATGAACACATAATGCTGACTGAAACAAGTCACTTCTAAAAGATCACATATTGTCTGAGTCCACTGATATGAAATGTGCAGAACAGACAAATCTATGTATAAAGTAAATCAGTGTTTTCCTAGTGACAAAGGGATGGAGTTTGTGGGTGTGGGGATGATAGCTAAGAGGTATAGGATTTCTTTTTGGGGTAGTAAAAATGTAAAATTGGGGCAATGGTGGCATGACTCTGTGAATATACTAACCATCACTGAATTGCATATGTTAACGAATGAATTGTATGGTAGGTAATTATGTCTCAGTAATAGCAATAAATATAAGCATCATGGTTTGATTAGGTCACTGCCCCCAGGCTCCAGAGTCTTTTGATCTTCTCTGCCATTAGGGTCTTTGGTGCTGGATGGATTGTACCAAAGGTCTGGAGACATTTAAATAAGGGTCCAGCCACATCTCCTCAGGCAAGTGAACCCTATTCATTCACATGACAAACATCTACTGAGGTCCTGTGACATGCCAGGCACTAGTCCTGGTACTAAGGATACAGTTAGTGAACAGAATAGCCTCCCAAAGTCCCTGTCCCGATACTGCTGAAGCTGGCATTCCAGTGGCGGAGTTTGACAATGAACAAATAATAAATAAGTATGTAGAATATTAGGTGCACATGAGTTCTAGTTCAGGATGGAGGGAGGGAAAGGCAGAGGCCTCTAAGAGACAACCATAGTGACTGGGGAAGAGCTGGGAGGTGAGCTTGGCTGGCAGGTGAGGCTGGACTGCCTGTGGCCCCACACCCCTCCCTCTCCCTGGAAAGGAAGCAGCTGTCAAAGCCCTAGGCAGTCACTCAGCTGTGGCCTTTGCTCAACAGGATGGCAGGGTGCATGCAGACGCCTTCTGTTGTCTGAAGTCAGGGGTGCATGTTGGCCTAATTTCCTCTTTGGGAGCATTACTGGGCAGAGTATACTGTGGTTTCAGTGAAACATTGTACAGAGTTTCTCATGATACATTTGAGGACAAGATGAAAAAGTATACCCTTATCAAAGGCCGACTTATAATGGGTAAAATAACCACTTATGATAACCACATATAAAGAATGTCCGTTTCTGGCTGGGCGCGGTGGCTCACGCCTATAATCCCAGCACTTTGGGAGTCTGAGGTGGGCAGATCATGAGGTCAGGAGGTCGTGGCCATCCTAGCTAACACAGTGAAACTTAGTTTGTCTCTACCAAGAATAGAAAAAAGTA